>NC_135235.1:402337342-402643372 GCF_051348905.1 Ranitomeya variabilis | reverse complement strand
CCACAGAGAACTATATACAGCCCACAGCAGTATACAGCACAGAGCACAGCCCACAGAGAACTATATACAGCCCACAGCAGTATACAGCACAGAGCACAGCCCACAGAGAACTATATATAGCACAGAGCACACAGTAGTATACAGCACAGAGCACAGCCCACAGAGAGCTATATACAGCCCACAGCAGTATACAGCACAGAGCACAGCCCACAGAGAACTATATACAGCCCACAGTAGTATACAGCAGAGCACAGCCCACAGAGAGCTATATACAGCCCACAGTAGTATACAGCACAGAGCACAGCCCACAGAGAACTATATACAGCCCACAGCAGTATACAGCACAGAGCACAGCCCACAGAGAACTATATACAGCCCACAGCAGTATACAGCACAGAGCACAGCCCACAGAGAACTATATATAGCACAGAGCACACAGTAGTATACAGCACAGAGCACAGCCCACAGAGAACTATATACAGCCCACAGCAGTATACAGCACAGAGCACAGCCCACAGAGAACTATATACAGCCCACAGCAGTATACAGCACAGAGCACAGCCCACAGAGAACTATATATAGCACAGAGCACACAGTAGTATACAGCACAGAGCACAGCCCACAGAGAGCTATATACAGCCCACAGCAGTATACAGCACAGAGCACAGCCCACAGAGAACTATATACAGCCCACAGTAGTATACAGCAGAGCACAGCCCACAGAGAGCTATATACAGCCCACAGTAGTATACAGCACAGAGCACAGCCCACAGAGAACTATATACAGCCCACAGCAGTATACAGCACAGAGCACAGCCCACAGAGAACTATATACAGCCCACAGCAGTATACAGCACAGAGCACAGCCCACAGAGAACTATATATAGCACAGAGCACACAGTAGTATACAGCACAGAGCACAGCCCACAGAGAGCTATATACAGCCCACAGCAGTATACAGCACAGAGCACAGCCCACAGAGAACTATATACAGCCCACAGTAGTATACAGCACAGAGCACAGCCCACAGAGAACTATATACAGCCCACAGCAGTATACAGCACAGAGCACAGCCCACAGAGAACTATATACAGCCCACAGTAGTATACAGCACAGAGCACAGCCCACAGAGAGCTATATACAGCCCACAGCAGTATACAGCACAGAGCACAGCCCACAGAGAACTATATACAGCCCACAGCAGTATACAGCACAGAGCACAGCCCACAGAGAACTATATACAGCCCACAGCAGTATACAGCACAGAGCACAGCCCACAGAGAACTATATACAGCCCACAGCAGTATACAGCACAGAGCACAGCCCACAGAGAACTATATACAGCCCACATCTCTTCTCTTCCTCCCCTCACCTCCTCCGAGAATGGCCCCACAGTCCAGAAAAAAAAAAAACTCTCCTCACCTCTCCTCGTGCCCAGCGTTGCTTCCTGGTTCCTGCTCCTGTCTCAGCAGCTGCAGTCTGCCCGGGACACAGCAGGTGCGCGATGATATGACATCATCGCGCACCCGCAGTGTCAGAGGCAGAGCGGGGAATGATGGGAGAGGAGCGTCTGTAGACGCTCTCTCCTCCATCATTGCATTCAACTGTACCGGCGTCTATACGCCGGTATAGTTGAATGCGACGGCGGGGGCGGCGGATTGAGCGGCCCACCACTGGCACCGGCCCTTCTGGCATTTGCCAGAAGTGCCCTATGGCCAGTCCGGCCCTGCTCAGAACGTAACCTGTCATGGACTACAAGGACTCTCGCTTAACCTAAAAAAATTACCGTGGATGGCCAATATGCTACGCTGACTACATTGATGGCCAATACACTACGTGCCTGGGAAATGTACTATGTGGATACGTGGCTAGAACGTGTACTATGTGGCTGCGATATAGTGGCCTGCAAATATACTATGTGTGTGGATGCACAATGTACGTGGCTGGGCAATGTACTATGTGGCTGTGCAATATGCTATGTGGCTGGGCAATGAACTATGTGGCTGTGCAATATGTTATGTGTCTGGGCAATGTACAATGTGCAATATGGTATGTGGACAAAATACTTACTGTCGGCGGCCAAGGACCGGTCTTAGGAACTGTAGTGCCCTGTTATATTTGTAGGGCACCGACTTGGTCGCAGCAGCACCACTCCTCGATTGCTCCTCCTCAGCACGCAGCCCCTTATTGAAACGGTCCTTCATGGATCGCCATCTGGTCCTCAACTTTTTCACTGTGAATGCAAAGAAAAAAAAAGGTTACATATGTAGCATTTTAAAAGCATAAAACAACCGTGTGTGATGCAAAGTTTAGGCGTTGATAGCATCACACACGGTTGTGTTTATCCTGGCAAGATGGGTCATAGCAGCGTATCAGCAATACTCACGAAAGTTGCCTTTGTCCTTGGCGGAGGCACTGTCAAAGCCATCCCACAGCGACTTTGCCACCTCTGCCCACAAACGCCTGATCACCACCTGGTCCATGTGCCGGGGGTCACGGCTGTCCCACAACGGGCCACGCTCCTGGATGCTGGAGATCAGGAGCTCCACATCTATGCCACTGTCTCCTTGGTCCCGTTGTGAAACCTAGAAAAAATAGAAAACAAAAAGGTTACAAATATGCTAATATAAACAACCACCAGCACCTGTCATGATATGTACCTTTGCCCTATCCTTTGCCATTTGATGTATGTATATTGATGGTTTCTACACCTGTATTTTTGAATGTTTTTGTGCAGGGAGTTCAACTATATGTTACCTTCCCCCAAATACTTGCTGCCCTGAAAAGCTATAATGTTATTAAGCTTAGTAAACATCCCTAGTGAAACCAGGATGCTCCTAATGTTCCTCCCAGCAGGATGCTACTCAAAAAAAAAGATAAAAAAAAAAACCAAATACTCACTTGCCGGCCTGATGACACATCTTGGCACCGATCTCCCTGCTCCCGCTGTGTGCCTTCCCCCTCACTTGAAGAAGCCTGTAAAAAAATGTATACAAAAATTAGTGACAATGCTACAAATGGCAGCGAATAGTAAGCAACTGGACATAATTACTCACCGCACTCCCCCTCGCCGATTGGCCAGATGCTGGAGAAGAACTCGCCATTATTGGAAGTTTGCTCTGCAATGAAAAAATGAGCAAAAAATCACATCCAAAGCTAACAATGCCACATACAAACATTAAAACAACCACAATTGACTGTTGACTGATAGGACAATGCAAACTCAAAAAGCGACACCACAACGCCATACATTGCAAGAGAAGGCAATAGAAGAAACAATACAAGAATAGACCCAAAAAAAATGAAGCAAAAAAAAAAAAGTCCAAATTTAAAAAAATAAAAACTTAAAAAATAAAGAGGAAAAAAAAAAGGCACAATGAAATAGCAAACTGCACGCCATACTTTACAATAGCAACAAGACATGATCCAACACAACACCATCTGGTGACATCTACCACAGAAATACATCTGAAAAAGGCGATAAATACCATTCTAGATAATAAGCAATAAACATTACGGGACAACCGCTGTTCAAAATACAGCAACACAAAAGATAAACCATAGTCAAATAGAAAAGAGAACACAAGAAATTTTTAAAAAAGGGCCCCACCCCAAAAAAAAAAAATTTAACTACACACTTGGCTATGGAAACATTCAAGACAGGAGATATATATATGGAAGCCATACAGAAAACGACGTAACCATAATACAATTGAACATATAATGGCATATAGCAGCACGGAACAATACAATACAAATGAAACATCATAAATGTAGCCCCCCCACCAGCAAGAAAAGACACTCAAGGAAAGAAAAAAAAATGCCAACAGCATAATAAAACACAGCAAGACATGAGCCTAGAAAACGCCATACGGTTACCCCAACAATAGAAGCCAGAAAAAGACATGCACCACAAATTTTACAATAAAAAATCTTGCAAAAAAAAGGCATTGAACATCCGCATGACACAAGAACAACCAAAAATAAATCCAAAACCAATCCAAACCCAGCAAGGCCGCACACAAGAAACGCCAGCATATATCAGAAACACATTAAAAAAAACTGTTATTATTCAATAACAACCTACAGTGCCATAACCGTACAATATCACAGAGCAAACATTGCACAAATTAAATCAAAAACAAGAAATAAAACACAGAAAAAAAATTATGCAAAGAGAAATATATACTTACAGGTTTGGAAAGCAGGTTGCTCCTCTCTCTGTCTGCTCTGTGTGCTCTGTCTGCTCTGTGAAAGACAATGGCAAACCCCCCCCCCCCCTTTTTTTTATATATATAGTGCTTTTTTTAAGTGTCTAGACAAAGTCTAGACAATGTTTTGCATTTTTGAAAGAAAAACGCATGCGTCGTACAACGCATCACGACGCAAGTACTTGCGTCGTCTGCGTTGTCAATGCAAGTCAATGGGAAAAAAGGAGCATCGACGACGCAAACACGACGCAAACACGACGCATGCGTTTTTCCCAAAGTCTGCGCCGCCCAAAAAATGCAACATGTTGCGTTTGCCGCGCCCTGACAGGTGCGCCCTAACGCCGCATGCGGCGTACAACGCACCAAAACGCATGACAACGCATGTACATGCGGCGCCATGCGGCTCCAATGTTAAAGATAGGGCCGCACGCCGCATGCGTTTTGGTGCGGCGACGACGCTGCGGCGCACACCGCAAATGTGAACGTAGCCTAAGCCCACTCCACGTCACGGTGACCCCTTTATGTAAATATACACTGTAGTCATGGCGCTGATACTATGACCAGTGGGTGTTAGCTGTAACCTGGAGCTGTTATTCAGACATGTAATATTGATGATATGTAACACGTATTGATAACTTATTGTAAAGATCATTTGCGCTAACAGCATTTTGGAAATTATACCCCTCTGAGTATACCACTCATGCGAGTGCTGTTTGATTTTTACACACCAATCTCCTTTGAAAAGCCGGCAATTTATCTGCTGCATACAGTAAAATTACAGCAAGACAAGTTACAATAGAGTAGATAGCTATCAGTAGATGTCAGTGACACACACACAAATAATATGTATATACTGTATATACAGTACAGACCAAAAGTTTGGACACACCTCATTTAAAGATTTTTCTGTATTTTCATGACTATGAAAATTGTACATTCACACTGAAGGCATCAAAACTATGAATTAACACATGTGGAATTATATACTTAGCAAAAAGTATGAAACAACTGAAAACATGTCTTATATTCTAGGTTCTTCAAAGTAGCCACCTTTTGCTTTGATGACTGCTTTCCACACTCTTGGCATTCTCTTGATGAGCTTCAAAAGGTAGTCACCGGGAATGGTTTTCACTTCACAGGTGTGCCCTGTCAGGTTTAGTAAGGGGGATTTCTTGCCTTATAAATGGGGTTGGGACCATCAATTGTGTTCTGCAGAAGTCTGGTGGATACACAGCTGATAGTCCTACTGAATAGACTGTTAGAATTTGTATTATGGCAAGAAAAAAGCTCTTAAGTAAAGAAAAACGAGTGGCCATCATTACTTTAAGAAATGAAGGTCAGTCAGTCCGAAAAATTGGGAAAACTTTGAAAGTGTCTCCAAGTGCAGTTGCAAAAATCATGAAACGCTACAAAGAAACTGGCTCACATGAAGACAGCCCCAGGAAAGGAAGACCAAGAGTCAGCTCTGCTTCTGAGGATAAGTTTATCCGAGTCACCAGCCTCAGAAATCGCAGGTTAACAGCAGCTCAGATTAGAGACCAGGTCAATGCCACACAGAGTTCTAGCAGCAGACACATCTCTACAACAACTGTTAAGAGGAGACTTTGTGCAGCAGGCCTTCATGGTAAAATAGCAGTCAGGAAACCACTGCTAAGGACAGGCAACAAGCAGAAGAGACTTGTTTGGGCTAAAGAACACAAGGAATGGACATTAGACCAGTGGAAATCTGTGCTTTGGTCTGATGAGTCCAAATTTGAGATCTTTGGTTCCAACCACCGTGTCTTTGTGCGACGCGGGAAAGGTGAACGGATGGACTCTACATGCCTGGTTCCCACCGTGAAGCATGGACGAGGAGGTGTGATGGTGTGGGGGTGCTTTGCTGGTGACACTGTTGGGCATTTATTCAAAATTGAAGGCATACTAAACCAGCATGTCTACCACAGCATCTTGCAGCAGCATGCTATTCCATCCGTTGTGCTTTTAGTTGGACCATCATTTATTTTTCAACAGGACAATGACCCCAAACACCTCCAGGCTGTGTAAGGGCTATTTGACCAAAGAAGGAGAATGATGGGGTGCTATGCCAGATGACCTGGCCTCCACAGTCACTAGACCTGAACCCAATCGAGATGGTTTGAGGTGAGCTGGACCGCAGAGTGAAGGCAAAAGGGCCAACAAGTGCTAAGCATCTCTGGGAACTCCTTCAAGATTGTTGGAAGACCATTCCTGGTGACTACCACTTGAAGCTCATCAAGAGAATGCCAAGAGTGTGCAAAGCAGTCATCAAAGCAAAAGGTGGCTACCTTGAAGAACCTAGCATATAAGACATATTTTCAGTTGCTTCACACTTTTTTGTTAAGTATATAATTCCACATGTGTTAATTCATAGTTTTGATGCTTTCAGTGTGAATTTACAATTTTCATAGTCATGAAATTCCAAAAAAATCGTTAAATGGGAAGGTGTGTCCAAACTTTTGGTCTGTACTGTATATATATATATATATATATATATATATATATATACATATATATATATATTATTCATTAATATAGCACCATTAATTCCATGGTGCTGTTCGTGAGAAAGGGGTTACATAGAGAGTTATAGATATCTTTTACAGTAAACAAATTTACAATGACAGACTGGTACAGAGGGGAGAGGACCCTATATACATATATATATATATATATATATATATATATATATATATATATATATACTGTATATATTACATACCTCCTTGGGGTTCGATGTCACCTGAAAATACAAAGGTGACATAAGGTGACATCAACCCCCCAACTATTACCTCACTTGCCACCACTACAGGGCAAGTGCGAAGAGCAAGGCTAAGTGCCAGAATTGGCACATCTTGGAGATGAGGCGGCTGAGGGCTGATGTTTTTATCCTGGGGGCCCAGTATCCATGGCACTTTCCTAGGCTATTAGTATCAGCTCACAGCTGTCTGCTTAGCCTTTGCAGGTTGTTTATTATAGGGAGACTCTACGTTATTTTTTAGGGTGGTCCCCAATTTTAATAGCCAGTAAAGGCTAAGTATACAGCTGTGAGCTGATATCAATAGCCTGGGAAGCTCCATGGGTATTACCACCTTCTCAGGCTGTAAACATCTGCCCAAGCTGTCGGCTTTCCCTCTGCTGGTTAAGAAAATTACAAGGGAGCCCACAACTTTTTTTTCAGGAAAATAATATTTTAATAATTAAATACATGTACAATAAGCTGCACACACACTGTACTAATTGCATGTCACTGACATCTGTATATCTATATATTCTATGTGTATATGCTGTAAGTAATCCATCTATTCTATTCTGTCAGCTCCTGTGATTTTAGTGTACGCGGCTGATGAATTGCTGGCTTTTCATCTATCTTTGTATCTATCTAGCTAGCTAACTCTGTTTTGAATACTATTTCCTTTGAAAACAATGTGTAAATGGAAAAGAATTGCTGTATGTAAAAGCTCATGTTAAAATCACATTGCAAACGGATAGCAATCACACTGCATTCGGATGTAAATCGGATGCTAGGTGTGAAAAATCGGATTGTACTCACATGAAAAACACATGATACTTGCATTACACTTGTCCAACTTTGCAGTAAAAAAATCGGACCAATTTTAAAATCGCTAGTGTAACTCCAGCCTTACTTCGATCTTTGGGAGGCAGAATGAACAAATCAACAGCAGGTGAAGTATTTATTCTATGTTTTAAGCTGTTCCTCATGCGGTAAAAGAGATTAGACAATATCAGATTTATATCAGTTTTGTATGTTTGGCTGCTGTCAGACACTAAAAGATGCTTTTTTATTACAACAAAAACTTTTTGTATCGCCATATTTTGAGAGCTATCATTTTTCTATATTTCTGTAGACAAAGTCATGTGAGGGCTTGTTTTTTCCGGGACGAGTTGATGTTTTCATTGGTACCTTTTTCCGTCACATAACATTTTTGTGATTGCTTTCTATTCTGAGGCAGAATGAACAAAAACCAGTAATTTAGGAATTGTTTTTTGTATTTATGCCGTTCCGCATGCTGTAAAAGTGATAAGGCAGCTTTATTCTTCTGGTCAGTACGATTACAATGATACGACAAATCTTTTTTATGTTTTGCCAATTTAACTCAATAAAAACTATAGAAAAAGTATTGTTTTTGCATCGCTGTACTCTGAGAGCTGTAGCCTTTTTATTTTTTTCCGCTGATGGAGCTGAGTGGTGGCTTGTTTTTCGCTGGACTAGATGGCCTTTTTGGCGATACTATTTTTATTTACATTCATCTTTTTGATTTTGTTTTCTTTAACTTTTTTTTACGGAGGTATGATGAAAAAGCGTAGATGTTTGCCAAGGTTCTTTTTTATTTTTCACGGTGTTCACTGAGAACGGATCATTCTGCATGCAGTGATAGCAAATATTTCTATTTTTTTGGTTATTTTTATTTTTACATATATGGTACGTATTTATTAGTATTATATTTTTTCCATCATTTTTGTTCTTGTTTTAAACTTATTTTTTTCACTTAGTCCTTAGTACTTTACTCATGGTGCGCATGAGCACTGATGCCCTGGCTGGTGCATCGCTAACCATGTCAGTTACTGTGTAACACCTCGGCCGCGTGACTTAGCTCCTGCTCACGTGATCCTATGTGAGCGGCGATTCAGGTTACGTGATTTCGGCGTTACTCATGATGCACTCGGTAATGTGCTCACCCTTGGCTTACGTAAGTGCAGCATGCGCAAATAAAAGTCAGTTTTACATTCCTACTTAACCCCTTCATGGGTTCCTTGGGATTTTCCGTTTTTCCGTGTTCGTTTTTCACTCCCCTCCATCCCAGAGCCATACCTTTTTTATTTTTCCGTCAATTTGGCCATGTGAGGGCTTATTTTTTGCGGGACGAGTTGTACTTTTGATCGACATCATTGGTTTTAGCATGTCGTGTACTAGAAAATGGGAAAAAAATTCCAAGTGCAGCGAAATTGCAAAAAAAGTGCAGTCCCACACTTGTTTTTTGTTTGGCTTTTTTGCTAGGTTCACTAAATGCTAAAACTGACCTGCCATTATGATTCTCCAGGTCAGTACGAGTTCATAGACACCTAACATGACTAGGTTATTTTTTACCTAAGTGGTGAAAAAAAATTCCAAACTTTGCTAAAAAAAAAAAAATTTGCGCCATTTTCCGATACTCGTAGCGTCTCCATTTTTCATGATCTGGGGTCAGGTGAGGGCTTATTTTTTGCCGAGCTGGCATTTTTAATTATACCATTTTGGTGCAGATATGTTCTTTTGATCGCCCATTATTGCATTTTAATGCAATGTCGCGGCGACCAAAAAAACGTAATTCTGGCGTTTCGAATTTTTTTCTCGCTATGCCGTTTAGCGATCAGGTTAATGCTTTGTTTTCATTGATAGATCAGGCGATTCTGAACGCGGCAATACCAAATATGTGTAGGTTTGATTTTTTTTTAATTGATTTATTTTGATTGGGGCGAAAGGGGGGTGATTTAAACTTTTATATATTTTTTTTTTCACTTTTTTTCACTTTTTTTTTTACTTTTGCCATGCTTCAATAGCCTCCATGGGAGGCTAGAAGCAGGCACAGCGCGATCGCCTCTGCTACATAGCAGCAGAAAATCAGGTGTGCTGTGAGCGCCGACCACAGGGTGGCGCTCACAGCTGCCGGGGATCAGTAACAATAGAGGTCTCAAGGACCTCTATGGTTACTATTCTGAAGCATCGCCGACTTCCAATCATGTGACGAGGGTCGGCTATGCCATCATTTCCGGCCGCCCGGCCGGATGCGGTAGTTAAATGCCGCTGTCTGCGTTTGACAGCGGCATTTAACTAGTTAATAGGCACGGGCAGATCGCGATTCTGTCTGCGCCTATTTCGGGCACATGTCAGCTGTTCAAAACAGCTGACATGTCCCGGGCTTTGATGCGGGCTCACCGCCGGAGCACGCATCAAAGCGGGGCTTCTGACCTCGGACGTACTATCCCATCCGAGGTCAGAAAGGGGTTAATACTGTTAGCTATCTTCAAATAGAGGCAGCACTGTGGCTCAGTGGATAGCATTGTAGCGCTGGAGTCCTGGGTTCAAATCCCTCCAAGGACAACATCTGCAAGAAGTTTGTACGTGCTCCCTGTGTTTGCGTGGGTTTCCTCCGGGTACTCCAGTTTCCTCCCACATTCCAAAGACATACTGATAGGGAATTTAGATTGTGAGCCCCAATGCGTACAGCGATGATAATGTGTGCAAACTGTAAAGCGCTGCGGAATATGTTGGCGCTATATAAATAGATTATTAAAAGAGATCACCCTATGGAGGGAGTCAACTCCCCCAGACAAGGCACGCTGCCAAAAGGCACATCAGGGTTTTGGCATCACACTACCAGGAAGTAATTATACACCAGACCTATTGTCACATATTGACTGTCATACCATTGACACAGAACTAATGCAACAAGCCCAGTTAATAAAGATGGAGGTAACACATGCACAAAATACCAGTGAGACAACCACTCACAACTTACCAATCCATAGAAAAGTGCTAGCTTAGTATTAAAATTGCACACAAAAAAGGCTTGTATAGGGTGCTGGTCACACAGTGTCAATTGAGTGACTGAGATAGTACCACCCATTTGACTAAAAGCTGGGGTCTGGTAGTCAACTGAGTAAAGATTAAAAGTGTTCTTTAAACTTTTATACTAGGATCTTTAGTTTGAGAACCACATATTGGCATTGCAGATTGCATGACCTGCAAGACATTGGGGTAGTTTAGCAGGGATTAATGGCGTAACAGGTTCCCTTTAACCCCTTCCCGACCTCCGCCGTACTAGTACTGCGCTGCGGGAGGTGCATTTCTGACCAGCGCAGTACTAGTACGGTGGCACGATCACCGTGGCCTCACGCTGAACGCCGCTGTGATCGCGTGCAGGTGTCAGCTGTATGTGACAGCCGACACCCCGCCGCAATGCCCACGATCAGTGCTAGCACCGATCGTGGGCATTTAACCCCTCTGATGCCGCTGTCAGTACTGACAGTGGCAGAGAAGACAATCTCGCAGGTACGGGGGCTCCCTGCGCTGTCCCACCGGAACAACGCGATCATCGCGTTGTTCCTGTAGTCTCCATGGAGACCCCCGGCTCCAAGATGGCCGCGGGGCTCCTTCTGGGTCCTGGAGTGAGGTGGCTTGCGAGCGCCTGCTAAGAGCAGGCGCCGGCAAGCCTCCTACACTGCCTGTCAGATCGCTGATCTGACACAGTGCTATGCAAAGTGCAAGATCAGCGATCTGACCTTATATAGTGATGTCCCAATTTACGACAATGTAAGAAAGTTGAAAAAAAATATTTTAAAAAATCCCCCAAATAAATAAATAATAAATATTTTACCAATAAATCCATTTATTTCTGTAAATAATAATAAAAAAACCAATAAAAGTACACATATTTGGTATCGCCGCGTCCATAACGACCCGACCTATAAAACTGTCCCATTAGTTAACCCCTTTAGTGAACACCATTAAAAAAAACAAAAAACAAGGCAAAAAAAATGCTTTATCGTCATACTGCCGAACAAAACGTGGAATAACACGCGATCAAAAAGACACATATAAATAAACATGGTACCGCTAAAAACGTCATCTTGTCCCGCAAAAAACAAGCCACATACAGCATCATCAGCAAAAAAATAAAAAAGTTATAGCTCTTAGAATAAAGCGATACAAAAATAATTATTTTTTCTATAAAATAGTTTTTATTGTATAAAAGCGCCAAAACATAAAAAAAATATAAATGAGGTATCGCTGTAATCGTACTGACCAGAAGAATAAAACTGTTTTATCAATTTTACCAAACGCGGAACGGTATAAGCACCCCCCAAAAAAAGAAATTCATGAATTGCTGGTTTTTGTTAATTCTGCCTCACAAAAATCGGAATAAAAAGTGATCAAAAAATCTCATGTGCCCAAAAATGATACAAATAAAAACGTCAACTCGTCCCGCAAAAAACAAGACCTCACATAACTCTGTGGACCAAAATATGGAAAAATTATAGCTCTCAAAATGTGGTGATTCAAAAACTATTTTTTGAAATAAAGAGTCTTTTAGTGAGTGACAGCTGCCAAACATAAAAACCCGCTATAAAAACCCGCTATAAATAGTAAATCAAACCCCCCTTTATCAATCCCTTAGTTAGGGAAAAATAATAAAATTAAAAAAATGTATTTATTTCAATTTTCCTGTTAGTGTTAGGGCTAGGGTTAGGGCTAGCGTTAGGGCTAAAGTTAGGGTTAGGGTTGGGGCTAAAGTTACTGTTAGGGTTAGGGCTAAAGTTAGGGATAGGGTTGGGGCTAGAGTTGGGGTTAGGGTTTGGATTACATTTACGGTTGGGATTAGGGTTAGGGTTGGGATTAGGGTTAGGGTTGGGATTAGGTTAAGGGTGTGTCAGGGCTAGGGATGTGGTTAGGGTTATGGTTAGGGTTGGGACTAGGGTTAGGGGTGTGTTGGGGTTATTGTTAGAATTCGGGGGTTTCCACTGTTTAGGCACATGAGGGGGTCTGCAAACGCGACATGGTGTCCAATCTCAATTCCAGCCAATTCTGCGTTGAAAAAATAAAACTGTGCACCTTCCCTTCCAAGCTCTGCGATGCGCCCAAATGGTGGTTTACCCCCACATATGGGGTATCATCGTACTCAGGACAAATTGGACAACATGCTTTGCAGTCCAATTTCTCATGTTACCCTTGAGAAAATAAAAATTTGGGGGCCAAAAATCATTTTTGTGGGGAAAAAATGATATTTTATTTTCATGGCTTTGCGTTATAAATTTTAGTGAAACACTTGTGGGTTCAAAGTTCTCCCAACACATCTAGATAAGTTCCTTGGGAGGTCTAGTTTCCAAAATGGGGTCACTTGTGGGGGGTTTCTACTTGTGGGGTACATCAGTGGCTCTGCAAATGCAACGTGACGCCCGCAGACCATTGCATCAAAGCCTGCATTCCAAAACGGCGCTCTTTCCCTTCCGATCTCTGCCATGAGCCCAAACTGTGGTTCCCTCCCACATATGGGGTATCAGCGTACTCAGGACAACTTGTACAACATCTTTTGGTGTCCAATTTCTCCTGTTACCCTTGGAAAAATAAAAAATTGGGGGCAAAAAGATCATTTTTTGTGAAAATTTATTAGATTTTTTATTTTTACGGCTCTTCATTATAAACTTCTATGAAGCTCTTGGGGGTTCAAAGTGCTCACCACACATCTAGATAAGTTCCATAGGGGGTCTACTTTCCAAAATGATGTTACTTGTGGGTGTTTCCACTGTTTAGGTACATCAGGGGCTCTCCAAACGTGACATGGGGCTGATCTCAATTCCAGCCAATTCTGCATTGAAAAGTTAAAACTTTGCTCCTTCCCTTCTGAGCTCTGCCATGCGCCCAAATAGTGGTTTACCCCCACATATGGGGTATCAGTGTACTCAGGACAAATTGCACAACAACTTTTGTGGTCCAAATTCTCCTGTTACCCTTGGTAAAATAAAACAAATTGGATCTGAAGTAAATTTTTTGTGAAAAAAAGTAAAATGTTAATTTTTTTTAAGGGGTATCGTTTCTCCTTATGGAGAGTGACATACCATCTCTGGCTTGTCAAGGTAAGGAGGCTTATTCGCCATGCAATGCTCCTCTGGGAAATGTAATATGCACATTGCCTCCTCTGAGAAAAAGAGGACTTAAACTCTATAGCGCCACCTGTTGGAGAGTAGCGATCCTACAAGTCACAATCAACCCTTTAACGAGTCGTGCAATATGACTTAGGATAAAAGCCAAATCAGTAACACCGTGTCTGTGAATTGAGATACTGATTTGGCTTTTATCCTAAGTCATATTGCACGACTCGTTAAAGGGTTGATTGTGACTTGTAGGATCGCTACTTCCAACAGGAGGCGCTATAGAGTTTAAGTCCTCTTTTTCTCAGAAGAGGCAACTTGCACATTTTTTTTAAACATTCCAAAAATTCCTGTGAAGCACCTGAAGGGTTAATAAACTTCTTGAATGTGGTTTTGTGCACCTTGAGGGGTGCAGTTTTTAGAATGGTGTCACTTTTGTTTTGTTTTCTATCATATAGACGCCTCAAAGTGACTTCAAATGTGATGTGCCAATGATAAAAAAGAAAGGCAGCCGACAGCACATCAATAGTGGGATGCACGCTCCAGTCCAATGACCCAACTGGAAATAAACAGTCTGCAAAGTAAAAGGAACAGCATCCAGTTCAGGTGATAAAAAAATCCAATATCTTTATTCTGCCATAATGCGACGTTTCGACCTAAAAAGGTCTTTGATAAAGATTTGCTTGATAAAGACCTTTTTAGGTCGAAACGTCGCATTATGGCAGAATAAACATATTGGATTTTTTTATCTCCTGGACTGGATGCTGTTCCTTTTACTTTGAAGACTTCAAATGTGATGTGGTCAATGAAAAAAAATGGTTTTGTAAAATTTGTTGAAAAATTCAGAAATCGCTGGGCAACTTTTAACCCTTATAACTTCCTAACAAAAAAACTATTTGGTTCCAAAATTGTGCTGATGTAAAGTAGACATGTGGGAAATGTTATTTATTAAATATTTTGTGCGATATAACTCTCTGATTTAAGGGCATAAAAATTAAAAGTTGGAAAATTGCAAAATTTTCAAAATTTTCACCAATTTTCCGTTTTTTTCACAAAAAAATGCAAGTCATATCGAGGAAATTTTACTGCTATCATAAAGTACAATATGTCAAGAGAAAACAGTCTCAGAATCAGTGGGATCCGTTGAAGTGTTCCAGAGTTATTACCTCATAAATTGACAGTGGTCAGAATTGTAAAAATTAGGCGGCTCAGAAAGGTGAAAACAGTCTGGGTCTTGAAGGGGTTAAATTAGTTTGGCCGAGGGGCAAACATATCATTGGTGCAATCTGTGCTGTCGCACAGGGGCCCAAGAGGTAAGGGGACCCATTGCTACATGCAAAGCAGTTGAAAAATTGAATTATGATGAGCTATTGGACTGTAAAGGGCCCATGTTGTGTTCTTGTGTATGGGCCATTTTCGGTCAGTGTCCACCAGTGATTTGGCCCATCTTATCAGTGGTGTACGCCAAGCCAGAAATGTTACTATATGCAGGGACTGGAGTAACATTTCTGTCTTAAGAAATGCTGATACTTTCCATAAAGTTCATGAGCGGCCACAGCCATTTTGACAACTGCTTGAAATGTCACAAGTCACAACATTTTTGCTCAACTCCAGGTTGTTCAAAAGTTTTGCAACTAATAAAAATGTTTTGTGACTGTTTTTTGGCATAAACACTTTGATTTTGCCACTATATACTGTATTTTATACAGTAAAAAAGGACATTATGGAGAAAATAAATCAGCTGCTGTATCAGGATTATTGTTATGAAATTGCCTGTACCTACCAACGATATTGGGAGATGGCACTATGTATTTATCTTGGTTTAGATCAGAGGTCCCCAACGTTTCTGACCTTGAGAGCCACATTCAGCTCTGACAAGAGGGTCGTGAGCCACATCCAGGCTTGAGAGAGGGTCGCAAACCACATTCAGCTCCCGCCCCCCTCACAGTAGTGGCAACTAAAGCCCCCATTACAGGCATAATGGTAACCAAAGCTTTTCCACAAAAATCAACCACCCCAAAGCAGTGTACAAAGATCCAGGGGTTCCTACAATACCCTCCATTCAGTATTCTCTTATAAAGCACTCCCAAGACACTGTCACATCCAGCTTCAAACACCTCCTCTGACAGGTGGTGTCATCTTGTCTCCAGCGTACCATGCTTAAGGCCATGTTCACACAGTGCGTTTTTTACCGCGGAACCGCGGCGGTTTTGCCGCTGCGGTTCCGCAGCTGTTTTCCATGCAGGGTACAGTACACTGTACCCTATGGAAAACAGGACACACTGTGCACATGGTCCGGAAGTTTAAAAAAAAAGCCGTGCTGAATAGCTCCCGGAAAAAAGAAGGAGCATGTCAATTCTTCTTCCTGAACCGCAGCGGTTCTGCACCCATAGACCTCCATTGTGAGGTCAAAATCGCAGTAAAACACGCAGATCAAAAATATATCTGCGTGTTTTACTGCGGTTTGATGTGCAGAACCGCTGCTGCAGGAAGTGCGGGGAAGCCGGCGGAAGTGCGGGGCCGGAAGTGCGTGGGCGGAGAGACATGGAGGCATAGCGTCGCATGGGGATCGTGTCGGCCGTTTGATTGATTTGGTATGTGTGTCTGTGTGTGTGTGTATGTGTGTGTGTGTGTGTGTGTGTGTGTGTGTGTGTGTGTGTGTGTGTGCATGTGTGCGTGCGTGTCCCCATGCGACGCTAGTGCCTCCATTGTGCTAAGTCGCCGTATGGGACTACTACTCCCATCCGGTATTAGGATGGGAGAGTTGTCCCTGTGTCCGGCGACTTAGCACAATAGTAAAGTTTACACCAAACACCTACACACAGTACACATACATGACACACAGTACATACAACATATAACACAGAGTATATACTCACCAACAGCACACTTGTAGGCGAAGCCCTCGATCTTCCAGGAAAAAATCCAAAAATAATAAACCAAATTCATACTCCCTGTCCGCAGAATCCATAAAACGAGTGTCCCACGCCGATCGGCTGCTCTCCGGCGATACACTGCCAGGAGCGAAGCTCCTAGCAGTGTATCGCGTACTGTTCCGGAGCTCAATGGCTCCGGCGTCTCGGTTAACGGCAGTACAGCTGCGTTGAACTTTCCCACGCAGCACTGCCGTTAAGCGAGAGTGCCGGGGTCAATGACCGCCGGTAAACTCGCTCGCGCATGCGCAGTGACACACCGACAGGAACTATGGCTCCTGTCAGTGTGTTGCTGCATCCGTGGAGAGCAGACATATCTCTGGATGTGTCTGTTCTCCATGGAAAATCTTCGTGGGATACGTGGCACTTAAATACGTGGCACTTAAATACGTGACACGTGTCACTTATACGTGATACGTGTCACTTAAATACGTGGCACGTGGCACTTAAATACGTGATACGTGGCACTGAAATACGTGGCACGTGGCACTTAAATACGTGGCACGTGGCACTGAAATACGTGGCACTTAAATACGTGGCACGTGGCACTGAAATACGTGGCACGTGGCACTTAAATACGTGATACGTGGCACTGAAATACGTGGCACGTGGCACTTAAATACGTGGCACGTGGCACTGAAATACGTGGCACGTGGCACTTAAATACGTGATACGTGGCACTGAAATACGTGGCACGTGGCACTTAAATACGTGGCACGTGGCACTGAAATACGTGGCACGTGGCACTTAAATACGTGATACGTGGCACTGAAATACGTGGCACGTGGCACTTAAATACGTGGCACGTGGCACTGAAATACGTGGCACGTGGCACTTAAATACGTGATACGTGGCACTGAAATACGTGGCACGTGGCACTTAAATACGTGGCACATGGCACTGAAATACGTGGCACGTGGCACTGAAATACGTGGCACTTAGGCTATGTTCACATTTGCGTTGTGCGCCGCAGCGTCGGCGCCGCAACACACAACGCAAAGTAAAACGCAGCAAAACGCATGCACAACGCTGTGTTTTGCGCCGCATGCGTCCTTTTTTTTATTGATTTTGGACGCAGCAAAAATGCAACTTGCTGCGTCCTCTGCGCCCGGATGCGTGCGCTGCAGTGACGCATGCGGCGCAAAACGCGGAGCGCTGTCATTCAAAACACGTCCACTCATTTTGGTGTTTAGTCCCAAAATGGAGGATGGAAGAAGAAAAGGGTTGGACAAGGAAATGACATCATTTTTTTTTTTTTTCCCCCCCCCACTGCAGTAAACTTTATTTCTGTCAAACACAGACAATCTGCAGACAAAACTGCATCAAAAAACGCACTAAAAAACGCACTAAAAACGCACCAAAAACGCACCAAAAACGCACCAAAAAACGCACCTGCGTTTTCTGCAGAGACCTGCAGTTTCAGTCAGGAAAAAAAAAGGATGGAAATCCTGAACGTGTGAACATAGCCTAAATCATCTCAAAACCCCTAAGACCAGTTCATGTGCATCCAGTTCTGCTTTTCTGTGCAGGGCTGCTCACAAAATTCTCAATTTTCAGATGTGCTCTTCATACCTGTTTGCTATAACTGGAACTAATGCACCAAGCTGACAGACAGCCGCGAGCCACAATTCATGGGACCGCGAGCCACGTGGGTCTCCCGAGCTACAGGTTGGGGAACCCTGGCTTAGATGAAGTTGCTACTTGGGTCAAAGTTGAGGGAAGAATTGCTGGGTCTGGCATTCACCAGAATCTCCGAATATTTCATTGTGGCTACAACTTATATATACAGCTCTGGCAAAAATTAAGAGACCACCACATCAAAACCCTGTCATGGGCAGCCCAATCTCCAGACCGGAACCCCATTGTAAACCTCTGGAATGTAATCAAGAGGATGACGGATAGTCACAAGTAGTGTTGAGCATTCCGATACCGCAAGTATCGGAATTCCGATACCGAGTTCCGATATTTTTGTGATATCGGAAATCGGAATCGGAAGTTCCCAGTGTATGGTTCCCAGGGTCTGGAGGAGAGGAGACTCTCCTTCAGGCCCTGGGATCCATATTCATGTAAAAAATAAAGAATAAAAATAAAAAATATGGATATACTCACCCCTCCGGCAGCCTCGGCTCTCACCGGTCCAAGCGTCTGCCTCCGTTCCTAAGAATGCAGGGAGTCAAGGACCTTCGATGACGTCATGGCTTGTGATTGGTCGCGTGACCGCTCATGTGACCGCTCACGCGACCAATCACAAGCCGCGACGTCATCGAAGGTCCTTCACTCGCTCAGTCTTAGGAACGGAGGCTGCCGGTTGCAGCGGTTACAACCAGGGCGCGTCAGAGGGTGAGTATATCCCTATTTTTTATTTTTATTCTTTATTTTACACATGAATATGGATCCCAGGGCCTGAAGGAGAGTTTCCTCTCCTTCAGACCCTGGGAACTATCCAGGATACCTTCCGATACTTGTGTCACATTGACTTGTATTGGTATCGGGTATCGGTATCGGCGATATCCGATATTTTTCGGATATCGACCAATACAATCCAATACCGATACTTTCAAGTATCGGAAGGTATCGCTCAACACTAGTCACAAGCCATCAAACAAAGAAGAACTGCTTACATTTTTGTGCCAGAAGCAGTGTGAAAGACTGGTGGAAAGCATGCCAAGACACATGAAAGCTGTGAATAAAAATCATGGTTATTCCATAAAATATTGATTTCTGAACTCTCCTTGAGTTAAAACATTAATGTATTGCTGTTTCTAAATGATTATGAACTTGTTTTCTTTGCATTATTTGAGGTCTGAACGCACTGGTTTTTTTTGTAATTTTGACCATTTCTCCTTTTCAGAAAATACAAAATTTATTGCTTGGAACTTCGGAGACGTTGTCTGAAGTTTATAGAATAAATGAAGCATTTACATTTTACTAAAAAATATACCTATAAAGAGAAAAATCAGACAAACTGAACATTTTGCAGTGGTCTCTTAATTTTTGCCAGAGCTGTCGATCTGTTAAAAAGTCTTAGGAGGGCAAAAAGTCCATTGGCAAAAGAACAAATTTATCCAAAATGATTAGAAGCACAGGCTAAGTCCAAATTATTTCATAATGGTCATCACCAGATGTATCGATGATTAGTGATGAGAGAATTTGTTTGAAAAACGATCGTCATATATAAATTCGACATGAATATGGCATATTCGGATTCGTAATTGGAAGCACAAGCAAAATTTTACAAAATCAGGAAAAATCGATAGCATTCGGTAAAAAGTGCGGGAAAATATTTGCGTTGATACTAAGATATTTTCAGCACTTTGGCTATGATAATGGTGGTGTGTCATGAGCGTAGGGCACATGTTTGATGAGGGGAGGGGGTTTGCAGAGCTCAGAGGTGCGGCGTTCTTGTAAACTATTTTTTTTCTAACTTTATGTGTTTACATTGCAGCTAGCTAATCAGGGCGCAGGAAACATCCACAAAGTCCTGACACAATGACTTGTGTCATTGGCTGCTGAAATCAGATGTCCCTCTCCATATAAAGAGCGGACATCTTGTTTTAGCAGGGTGGATAAAAATCAATGTTTTTTTAAAAAAATCAAAAAAATCGGATTTTTTTGATTTAAATCGGATTTTTTTGATTTAAATCGGATTTTTTTCAATAAACTGCTTTTTGAGGAAAATATTTTACCATCCAAAGGTTCTTCCATCATGAGATAAAGCTGAGTTGTTTAACTCAGTAGAATAAAGGCTGTATATGTGTAACATTCACAATGCCATGCTCTTCCAGAGGTTTCTGTAGGATGCTGACTATCCAACAAGTTTGGGCATGTCAACTGAATGGAAAAAGAAACTAAACCAAAAGTGAAACCAAGCTAGAAGTGTGGAATTAAAGGGGCAGTATGAACAAAATGTGGAGGCTATTAATAGTTTATACAATTAAGACATGCTGCTTTTAAACACCTACCTATTGCCATATAGTAAAACAAAAAAGATTTTTACTTACTTTGGGGTCCCCCCCTCACCCTGGCGTTAGATCGTTGCCCCTAGTTTCGTCCGTGTAACTATGGGCGCACATGCGCACTGCTCTCACTTCTCATTTTAATCGTGATTTATATTAAAAAAAACCTTTTGATTTAAATCAGTGATTTAAATCATGATTAAAATCATGATTTAAATCGATCCGATTTAAATAGAAAAAAATCTTTTGATTTAAATCGTGATTTAAATCATGATTTAAATCGGCGTGATTTAAATCAATCCACCCTGTGTTTTAGTGCCATTTTGACAGTTCAACAGCGCAGAGTGGCTGCTCCTGATGCTGGGATTGTTTGCAGCTAGATTTTAGGTACTTAGCTGTTTCTTTCTCAGATAGTTTAGCTAGGTAGTGTCCTGTGTGGCTGTGAAATCAACCTTCCAGCAATATTTTTCCTTTTACCATATCTGAGGTCCACAGGCAAAGACAGCAGGGCACGTCATACAAGTGTGTTGTGCACTGCTTCTATTGTGCTCCATGCACGAGTATAGCATTCTAAATCTTATTTTTTCACTAGCTGTGGAGAAACGAGGGTCAGTGGGTGCTCTCGTCCGCTGGCCCGGCCGTCTTTAGCAAGACTTCATGGACCAGGGCTCATGCCACTGAATGCCTGCTCTCTCCCCGTGTGCAAGACACTACTCAGGCAACACAGGGTGAGGGTAAATCAGTGTGGCAATGCTTTATTGAACCACAACACACAATAGTGTTGGGGTGGTCTGCAGGTCAGACCCTCAGGGATATTGGATGGCTGCGAAATGTGTGAGTTCTCCGGAGAAATGATGGATAGACACAGATGTGAATCTGTTCCAAACCATAAAGTTTTAATGAAGGACATTCAGTTATATACACTTTTGAGTAGGCGTATACATTATGTCCGAGCGCGAATCAGCTGTTTATTACATATGAAATCATCCTTAATTCATCAGGTGATCCTTACATAAGAGGTAACTTGGGGTTATACACGTACAGGGGTAAGGTTCTATCTGATTAGGCCTAACTTGGTCAACAACTTTAATCAATAGTCAGCAATTCTAATTGATAATCACGCGTCAGCAGAATGACTTAGAGCTTGGACATGTTGAGACGTATTCTGTATATGTGTGAATTATAAGAATATATCAAGGTGGTCCCTGATTTCCCCATCAATAGCAAACAGACCAGTCCCAGCAAATACCCAAGATGGTGCAAATTACAGAGTCTCACTCTTCCGCTGACTCGCCGGGATTAGGGCTGCTTCCAGTGTCGCATACCCCCACCAGTGGCTCCCCACTTTTGGCAGGCCCCCACAGCGAGGAGGTAACAACAAGCTTAGGAAGCTAACTGAGAGCAGTGAGGTATGTGGCCAGGTGAACCGATTGTCACAACCTGGATTCTTTAAGACGTCTCTGGGGTTTCAGTGATGGTCAATGAAGCAGTCCTGTGTTCTTTCAGCCTGATCCAACATACCTTCAGCTGAGATCCTGAAGAGTCACACTGACCAGAAGAAAAAGTCTCTATTTTTAGATCTACCAAGTGTCCTTCAGTCTAGCATAACAGATAAGGAAAACAATGGTGATTAGATCAAGTAGCACTATTTGCATAGATTTTCACTCTCTGCTTTCGAGGTCAACAATCTGGCTCCGTAACACAATGCATAGTTAGCATATCAGCCAACCTCACTATTCACAAGAATAAGAGCACACTGTTATATCGCATATCAGCTTACAAGTCAATATTCCTTCTTTACAAAAACAAAAGTCTGTTTTCTTGACCTACCAGAAATCAACACTTTTACATCCAAAAGCCAACTTACAGAGAAAAAGTCAATTTTTCTTGGTTTGATAAACATAGTCTTCTGAGTAATTAAGATATAATCTGGTTTCTTCACACTAGCTAAATGTGAAAGAGCATGCCATATCCCACCTTGTCATTTAGTTATGTCGTGAAATTGTTCTGTGATTTGAACTGGGGGCAGTTGCCACCCTGATTCACCATGCCATATTTCACGTAGTTATTTAGTGGCAGTAAAATTCCACAGTCTGCATAGCTTATGCACATGAAAAAAAAATATAATTTTTTTCTGTTGGTAAACATGATACAGCCCACAGTATCCCACTTTTAATTTTGTGGAGGTGATATGAAGCTGTCTGCAGACCTCACGCACATTAAAAAAATATATTTTTTCTGTTGCTATACGTGATACAGCCCGCCATATCCTACATTGTAATTTTGTGGCGGTGATCTTGTTGTGTGTGCAAGCTGTTGCACATGAAAAAATAAAAAATTGGGGTTTTTACAAACGTGATACAGCAGGCTAAATCCGATTTTGAGATTGTTTGGAGCATATCTGTTAAGTTATTCAGGCGTTACCCACAATAAAAAAAAAATTGGTCAGTTACTAATGTTGTACAGTAGGGAACATCTCACTTTGAAATTGTAGCATCTAGTTTACGTTATAGAGGCCTCATCATCAGGCCCCCCCAAAATTCTTTGTTACTAACATCATACAGTAGGTGACATCTTACTTTCAAATTGTTTGTAGCATCTAGTCTGTGTTATAGAGGCCTCATCCACAGGGCCAAAAATATTTATTGTGTTACTAACATTATACAGTAGGGAACATCTCACTTTCAAATTGTTTGTAACATCTAGTCTATGTTATAGAGGCCTCATCCACAGGTCCCCAAAAATTCTCGTGTTACTAATGTCATACAATAGGGAGATCTAATTTAAAAATTGTTTGGAGCATTTCTTCTTTGTCATATAGGCCTCATCCACACTCCAACAATTCTTCTGTGACTAACACAATTCAGCATGCCATATTTCACTTTGTCATTTACTGCTGTTGAAATTCAGCTGTGTTTGCAGAGCTTGTGCAGAGTTGAAATTCAGCTGTGTTTGCAGAGCTGGTGCAGAGTTTAAAATGTAAGTATTTGTTGCTAATTCAGTGCTCCTACCACACTATCTGAGCAACATGAATGGGAAAAAGAGAGGTCATGATGGAAGGGGGATTAGGCTTGGTGTTCAAGGTGTATGTGGTGTAGGTGGTAATGTTTGTGAAAGCAATAGTGAACAACATCATGTCCTATACAAAAACAACTGACAACTTCTGTTACTGGATGGGCTACTCCACTGCCTTGAAGACGCATAGTGGTACACCTTGTTGATGAGGCCCAGAAAGAGCATGTGCTCGAGTGGATGGCAAGCGCAGCTTCAAGTTGGCTCTACTCCTCTTCCTCCACCTCAACATCATACCCAATACAGTCCAAATAGGTGGCACCCAAATTACCCTTGCTTCCCCCCACATCACAACTTTCCAACTGTGCCAGTAACTGTAGGGAACCACAGATGGGTGAGTCTGAAGAGCTGTTCACACACTCTATGCCATGGTCATCAGAAGCGTACTCAAGCTTTACAGAGTCAAGAAGAGGAAATCTGCACCGATGCCCATAATTTTTTTAGCTTGGAAATGGGGCAGGACAAAGTAGGGTCCGAGCAGCATCCTGACCCTCGTGACCAGACGTTAACCCCCGGGGGGAGGTGATCCTGATGAGACTCAGATATTTGAGGCTCACGCGGACTGTACTGTGATGTCAGAGCAGCAAGAGGAGGAGGGCTACTCTAAGGGCGTGGAATGTGATAACTTAGAGAATGATGTTGACGAGGCGGTAGATCCCAGTTGGTATGAACACAGAGGCACACAGGTGAGTAGGTCATCTGAGGAGGAATATGCGGAAGTTACTTTGGAGACACAGTATAATATCTTAATTAACCAAACATATTTTTAGCAAACCAAAATGAATAGGCTGTTATCTGTATGTTGGCTTTTGAATTTAAGCATTTCTTTCTGGCTGGTCAAAAAAAACAGACTGGTTTGTGTAAGCCTGTAATATTGACTTGTATTGTGCACTTATCCTTGATGACTAGTCATGTTTACCGATATGCTAATTAATCATTCTCTAGGCCAGGTAGTTTGATAGTTTTTCCTCCTCTGTTTTAAAAATCATGCAAATAGATTAAATAATCATATAATGCTACTTGATCTCATCTCCATTCTTACCCTTTATGTATATACTGAATGAAGGACACTTGTTCTGTATAAAAATAGGTTTCATGCCTCGGTATAGTCTGACAGAGAGAGACAGCCAGAGATTCTGCCAAGACATCCAAACATCCAGGAGATCCTACAGGAATGCTGCCAATTCATCATGGATCCATCACAGGGGACACAGATCTATCATTCTACAGGAAACAACCTAGGGATTTTCGGCTCTGGTTGGAAGAATACAGATCTACTCCATTGACCATCGCTGAGCCATGGATATATTTGGAGAAAGCCAGGATTGAAACCTGGCAGTCGCTTGGCTCCATAAAGATGTTTGGAGAAGCCAGGTTGTGTCCCTTGGGTCAACTCGCCTTGTACCTCAATGGACTGTCATCTTCCTAAGCTGGTCATTATCTCCTCTCTGTGTATGCCACAGGTGGGGTAGCCAACCCTGGGAGCTCTGAAGTAACAGCAGCCTTTATCCCGGTGAGTCCCCCTGTGTTGTTTGAGTAGTGTTTTGCCCATGTTAAAGAGTTAAAGCTAGAGCAAGCGTTCAGCGGGAAGATCCCTGGTCCATGCGGTTCCGGCTAGCAGACTGGGGTGCCCACCAACCCCCCTTGTTTCCACAGTTACGTTGCACCATACGTTGCAGACACGTAGTGATGCAGCCACAACGAGCTATGCATCGGCAGGCGTTGCTCTACAAGTTTTGGAGTCCCCAAAACTTGCAGAACAAACCTATATTTAACACTTCCTCCACTGCTTCTGCCTCCCCACCTCCTCTAGGGCCTCCACCTGTGCCCTCAACCTCTCCCTTAATGAGACACACATTCCAACAGTGCAGAGCGAATCCCCACCACCTCCGTACTGCGCAGCCAGGGCTCACCGCAATCAGGCAGTGTTAAAATTTATATGCCTTGGAGATAGTAATCTTACAGCTGAAGAGTTGTGGACAGCTCTCCAGGCCGAGTTTGAGCAATAGCTTTCTCTGCTGAACCGGCATCAAGGGAAGGCCGTGCCGGATAACAATGCGAACCTAGTGGCAGCCCTATGCTAGGCAAGCTCACACACGTACCTTGCATGGCTCACGTCCTCAACCTGGTGGCACAGCGTTTTCTCTGCCACTATTCTGCCCTGGGTGAGCTGCTGCAGAAAGCACGGAAGCTGTGTGCTCACTTCCGCCATTCGCACCCCTCAGGTAATCAACTTGCATCTATACAGAGGTCTTTGTCCATGCCAGTAAACAGGTTGATATGTGATGTGCCGACATGGTGGAATTTCACTCTGTACATGTTGCAGCAACTGGCCTCCCTTTCCTGAGCTTGACATTTCATGCAAAGACTTCCTCAGACTTGTGTTCACTGGTTGGGACCCGGTCCTTTTTTCTGCCCTTATTCACACACTGAGGTCAAATTTGACACATGGTAAGGTTTTTAATATTAGACAGCGTAGGACTATCAGAGTCACCTAGTCGACAGTGGGATGGCTTTTATGCTATTTTTGATCAAAAACAGCATTACTAGGAACTCTGTGTTATTTAAATGCACTTTTGCTTTTTACTTATTTAGTTACAGCAGGGTTTTAGCTCATTTTGTTTCTTGTAGGTTTTGTATGATCCCCATATAGTTATGATTCGAAATAATGCTGACTACTGGGCTGCCGCTCTGTTAGATCAACGTTATAAGACAAAATTTTGCCAGATGCTTCCCACCCTGCAATGGGACCCGTGAATGCTGCAGAATATATTGAAGCACGCATTTACACAACCTTAAGAGAGGTTTTCCTCAAGACAGCAGTGAGGAACACAGTGCGCATTGAAGCTCCAGGCTTCCAACCTCTGGCACATCAATTCGTCAATGCCAAAGCATTAGCAGCAGCTGCAGTATTGTAAGTGGAAGAAGCAATTTCTGTGAGTTCTTTGACACTTATTTTTAGACCAGTTCATGCACCAGCACAACAGAGTCCAAGTCTGACATGTGGTGAACGAATGGAGAGAATGGTGGAGGAGTATCTAGAACTGAATATCAATACCATCAGGAAGGGTTTGGACCATTTCACATTTTGGTCTTCAAAAATGGATGAGTGACCTGAGCTCACCTCACACGCCTTGGAGGTTTTATCATGCCCGGCAGCCAGCATTCTCTCAGAATGTGTCTTTAGCGTTGCTGGTGGTGTCCTGAAGAATAAGCAAAGCCGGCAGTCCCCTGAAATTGTAGACCAGCTAAACTTTCATCAAGATGGACAAGTCATGGATCTCCAAGTACTTTTACACCCCAATTGCAGACTGTACAGACTAGGCGATGTTGCATTTTTTAGTGTGCTGCATTAATCTCGCGTAACTGTACTCTGTGATATCTTTAGTGTGGCTTCTGTGCCTGCTGTTGCAGATATTAATAGAGATTTGTGGAAATATGAACAGTCATGGTTGGTCTCTATCTGCTGGGTTGGCTGTAGTGGAAGACGTGTCAGTCCCTATTATACTATTTCTACTCTCATGAAATTGATGCCACTTCGGTGGTGTCAGGCCCTTATTTTTTCAAAATGTGAAGAGTAGACTCCTGATTGGGTCTACATCTGCTGGGTAGGCTGTAGTGGAAAATGTGTCGGTTTCTATGATACTATTTCTACTCTCGTAAAATTGATTCCACTTTGGTGTCTGCCAATAATTTTTGGGAATGTGGAGAATCCTGATTGGGTCTCTCCATCTGCTGGATTGTCTGTAGTGAAAGAGATATCGATCTCCATTATACTATTTCTACTCTGGTGAAATTGAGGCCACTTCAGTGGTGTCAGGCCCTAATTTTTGGAAATGTGAACACTCCTGGTTGGATGTCCATGTGATGGTTTGGCTTTACTGGAAGAGATGTCGATCCCATTATGCTATTTCTACTGTGGTGAAAATGATGAAACTTTGGTGGTGTCTGCCACAAATTTTTGCAATTGTCAACACTCCTGGATGAGTGACCAATTGTCAATCTGCTGGGTTGGGTGTAGTGGAAGACCTGTTGGTCCCTATTATACTATTTCTACTGTAGTGAAATTGATGCCACTTTGTTGATGTCTGCCACTAATTTTTGGAAATGTGAACACTCCTGGTTGGGTCTCCTTCATGTGTGTTGCCTGTAGCAGTAGGCCTCCGAGACCGTGAGGCCTCCACTTCCTTGAAGTCAGCTACCCATGTTACTACTATCCTTAGATTTTTCTGACAATAGTAGTAGTACGAAACTGATATTTGTGCCACCTGAGTGTGGCTGAGCATGAAAGCAGGTTGAGCTGTTGCATGTCATATCAGGGCTCCCAGCGCAACAGGCCTATACCGATCTCTCACCCTACTCATCTTACTTTGACGTTCAATTGAAAGCCGTTAATGCTGGCCCAGACCCGATACCTCATGCATGGCTGATTGCTGCCGTACCATGCTACAATTTGTACTGTTTGTGAATTGAGGCCACTTTCTTGGAGTCTGCCCCTAATTTGATGTGTTCTGGCAGCCTTTGGGGTCATTTGAAGGTGTTGTGCATGTGTTTGTTTTTGCTTTCCATAGACTTGAATGACTTTTCATGCGGCCCGCAGGCAGGTCTCCAGACTCCGCAATGTGCGGGGGGCAGCTGTATCCTGCCAGATGCCGGCCCTTAATCCCCCAAGTGCATGGTACTGCATAGTTCATTACAGAACGCTGCCTGCACATGAATGATGATGTCATCGGGGGGCAGGGTTAGCGCCCAATGCGCTCACATCCTCCTGTCATGGAAGAGGAGCTGCTGCCAGAGAGTCCAGAGTGATCTCTGTGCCAGCAGCTCTGTGCCGGCAGCTCTGTGCCTGTGTGCTTGTAGTTTCTGTGCCCGCAGCTCTGTGCCTTTCTGCTGGTAATCTGTGCCCCTCAGCTATGTGCCCCTGTGATCTCTGTGCCCCCCAGCTATGTGCCACAATATAATCTCTGTGCCCCCCAACTATATGCCCCCCTGTGATCTCTGTGCCCCCAGCTATGTGCCCTCATGTGATCTCTGTGCCCCTGTGATCTCTGTGGCCCCAGCTATGTGACCCCTGTGATCTCTGTGCCCCTTAGCTATAGGTCCCCCTGTGATCCATGTGCCCTCCAGCTATGTGCCCCGTGATTTCTGTGCCCCCCAGCTATGTGCCCCCTTGTGATCTCTGTTCCCCCTGTGATCTCTCTGCCCACCAGCTATATGCCCCCTGTGATTTCTGTGCCTTCTAGCTATATGTCCCCTGTGATCTCTGTGCCCCCAACTACTGTATGTGAACTCCTGTGACCTCTGTGGCTACCAGCTTTGTGCTTCCCTGTGGCCTATGTGCCCCCCTGTGATCCCTGCCCCCCTGCTATGTATCCCCCTGTGATATTTGTGCTCCCATGTGATCTCTGTGTCCCTTGTGATCTCTGTCCCCTCCAGCTTTGTGCCCCCTTTGATCTTCATGCCACCCCCCGGTAATCTCTGTGTCCCCCCCAGTGATCTATGTGCCTCCTCTGTCAGCCCCAGGTCCAACATGCAACATTGGTACTGGGGCCGAAGAGGAACAAAGACAGTGTGGGCGTGCACTGGTAGTAGCTCCAGTAGGAGCTGGACATTAAGGCTGTGTGCACACGTTCTGGATTTTTGCATTTTACCATTTTTGCATTTAGATAAAACTGGAAAAAAAACGCTCACATTAAATAAGCATCCTGTTAAAACAATGCAATCCGCATTTTGTATGCACATGCTGCGTTTTTTCCTGAGCGGAATCGCATTCCGGAAAAAAACGCAGCATGTTCATTAATTTGCAGTATCGCGGGGATTCCGCACACATAGGGATGCATTGATCCGCTTACTTCCCGCATGGGGCTATGCCCACCATGCGGGAACTAAGCGGATCATGTGCAGATCCACAGACTGGGCACCATATAATTGTTAAAAAAAGAGAATTAAAATAAAAAATAGTGATATACTCACCTTCCGAGGGCCCCCGGAGTCCTCCTGCCTCTCATGCGGCACCTTCAGTTCCCCGGGATGCTGTGTGCAAAGGACCTGACCATGACCGTGACGTCACCGCAGGTCCTTCGCACACAGCATCCATGGGAACGGAAGCCGCCGCGTGCGCCGCTGAGGAGATCGGGACGCCGGAAGGTGAGAATAACCATTTTTTTTATTTTTTTTTATTATTTTTAACATTAGATCTTTTTACTATTGATGCTGCATAGGCAGCATCAATAGTAAAAAGTTGGTCAGGCTTGTCAAACACTATGTTTGAAAAGTGTGACCAACCTGTCAATCAGTTTTCCAAGCGATGCTACAGATTGCTTGGAAAACGCTAGCATTCTGCAAGCTAATTACGCTTGCAAAAAGCTAGTGTTTAGCGGGAATACACATGCCAATTCCGCATGCTATATACCCGCGGCAGGAGTTGCGGAATTGCTGCGGAAATTTTCACGGCAATTCTGCAACGTGTGCACTTAGCCTAAATGTATTAAGTTTTGAGAGAGGTAGGGATGAGGTGCTGCTTTATTCAGAGGCAGTGTGTGTGTGTTTGTAAATATTTTGCGGAGAGGTAGTGTGTGTGTGTATATGTATACATATTTTGCAAAGGGGCAGTGTGTGTGTATACATATTTTGAAGATGGGCAGTGTATATATATATATATATATATATATATATATATATATATATATAATAATAATCTTTATATGGAGCTAACATATTCCTCAGCGCTTTACAGTTATAATAATAATAATAATTTTTATTTATATAGCGCCAACATATTCCGCAGCGCTTACAGTTTGTACACATTATCATTGCTGTCCCCGATGGGTCTCAAAATCTAAATTCCCTATCAGGATGTCTATGTAATGTAACCGGAGAACCCGGAAGAAACCCACGCAAACACGGGGAGAACATACAAACTCCTTACGGATGCTGTCCTTGGTGGGATTTGAACCCAAGACTCCAGCGCTGCTAACCACTGAACCACCGTGCTGCCCAATATATATATATTGGGCAGGGGGACAGGGCATGTATATATTGTGCAGGGGAACAGTGTGTGTGTATATATTGTGCAGAGGGGCACTGTGTGTACTGTATATATATTTTTTTTGCAGAGGGGCAGTGTGTGTATGTACGTTTTACAGAGGAAGAGAGTGTGTGTGTGTGTGTATATATATATATATATATATATATATATATATACTAGCTGTTTCCAGCCAGCTAACGCTCGGCATGCTCATTGCTATCTAATTAACGCTAAATTAAATAATGACAACATTCAATAGCGCTTACGCAGGTGGTAAATTAACTTAAAATGAAGTTAATAACAATTAAAAATCAGAATAATACTAATACATTTTATTCACAGTGTAAAATCAAAAGCAAACTGGATTTGTGTGGCAATGTGTGGGGACAGAGCCTCGTGTGGTAATGTGTGGGGACACAGCCTCATGTGGTAATGTGGGGACGCAGCCACGTGTGGTAATGTGTGAGGACAGAGCCTCGTGTGGTAATGTGTGGGGATGGAGCCTCGTGTGGTAATGTGGAGGGACGGAGCCTCGTATGGTAATGTGGGGGGACAGAGCCTCTTGTGGTAATGTGTGGGGACAGAGCCTCGTGTGGTAATGTGTGAGGACGGAGCCTCGTATGGTAATGTGTGGGGACAGAGCCTCGTGTGGTAATGTGTGAGGATGGAGCCTCGTGTGATAATGTGTGGGTACGGAGCCTCGTGTGGTAATGTGTGGGAATGGAGCCTCGTGTGGTAATGTGTGGGGACAGAGCCTCGTGTGGTAATGTGTGGGGACAGAGCCTCGTGTGGTAATGAGGGGGGGCGAAATTATGTGTGGTAATATGGTGGAGGACGGGATTATGTGTGGTAATGTGGTTACATAGTTACATAGTTATTAAGGTTGAAGGAAGACTTTAAGTCCATCTAGTTCAACCCATAGCCTAGCATGCCCTAACATGTTGATCCAGGGGAAGGCAAAAAAAACCCATGTGGTAAGAGTAAGCTCCATCATGGGGAAAAAAATTCCTTCCCGACCCCACATACGGCAATCAGACTAGTTCCCTGGATCAACGCCTTATCAAGGAATCTAATATATATACCCTGTAATATTATACTTTTCCAGAAAGGTATCCAGTCCCCTCTTAAAATGAAGCAATGAGTCACTCATTACAACATCATACGGCAGAGAGTTCCATAGTCTCACTGCTCTTACAGTAAAGAATCCGCGTCTGTTATTATGCTTAAACCTTTTTTCCTCCAGACGTAGAGGATGCCCCCTTGTCCCTGTCACCGGTCTATGATTAAAAAGATCAGCAGAAAGGTCTTTGTACTGTCCCCTCATATATTTATACATTAACATAAGATCACCCCTTAGTCTTCGTTTTTCCAAACTAAATAGCCCCAAGTGTAATAACCTATCTTGGTATGGCAGACCCCCCAGTCCTCTAATAACCTTGGTTGCTCTTCTCTGCACCCGCTCCAGTTCAGCTATGTCTTTCTTATACACCGGAGACCAGAACTGTGCTCAGTATTCTAAGTGTGGTCGCACTAGTGACTTGTATAGAGGTAAAATTATGTTCTCCTCATGAGCATCTATGCCTCTTTTAATGCATCCCATTATTTTATTTGCCTTTGTAGCAGCTGCCTGACATGTTGTGAATTCCGTTCTCAGGCTCCCTTCTGTGGTCATGAGTGGTACTGTGTGAATTTGTTCTTGGGATCCCTCTGGTGGCCTTTAGCGATATGGCTGGTCTTGGCTGGGCTCAGCTGATTCATTTCCTGCCTATGCTGGGCCTATTTAATTCACCTGGCCCTTCATTTGTGGCCTGCTGTCGGTGTATTCAGTCTGGATTCTGAGCTCTCCTGAATATTCCTTGTGACCAGTCTCCTGTTGGTTAAGCTAAGTTTGCTTGTTCATTTTTGCTCATTATCTCCTTGAAAACGTTTCTCAGTATATGATGAGTTCAGTCCAGCTTGCTTTTATGTGATATTTTTGCTTGCTGGTTAGTTCTGGGGTGCAGAGTGCGCCCCCCCCATCGTGAGTCGGTGTGGGGGTTCTTGCATTTTCTGCGTGGCTTATTTTTGATAGCTTTTATACTGACCGCACAGACTCCTGCCTTTTTTCTGTCTATCTAGTATTAGCGGGCCTCATTTGCTAAACCTGTTTCATTTCTACGTTTGTGTTTTCCCCTTAACTCACCGTTATTATTTGTGGGGGGCTTTCTAAAAACTTTGGGGTTATTTCTCTGAGGCAAGTGAGGTCTTTGCTTTCTCTCTAGGGGTAGTCAGTTTCTCAGGCTGTGTACGAGGCGTCTAGGTTTTCAGGTAACGCTCCACGGCTACCTTTAGTGTGTGTGGATAGAATCAGGATTGCGGTCAGTATAGCTTCCACATCCCCAGAGCTTGTCCTATTTATTCAGGTCATATTTGCCTGGTCAGTTTGGAGATCCTGCCACCGGATCCATAACACTGACACTGGCCACTGAATATGAGTTTGTCATCCACCCATACACCCAGGTCTTTTTCATTGACGGTTTTGCCCAGAGTTTTAGAATTAAGCACATAGTTATACATCTTATTACTTCTACCCAAGTGCATGACCTTACATTTATCCCCATTAAAGCTCATTTGCCATTTATCAGCCCAAGCTTCTAGTTTACATAAATCAGCCTGTAATATAAAATTGTCCTCCCCTGTATTGATTACCCTGCAGAGTTTAGTGTCATCTGCAAATATTGAAATTCTACTCTGAATGCCCCCTACAAGGTCATTAATAAATATGTTAAAAAGAAGAGGGCCCAATACTGACCCCTGTGGTACCCCACTACTAACCGTGACCCAGTCCGAGTGTGCTCCATTAATAACCACCCTTTGTTTCCTATCCCTGAGCCAACTCTCAACCCACTTGCACATATTTTCCCCTATCCCCATTAAATGTGGTGGGGGGGCGGGATTGTGTGTGGTAATGTGGTGGGGGGTGGGATTGTGTGTGATAATGTGGTGGGGGGGCGGGATTATGTTTGGTAATGTAGTGGGGGGGCGGGATTATGTGTGGTAATGTGGTGGGGGCGGGATTGTGTGTGGTAATGTGGGGGCGGGATTATGTGTGGTAATGTGGTGGGGGGCGGGATTGTGTGTTAATGTGGTGGGGGATTGTATGTGGTAATGTGGTGGGGGGGCAGGATTGTGTGTGGTAATGTGGGGGGCGGGATTATGTGTGGTAATGTGGTGGGGGCGGGATTATGTGTGGTAATATGGTGGGGGGCGGGATTATATGTGGTAATGTGGGGGCGGGATTATGTGTGCTAATTTGATGGGGGGCGGGATTATGTGTGGTAATGTGGTGGAGGGGTGGGATTATGTGTGGTAATGTGGTGGGGGGCGGGATTATGTGTGGTAATGTGGTTGGGGGATGGGATTATGTGTGGTAATGTGGTGGGGGGCAGGATTATGTGTGGTAATGTGGTGGGGTGGGATTATGTGTGGTAATGTGGTGGGGGGGCGGGATTATGTGTGGTAATGTGGTGGGGGGGCGGGTTTTATGTGTGGTAATGTGTGGGGGGCGGGATTATGTGTGGTAATATGGGGGGCGGGATTATGTGTGGTAATGTGGTGAGGGGGTGGGATTATGTGTGGTAATGTGGTGGGGGGGCGGGATTATGTGTGGTAATGTGGGGGGGCGGATTATGTGTGGTAATTTAGTGGAGGGGCGGGATTATGTGTGGTAATGTGGTGGGGGGCGGTATTATGTGTGGTAATGTGTTTGGGGCGGGATTATGTGTGGTAAGGTGGTGGGGGGCGGGATTATGTGTGGTAATGTGGTGGGGGGGCGGGATTGTGTGTGGTATTGTGGTGGGGTTTGGGATTGTGTGTGTTAATGTGGTGGGGGGCGGGATTATGTGTGGTAATGTGGGGGGACGTATTATGTGTGGTAATGTGGTGGAGGGGCGGGATTATGTGTGGTAATGTGGTGGGGGGTGGTATTATGTGTGGTAATGTGGCTGGGGGATGGGATTATGTGTGGTAATGTGGGGGGTGGGATTATGTGTGGTAATGTGGTGGGGGGGCGGGATTATGTGTGGTAATGTGGTGGGGTGGGATTATGTGTGGTAATGTGGTGGGGGGGCGGGATTGTGTGTGGTATTGTGGTGGGGGGGCGGGATTGTGTGTGGTATTGTGGTGGGGGGTGGGATTGTGTGTGGTAATGTGGGGGGGTGGGATTGTGTGTGGTAATGTGGTGGGGGCGGGATTGTGTGTAATAATGGGGTGGGGGGCGGGATTATGTGTGGTAATGTGGTGGGGCGGGATTATGTGTGGTAATGTGTTGGGGCGGGATTATGTATGGTAATGTGGTGGGGGGGGCGGGTTTGTGTGTGGTATTGTGGTGGGGGGGCGGGATTGTGTGTGGTATTGTGGTGGGGGGTTGGATTGTGTGTGGTAATGTGGTGGGGGGGCGGGATTATGTGTGGTGATGTGTGGGGGCGGAGCTACTGTGCAGGGGGTGGGATTAGCGAGTAATCACGATGCCTCTTATATATATATAGATATATACATAATATATTTTGCAGAGGGGCTGAGTGTATTTTGCAAAGGGGCAGTGTGTGAATATTTTGCAGAGGGGCAGTGTGTGTGTGTATATATATATATATATATATATATATATATATATATATACTAGCTGAAGAGCATTGCCTGGGCATAGTAAATATCTGTGGTTAGTTATAGCACCTCATTTTCCCCCTCACATCTTTCATTTTCCCCCTCACATCTCTAGTTTTGCACGTGTGGCGAGCTTTGCGTGAACCTAGTTTTGCATGTGGCGAGTTTTGCGTGTGGCGAATTTTGCGCGTGGCGAGTTTTGAGCGGTGACTTTTGTGTTTCGACTTTTATGTGGCGAGATTGGTGTATGTGTGATGAAATGTGTGCTGAGGGTGATATGTGTTCAAGCACGTGGTAGTGTGTGGCGCATTTTGTGTGTGTGTTCATATCCCCGTGTTTGGTGAGTATCCCATGTCGGGGCCCCACCTTAGCAACTGTACGGTATATACTCTTTGGCGCCATCGCTCTCATTCTTTAAGTCCCCCTTGCTCACATCTGGCAGCTGTCAATTTGCCTCCAACACTTTTCCTTTCACTTTTTCCCCATTATGTAGATAGGGGCAAAATTGTTTGGTGAATTGGAAAGCGCGGGGTTAAAATTTCGCCTCACAACATAGCCTATGACGCTCTCGTGGTGCAGACGTGTGACTATGCAAAACTTTGTGGCTGTAGCTGCGACGGTGCAGATGCCAATCCTGGACACACGCGCACGCACGCACGCACGCACGCACGCACGCACACACACACACACACACACACTCAGCTTTGTATATTGGATATATATATCTGCTTTTTTATGCATAGAGGCTGTGTGTGTATTGTGCATAGGGGCTGTGTGTGTGTGTGTGTGTGTGTGTATATATATATATATATATATATATATATATATATTTTGCAGAGGGGCAGTGTGTGTATTTTGCAGAGGGGTAGTGTGTGTGTGTGTAAGAAGGGGTATTTTGCAGGTCTTCTATGATGTGATGTTAAATTGCCGTATTGGCACTTTCTGATAAGTAAGTGGGTTTTGGGTAGCCGTTTCGGCACTTGGTCTCTTAAAGGTTCGCTATCACTGCTATAGTTTATATAACATCCCCCAGAAACAATAGCCTGTTATCAGCATATAAATCTGTTCGAGGAAGTCACTTTTAAAAGGGTTTCCCATACTTTAAAAATTATTGTGTATGTGTCTCAAGAGAGGAATTCCAAACAAAAAAAACCTGCAGTAAGAACTGTGCTCTCAGTTTGACCAAGTGCTGGTCCTCCACACTGGCCGCTTGGTTCTTCACCAGTCTCCTGGCATAAAGAATTTCATATGATGGCTGCTGCTGATCAGTAGCCGCTGATTAGATTAAGTTGTCACGTGACATTGCTTGTACCTGGAGACTGCTGGGTGTCTGAGTGGCTAGGGTGGTGTACTGGTACTGGTCCAGGAGATGCGTTCAATTCACGAATCATCAAGCATCCATCTAAGCCTTCAAGAAGTAAATGGATTGGTGCATCGTCACACAAAAACACTGAGACTGGTGTAAAATCATTGATTTATTTGATGTTTTAATGATCCTTTTATATTGGCTTATTGATTTGAGTAGAAAGAAAAGGAGTAAAGATATTTTTACAAACACTCAACTCATGTGTTAAGGATCAAAGCTGTTTCAGTTGAAGAGATTTTGGACTCCATCCAGTTTATATAAAACGTGATTTTCACTTGCTCATTCTTGAACATCAACTGTAAGAAAAATACCAAAATACTGTGATATTAAATATAAATATAAACAAAAAACACCACTCAAATAACATATTACATTGTCACTAGTGTTGATCGGGCACTGAAATGTTCAGGTGCTAGGTACCCGAATCAGGCACGTCGGATGCTCCGAAGTTCTTTATTCGAGTAGTGATCATAATAAAAGTGAGTGGCAAACTCGAGCATTTTTCCAGAGCACTTTGGCTCTCTCTCTCTTGTGCGGTGCCTGTGTAAGGGGGTTACCATGAACATGTTATGAGTAATGTTTATTTATACTCTTAAATGGTGTATTGTTTCAAGATATTAGGGAGAGCATAGTTCCCTAGTTTGACCACTAGATGGCAGTTAGGGTTCAGAACAGCTGAGAATTTGAATCAGTTGGGTGGGAGCACCCTGTCAGGGCAGTCAGCTCTGCAGAAGTCCAAGGTCCAGTCAGGCAGCATCGGGGCCAGGAAGGCCACGAGAGAGAAGAAGGGCATTGATAGAGTCCGTAACAGCGCAGTATAAGTGGGACTGTGGCTGCCAGGGAGAAAAGAACTAAGCAGTACGGACAGGTCACTCGCAATGTGGCGGCTTGCTAAGTGGATGGATGTACTCGGGACCAGGGCCAAATGGTTTAGAGGAATCCCTGCTAAAGTAAGACTGGGCACCGAGGACGCTGGAGGACTGATAGGCACGGTCTGTTCCGGAAGCGAGCTTAGTAAAGATGAAGGAAAGGCAGAGAAAGAGAATAAGCTGTGTAAAGCCTGATATATATTAAATGCTGACAAGGTCAGAGAGGAGATGGAGACAGCAAGGAAAATGTTTAATGTAAAGCCTGCTTTAAATGCTGAAGAGAACCGTTATGTGCCCGTCTTTAGTAAAGTTTATTGTTCAAGCGTTCAATGGGACTGTGACTCTGTTTATTCTACTTCGGCTGAGGAGAACGTGCAGTGCATTACAGGAAACCCACTGACGACAGGGAATGTTTGCTCATTCCTCCGAAGGTCCTGCCAATTGGAGAGAACATCGTCCCTGGGAGAAATGATACGGCGAAGAGAGAGCAACCGCACTCAAAGCCAGACAGAGCCACGACGTTGGGCGCCGAGAAGAGATGGAGAGGGTGTCAAATGTCTACGGTGAGATGTCTGCATTGGTCAGGCATGTGGAGGCGAGTCTGGTGACACTCCAAACTGGATCCAAAGGTGCTGTCCACAAAGACCAACCCAAGAGGGAAGAAGAGGTGTTCCTAGTATGCGCACTCCCCCAGTTCCCATTTGTGAAGAAGAAGAACCATTGGCTTCGCTTTCTGAAGTGGAAAGTTCACCGCCCGACAGTCTCAGAGATCCTAACTGGTTGGAAGAGGCGATGCAACTGGGTGAGGCAGAGAGTGTGGCTGAAAAGCAATGGGAAGTGACGCTCGCAGTACCCAGCGCGGATGATGGACGGTCCGCTCTGCATGGTCTTAGTTCATCCGACTCCAGCCCTGACGGGAGTGCACCTGTCAGAGAGAGGGGGTGCTTTGGAGAAGAATTGGCAGATATAAATGCTGACAAGGTCAGAGAAGAGACAGGACAGCAAGGAAATTGTTTAATGTAAAGCCTGCTGTAAATGCTGAAGAGAACCGTTATGTGCCCGTCTTTAGTAAAGTTTATTGTTCAAGTGTTCAATGGGACTGTGACTGTGTTTATTCTACTTCGGCTGAGGAGAACGTGCAGTGCATTACAGGAAGCCCCAGGATGTGCAGGAGACTTTTACCTCAGCCACGGCTACCACCCAGTCTGACCCTTACACTTGGCTCAGATAATTGAAATAAGCTTCTTATGGAACCTGAGCATTCAAGCACAACAAAATACTCGGCACTGCTTGATACTCAATGTAGCACCCAGATGCTCAATCGAGTATCGAGCAGTACTAAGCATGCTCGCCCATCACTGTCACTGATTGGATAGAAGCATTGATGTGGCACTCTCCTCAAGGAGAAGCGTTCCCCCTTAGACCCTTTGTCAGAAACCTCTCAAACAGGAGGGGCAAACATCTCAAAATACATTTCTGCAAATTGAGTGTTTGGTTTGGCTTCTTATCCTAAGTCATGTGGCAAGGCTCGTTAAAGTGTCGATTTTGACTTTTAGGATTGCTACAGCCAATAAGAGGCACTGACATTCTCACATTTGTTTCATCTAGGGCACACTACATGAAATCTCTGCTTTGCAGTCCAACTGTGCGTTTTTTCAGTGTTCCTTTTCTGAGGGCGGTCATCACCCCAGCCATACAGACACTGCTAATCTCAGCTCAGCTGAGACTGATCTACTGTTAGATAAACTGCTGACCTGAGATTGGCAGCATACAGGAGAGATGGATGAAAGTGCATGACCTAGAGAAGCCAGTTGGACTGTAAGAAGAGATTTCTCACAGTGCGCTCCAGATGCTCCAAAATGTGAATATGTCTGCAGTGGAGTGGTGCAGTGCAAAAAAGAGGCAGAAACAGAGGAGCTCAGGAATTTTTACAAGATATTTAACTATTTTATTTAGCACGTGACATGTCTTCTATATTATATCTATAGATATCTTTAGAAATGGTTGAAAATGTTGATGTTGATCCTGCCATTGATATTTATACTAGTGGCACATTGAAGTGCTGTTACATGGCAATGGCTTATATTGAAAGGACGAAGAAGAATCCTGCTATGACGCCTTGGAACCTGAACTAGGTATAATAATAACCTAATATGTCCCATTATGCCTCCCAAATCAAGATAATGCTACTCAGTTGTCATGATCAGCACGGGCCTTATTAAAAGTCCAAAGAAACTGTAAAATCAAAACATTCAGTTTAAGGAAACTTTAGGGACATATTGAGCTTCATGGAACTAGCCATTTCCTGGGACATTTATCAACAATATATGCCATAAATATCTCTTAGATTATTTTAAAAACGAGGACCCCAGTGCATGCTGTCAGGAATGGAGAGATGATCATCTGTTTCTATTAATTTATATAGGAGCTCAAGAAATTATCGTGCATGAAAAGGGATCTTCTACTATCGGAAATTCAGAACGCGCGATCACTCTTCTAGGTGGAACAATCTCTTTAAATTTGTTTCTGGGAAAACAAAGTTAAAACTAACACTAATCAGTCACTTACATTTCCTAGTCGTCATCCACAACTCTGCCTCGTTCTAAAGTGGCGCATTTCTCAGTTTTTTGGCCACTGTACTCTCAGTATCATTTTTTAAAAATTGATAACCCCCAAAAAAACTTATGTACTAACGGTATATCTACTATACCAATTAACAGGTACTAATCATTTTTCATTATCAAGATAAGATAACATTTCTGAATGATTCTTACATAAGCACAAGGCCATTGACATCCAGTATTCCTTCAAGCTCTTTTTTAACTGTTGAAAAATGGAAAGTTATTTAATCAATGAGATGTAAGGGCCCCTTCACACTGTGCAATCAAAGTCTGAACGAGCGTTCGATTTGTGACGTTTATCCGTCCTCGTTCCGAGGTTGCAAAGTGTGACATGGCGTTACGATCTGCGACGCAGCCCAGCATCGTACGATGTGAAAGAAAGAGCAGAACTTTCTTTCGTCGTAAATGTCTCGCTGTGGCGGTCGAAATCGTAGTATGTGACGGCGGTCATACGAGCTCGTAATGCGACTACGTGGGTTGGGCTTCCGCATACCTGTCTCCTGATTGGGCGTGACGTTTTAGCACGCCCATGCTGGTAATACGTCACGCTCGGAGTCGTAGGACTATGGCGGTGTGAAGGGTAGCGTACGATTGCGACGCGTGACGTTCACATCGCAACTACGTCAGAAAAAGCGTTAACATCGTAGAGTGTGACCGCTGGCTACGAGCTCGTACTGCGATGTCGAATATGACGCAAATGCGTCGTAATCGTAGCAGAATCGACCAGTGTGAAGGGGCCCTAAATATACAATTTTCTTACACTCATCAAAAGAAATGAGACACTGCTATATTCGCTGGCACTACTGTAGTCAAAGCTCTTTAGGTGTCTACATGTTATTCCCATGTAGGCCATTCCGACTGGCAATGCTCCCAAGCCACAGGAACCTTGTCCCATGAGAGTTTTGCATCACACACACTTTCTCAAGGCCTCAAAAAAGAATGTGTGAAACAGCCATAGACCATGTGTGTTACAGTCTGTGGACAATACTGGCAAAGGATTTTGGTGGGTAAGATACTCGAAGAAGATGTAAACAATTACAGACAACTTCTGAAAGTTATTGTTGTAACACTCCGAAAGAAGTATCTCTATTTACAACACTTATCTTTTTGAAAATGGACCCTGTCATGTCCAGATGATTCTTAAGAGTAGTTATTATTTGTCTACAGGACTAAACCTTACCAGAGATTTTATCTGATCATTTCTTGTGCCGTCATTAGAATCTGGCTTCTGATCACTAGAAGAGAAAGAATTGGAGGAAATAAATCTGCAATTCCTAGCGCCATTACCATGTTAACCCAATAATATCAGTACTTACTTGTTAATTGTTATATTAATTATAACTGTTTTAAAGGGCATGAGCTCCCGCTTCCTTCTGTTTATCCTACTAGGGAATAATAGATGAGAAACGTGGTATGAGAGATGGAGACTGATGTTGTAGACATGAGTTATCTATATACAACACTACTTCAAGGATTCACCGAGGTTGGTTTTATATTTATCTCTTCGTTTCCAGGAATTTTTTTGTTTTTGCACTTCAATTTTTTCTTCCCTATAAGTTTTATTTTCCAGTTGACATAATCATATGAGGATTTCAATTTCATGGGACAAGTTGTAGATTTAAAACCCTTTAATGCCCGCCAATACGTCTTTTTACTGACCTGAGATATAAGAGAATAGCCTCCCCATACAGGTGACAATCCAGCAGCTGTCGGCTGTACACTATAGCTGACAATTTGCTGTATCAGCCACGATCAATGTTGGCACCGACTATGGTCATTTAACCCCTTAGATGCTGCTGTCAATAGTGACTACATCATATATATGGTTAACAGAGTGTGGGGGCTTCCTCTTTAAGCCCATCGGCACCATGAGATCATGATTGTGTGGCCCTGATGTTTGCTATAGCAATAAATGACCAACTAGCGGCCTAAGGGTACCGTCACACAGTGCCATTTTCATCGCTACGACGGCACGATTCGTGACGTTGCAGCGTCGTATGATTATCGCTCCAGCGTCGTAGACTGCGGTCACACGTTGCAATACACGGCGCTGGAGCGATAATTTCATGACGTATTTGCGATGTAGAAGCCATTGTTTACTGTGCGCACATCGTATACAACCTGTGTCACACGATGCAATCATGCCGCCACAGCGGGACACTAGACGAAAGAAAGAAAGTTTCAAACGATCTGCTACGACGTACGATTCTCAGCGGGGATCCGGATCGCAGTAGCGTGTCAGACACAACGATATCGTAACGATATCGCTAGAACGTCACGAATCGTGCCGTCGTAGCGATGAAAATGGCACTGTGTGACGGTACCCTTAGAGTCTACCAGCTACAGTGGCCTGTTCAGAAGTTAGCGACATTTAAGTGGTAAAAATACACTTTCATTCCTGTCCTGCCACTTTGCGTTAAATCCCGAAAATCACCTGAAGGATAAATAAACTACCTGGTAGAAGTTATCAAAATGTCGGCGGTGCTGTTTTTGAAATGGTATCACTTTTAGAGGTTTTACAATACATAGGACTTCCAAAGTCACTTGAAATCTAGATAGGTCCCTCTAAAATATAAATTTTGTACATTTCCTTGAAAAATTACAAATTACTGCTACATTTTTAAACCTGCTAAAAGGCCGACAAAATAAAATAACATTTTACAAATGGTGCTGATGTAAAGCAGACATGTGGGAAATGTTATTTATTAATATTTTTCTGTGGTATGACTTATCTGGATTAAAGGGGTAATCATTCAAAGTTTGAAAATTGCAATTTTTTTTCTAAATTTTTTGTCAAATTTCTGATATTTTTAATAAATAAACATAAAACATATCAATCTAAATTTACCATTATCATAAATTATAATGTGCCTTGAAAAAAGAATCTCAAAATCACTGGAATTTGTTGAAGCATTCCAGAGTTATTAACCCCTATAGTGACATTGGTCAGATTTCAAAAATTTGGCCTGGTCAGTAAGGGGTTACATTTATTTAACAGTACAATGTACTGAAAATGGGGAAAAAACATCTAAGTGAGTTGAAATGGTGAACACATTTTTTTTTTTTTGCATTTTATTTTTTTACAGTGCTCATTATATAGTAAAAGTGACCTGGCAACACAATTTCTCAGGTCTGTACAATGACGGTGATAATAGAAAAAATTGGAGTTCGGCTCAACAGGATTGGATTTTCCTTTTCTTTTTCTTTTTCAAAAGAAAATATGGTGCATATAAAAGAAAAATTTACATCGTCGACATTACCCTGTCGACGCGTTTCGACTGCACTAGGAAGTCTTAGTCATGACTAAATTACAGTGATAACAATCTTTTTTAATTTTTATTTAAAGTGGTGAAAACAAATTTGAAAAAAAAAATACATAGTTTGTGTTGACATTTTCTGTTACTCGTAACTTTTTCATTTTTCAATGGCCCTTCAGCAGGAGTTGTTGTGCGGCAAGTTGACATTTTTATTGATGCCATTTTGAGGTACATACAGTATGACATTTTAAGAGTTTTTTACTGCATTTTTTAAAGAGGTGCGTTGACCAAAAATAACGCAATTCTGTTATTTTGTAATTTTTTTTTTTCTTTACGAAGTTTAACATACAGGTTACTTAATTTTCTATTTTGATAGATCAGACTTTTATGGATGTGATGTTACCAAATCTGCTTAGATTATTTCATTATTACATGGTGCAAAGAGGGCGATTTGAAGTTTTGTAATTTTTTCTTTTATTTTTAAAAGCCTTTTTTATTTTTTACTTGTCTTACTGAACCTGGGTAATGTCATAGTTTCTTGTATATATTGCAATACTCTGGTATATAGTGAAAATTACATTCATAAAAGGACTACTATGGCAGCCCGGGAGGCCTTCAGCAGGCCCCTGGCTGCCATTGCATTGACAACCCACTGGCACCCTGCAAATGCCATGTAATACAGTCGACATCTCCCTGGAATGGCGGGGGCTCAGCTCCATAGTAGCGGCATCTGACATGTGATGTACTAATTGATTGCACATCGGGAAGCCGTTTACTTCATTATTAAATATCAATTAATCATCTTCAATGAACAATGGTAATTTTCACTTTGCCATTATTACTGATTGTTCTTGTAAAAAAGCTTTACCTACAGTCAAGTACCCTAATTTAAAAGAAGAAACAGTAAGAGAATATTGGAGAGTCACTCCACGATTCAAAATTGTGTATTCAGTGTTTTTCAGAACCTGTTAATAAAGTAAACTCACATAGGTCCTGTAGAGTCTGAGAGTGTTCCTGTATTCACATCCACTATGAAGGAAAACTTGGCTGAATAGTCCTTCTCACCCCCAGTTTCTAAATATGAGCCATCAGATAGTTCTGACCTGTGGATTCAAAAATGTTTTCAGAATCTTCTTATATTTTGATATTATGCAAAACTTAACATTTTAATAAAATTAGTGATAAATAGTGATGAGCGAGTATACTCGTTGCTCGGGATTTCCAGAGCACGCTTTGGTGGTCTCCGAGTATTTATGACTGCTCGGAGATTTAGTTTTCATCTCGGCAGCTGAATGATTTACAGCTACTAGCCAACTTGAATACATGTGAGGATTCCCTTGCAACCAGGCAACCCCCACATGTACTTAGGCTGGCTATTAGCTATAAATCTTTCAGCTGCTGTGATGAAAACTAAATCTCCGAACACTAACAAATACTCGGAGACCACCCAAGCGTGCTCGGGAAAACCTGAGCAACGAGTACACTCGCTCATCACTAGTGATAAACCATAGTGACCTACCAGAAAGAGAGCATCATAGCTCTATCTTATACCATAGCCAGGACCCTCATATTTAATATAATAGAATCATAGGCTATGTTCACACATTGTGTTTTTGCTGCATTTTTTAATGTCAATTTTTAGCTGTGTTTTACAATATCAGCAGAATTTGCTAGATTTCAGAAAACTCCTGCAGATATTGTTTTTTTTTCTGACAGATTTGGAAAACTGCTGTGTTTTTCAAAACGGCAGCATGTCACTTTTTGTCAGCATTTTTGCAGCATTTTTCACCCATAGAAAGCAAAGAGTAAGTGCAAAAATGCAGTAAAAGAGCAGGTGCAGGTTTTGCCGCGTATTTTTTTCAGTGAAAAAAACCCAGGTACATCAGTATGTGAAACCCATTTAATTTTGTGATTTTCCCAATTTTAAACCGTATTGTAATGGTCTCCTCACATTAGCATGGCAGTTGGGATTAGTACAGTTTAATTAAATTAGTGATATATAAAAAATAAACATTGGCCGACCAAGGTGTGAAATTGAACAATACCTGTTGCCCACCAAAATTTGAAAGTAAATAGTGTCCTACAAACTCAATGCTCTGTACATGCCTTAGGTAAACTACCGTATTTTCTGGCATATAAGATGACTTTTTAACCCCTGAAAATCTGCTCAAAAGTCGGGGGTCGTCTTATACTCTGGTTGTCGTCTTATACGGCGTGTGCGGAGCTCTGAGGTCGCCGCATATGGGGCAGGGAGCGGTCCCGGATGGTTCCCAGGGTCTGGAGGAGACTCTCCTCCAGGCCCTGGGTACAATATTCATGTAAAAAAAAGAATTAAAATAAAAAATAGGGATATGCTTACCTTCTGATGGCCCCCGGAGTCCTCTTGGCTCTCAGCAGTGCACGCGGCAGCTTCCATACCCAGGGATGCATTGCGCGAATCACCTGAGATGACATCGCGGTCATGCGACCGTGACGTCACAAAGGTCCTTCGCGCAAATCATCCCTTGGAACGGAAGCCGCCGCGTGCACCGCTGAGAGCCGGGAGGACTCTGGGGGCCATCAGAAGGTAAGTATATCCCTATTTTTTATTTTAATTTTTTTTAACATGAATATTGTAAAATTCGTTCCCAACGTCATATCAAACTAGTTCACTGGCTCAACGTCTTATCAGAGAATCTAGTGCCCATAAATTGTAATATTAAATTTTTCAAGAAAGATATCCAGGCCCTCTGTGCACTTTTTCAGTAAATCTACAATTATATCATGCGGCTGAGAGTTCCATATTCTCTCTGCTTGCTTGTATTCAAAGGTAACAAAACTATTGAATTCAGTTTTACTTACTGCTCTTGTCCAATATTAGTTTGCTCTTGTCCAAGATCCACATCGTGCACTTGTTCAATACCTTGTTGCAATTGTTCTAAATCTATACTTGCTAGCATGTCTTCAATATATGCATCTTGCGTTGATCCAATATCGTCAGCTGTTTGCTGTTGTCCGATATCCATTTGCTGTTGTCCAATGTCCCCAACTTCTTGCTGTTGTCCGATAGGCACTTGCTGTTGTACAATGTCTCCATCTTCTTGCTCCTGCCCGATATCCACTTGCTGTTGTCCAATGTCCCCAACTTCTTGCTGCTGTCCGATATCCACTTGCTGTAGTACAATGTCTCCATCTTCTTGCTGCTGCCCGATATCCACTTGCTGTTGTCCAATGTCCCCAACTTCTTGCTGCTGTCCGATATCCACTTGCTGTTGTCCAATGTCCCAATCTTCTTGCTGTTGCCCGATATCCACTTGCTGTTGTCCAATGTCCCAATCTTCTTCCTGTTGCCCGATATCCATTTGCTGTTGTCCAATGTCCCCATCTTCTTGCTGTTGCCCAATATCTACTTGTTGTCCAATGTCTCCAACTTCTTGCTGTTGTCCGATGTCCACATGCTGTTGTCCAATGTCCCCAAATTCTTGCTGTTGTCCAATATCTATTGTTCTTTGCTGCTCTTCATCACTTGTTTGTTGGTCTTCCGCATCGTCACTTTCACCCATTTCTTCAATATGCACATTTCCACTATACGCCATACTGATTTCTATTTGTCCAGGTTGTGGAGATTCATCCTGAACATGGACTGCGCAGTCCTCATTACTTAATTGCCATAACAGTAATCTGTAATATACAATTAAAAAGTTTAAAAACAGGGGAAAAATGGCACACCATGATGTGCAGGTTTTTCCCTTTCAGTTACATTTTGCTTTTTTTCTGAATTCATCTCCTCTGACCAATTCTTACATATGGTGGGGAAAGTAAGTATTTGATACACTGACGATTTTGCAAGTTTTCCCACCTAAAAAGAATGGAGAGGTCTGTAATTTTTATCATAGGTATACTTCAACTGTGAGAATCAGAATCTTAGAAAAAATTCACAAAAATCACATTGTATGATATTTACATAATTAATTTGTATTTTATTGTGTGAAATAAATATTTGATAGAATAAAAAAATAGAACTTAATATTTGGTACAGAAACCTTTGTTTGCAACTACAGTGGTCAGATGTTTCCTGTAGTTCCTAACCAAGTTTGCACATACTGCAGCAGGGATTTTGGCACACTGCTCCATACAGATCTTCTCCAGATCTTTAAGCCACTCGAGGACCTTGAAATGCTTCTTACAGAGCCACTCCTTAGTCACCCTGGCTGTGTATTTCCAGTCATTATCATGCTGGAAGACCCAGCCGTGACCCATCTTCAATGTTCTTACTGAGGAAAGGAGGTTGTTGACCAAAATCTCACGATACATGACTCCATCCATCCTCCCTTCAAAATCTTGTGTTTTTTACATTTCGTAATAATTGTGCCAACAGTTTACACCAAACTACTTGCCTATTGTACTGTAGACCTTCCGAGCCTTGTGCAAGTCTACAATTTTGTCCATGGTGTCCTTAGACAGCTTTTTGGTCGTGGCCATGGTGGAGAGGTTGGAGTGTGATTGAGTGTGTGAATAGGTGTCTTTTATACAGGTAACAAGTTCAAACAGGTGCAATTAATTCAGGTAATAAGTGCAGAGTAGGAGGGCTTCTTAAAGAAAAAGTAACAGGTTTTTGAGAGTCCGAATTTTTGCTGGTTGGTAGGTGATCAAATACTTATTTCATGCAATAAAAGGCAATTTAATTATTTAACCTCTTACAGACCACCGAAGCGCATTAAAATGGCTGCCATTAAGGGGCCTTATTCTCTTATTGCCATTTTAAAACGGTGTTCGGCAATAAGGTTATAGCGCCCCCAGTGTTGATAAATCTCCAGTTTTTCCGAACCCCTATCATGTGATCGCCGTTATTAAAGAAAAAAAAGTCTGCAAACTATTGAAAACATTTCTCTCTTTTCCTACATGATACACATGTCAGAGGAGAGAGAGAGGGTTGAGGTTGGGGTTAGTCTAGGGTTATGGTTGGGCTAGGGTTAGGGATGGATTAGGGCTTGTCTAGGTTTAGGGTTAGCATTGGAGTTAGGTTTTTTAAAAAGATGAAAAAAAATGATGACGATATAACAACTCGTGTTTAGCGCAAGTACTCGCTACTCGAGTTTGCATCAGGGTTGCTCAAGCACCTGTGATACTTGGTGCACATTGGGGCACCCTGATGCGAACTCGAATAGCGAGCACTTTCACTGAACACTAATGGCGACTTACTCAAAATAACAACCTAATTTTATCAAATCTGTCTGGTATCTTTGGGTTAAAAATCCTTACTATACCCTTAGGTAAAAATTCTTGAGGGTTGTAGTTTCCGAAATGGGGTCACTTGTTGGGGGTTTCCAGTGTTTAGAGGGGCTATCTAAACGCAACGTGGCGTCTGCTCTTGATTCCATGCATTCCAAGTCAAATAGTGCTGCTTCCCTTTCCGAGCCCTGCCATGTGCCCAAACAGTAGTTTTCCCCCACATATGAGGTATCGGTGTACTCAGAAGAAATTGCACAACGAATTTTTATGGTCCATTTTCTCATGTTACCCTTGTGAAAGTAAAAAAATTTGGAACTAAACCAACATTTTTGTGAAAAAAGTAATATATTCATTTTTTGCTTTCACATTTCATTAATTCCTGTGAAGCACCTGAAGGGTTAATAAACTTTTTGAATGTGGTTTTGGTGACTTTGAGAGGTGCAGTTTTTAGAATGGTGTCACTTTTGGGTATTTTCTGTTATATAGACCCCTCAAAGGTACTTCAAATGTGATGTGGTCTCTAAAAGAATGGTTTTGTAAATTTAGTTGAAAAATTGAATTGAGAAACTGTTAATCAACTTTGAACCCTTCTAACTTCCTAGCAAAAATAAATTACAGTATGTATCAAAAACTGTGCTGATGCAAAGTGGACATGTGGGAAATGTTATTTATTAACTATTTTGTGTAACATAACTCTCCAATTTCAGGGCATAGAAATGTAAAACTTGAAAATTGCTAAATTTTGGGAAATTTTATTTTCATAAATATACGCAAATCATATCTAACAAAATTTACCACTAACATGAAGTACAATATGTCACGAAAAAACATTCACAGAATCGGTGGGATCCGTTGAAGTATTCCATAGTTATTACCACATAAAGTGACACTTGTCAGATTTAAAAAATTTGGCCTGGTCAGGAAGGTTAAAAATAATACAATGTGATTTTTTGCTTTTTATTTTTAGATTTTGTCTCTCACAGATAAAGTGTACCTACAATCAAATTACAGATCTCTCCATTCTTTGTAGGTTGGAAAAGTTGCAAAATCGGCAGTGTATCAAATACTAATTGTCCCCACTCTATCAGCAAGTTTGTTTTCCATTGGGAGCCCCAATTTTCTCTCTCCTTCCCAATCAAATAAAATAGATGGTTGAGGAACTATTGGGTATCCTAATGAGAGGAGGTAGGGTGATGGAAACAAATGGCAAGGTTCACATACTTATTTTATGTTGATAATTTAAGCTGTAAATTTCCATGTTCATATGCCCAATAGGTTTTATTGATTGTAATTGTGAATTCTATGATAGAAAGCGGTGCTGATAGTAAAATTTTTCAGATTTCTAATGTTGTCAGAGATAATTTAAAAGGGTTGTCCAATACTCAGACAACCCCTTCTCAATCAGTGACCCCTTCTCAATGTTTTCCCCTGTGAAATAATAACACTTATACTCACCTCCAATGTGGGCACCATTCCAGCAATGTTGGCACTGGGTCTCCCAGGGCTCATTATTATTGTTATTATTATTTATTATTATAGCGCCATTTATTCGATGGCGCTTTACATGTGAGGAGGGGTATACATAATAAAAAACAAGTACAATAATCTTAATCAATACAAGTCCCAACTGGTACAGGAGGAGAGAGGTCGTGTAGCAGTTTAGTGGATCCGTGGTTACTGAAAGTTGTAGGCTTGTCAGACGAGGTAGGTCTTAAGGTTCCTTTTGAAGGTTTCCACAGTAGGTGAGAGTCTAATATGTTGGGGTAGAGAATTCCAGAGGAGGGGGATGCACGGGAGAAATCTTGTATGCGATTGCGGGAAGAAGAGATAAGAGGGGAATCGAGAAGGAGATCTTGTGAGGATCGGAGGTTGTGTGCTGGTAGGTACCGGGAGACGAGGTCACAGATGTATGCAGGAGACAGTTTGTGGATGGCTTTGTATGAAATGGTTAGGGCTTTGAACTGGAGGCTCTGGGTAATGGGGAGCCAGTGAAGGAATTGACAGAGAAAAGAGGCCGGGGAATAGCAGGGGGATAGGTGGATTAGTTGGGCAGCAGAGTTTAAGATAGATTGGAGGGGTGCGAGAGTGTTAGAGGGGAGGCCACACAGCAGGAGGTTGCAGTAGTCAAGACGGGAGATGATGAGGGCATGCACTAGAGTTTTTGCAGATTCTAGGTTGAGGAATGTATGGATACAGGAGATGTTTTTGGGTTGAAGTCAGCAGGAGGTGGAAAGGGCCTGGATATGTGGTTTAAAGGAGAGATCAGAATCAAGGATTACACCGATGCAGCGAGCTTGTGGTACTGGGGAGAGTGAGCAGCCATTTACTTTATTGGATAGGTTTGCTGGGAGAGTCGAGTGAGATGGGGGAAAGATGATGAATTCTGTTTTGTCCATGTTAAGTTTTAGAAATCTAGCAGAGAAGAAGGATGAAATAGCAGTCAGACATTGTGGTATTTTGGTTAGTAGGGAGGTGATATCTGGTCCAGAGAGATAGATCTGTGTGTCATCAGCATAGAGGTGATGCTGCAAGCCGTGAGATTCTATGAGCTGTCCCAGGCCGAAGGTGTAAATGGAGAAGAGCAGCGGCCCTAGGACTGAACCTTGCGGGACTCCGACAGATAGTGGGCGAGGTGAGGAGGTGGTGTGTGAGTGGGAGACACTGAATGTCCGATCTTTTAGGTATGATGCAATCCAAGATAGGGCCATGTCTGTGATGCCAAGAGATGAGAGGGTCTGTAGTAATAGGGAGTCATCCACTGTGTCAAAGACAGAGGACAGGTCCAGGAGAAGGATAGAGTAGTGTCGCTTGGCTTTGGCAGTCAGCAGGTCATTGGTGACTTTAGTTAGGGCAGTTTCAGTAGAGTGATGCGGCCGAAAGCCAGACTATCAAAGAGGGAGCAGGAAGAGAGATGAGAGGACAGTTCGAAATGGACATGTTGTTCCAGTAGTATTGAGGCAAAGAGGAGAAGTGATATTGGGCAATAGCTACCATATTTTTCGGACCATAGAATGCATTTTTGGGAAAATGGGGGTGCGTCTTATGGTCGCAAAGTACTTAAAGTTTGTGGTGATCTTGCTCCCACTCAGCGATGCTCGGTTCTGTGTGGCAGTTTCGGCAGTCCTCGGTGTTGTGCGGGACTCCGGGGACATGGTGCGGTGACCATTATGTGAAAGCCCGAAGCCCCGCAGTTCTATTCCCTTGCCTTGATGCTGCGGCGTCCGGCAAAATGGCCGCCGGAGGCGGCGCATGTGCAAATTCAGATCTCGGTTCCGAGATTTCATCTCCCAAGATCTCGGGATGAGATCTCGTTGCCGAGATCTCAATCTGCGCTTGGGGAATCAATTAGGCCTCCGAGAAAATGGCCGCCGGAGGCAGCGCATGTGCAAATTCAGATCTCGGTTCCAAGATCTCGTCTCCCAAGATCTCGGGACGAGATCTCGTTGCTGAGCTCTCAATCTGCGCCTGGGGAATCAATCAGGCCTCTGAGAAAATGGCCGCTGGAGGCAGCGCATGCGCAGATTTAGATCTCGGCTTAGATCTCAATCTGCACATGCGCCGACTCCAAGTGGCCATTTTCCTGGATTCCACAGCATCAAGGCAAGGCTATAGAACTGTGGGGCTTCGGACTTTCACATAATGTTGCCGGAGCCCCCTGCAGCACCGAGGACCACAGAAACTGCCGCACCATGTCCCCAGAGCCCTGCACAACACCGGGCACTGCTGAAACTGCCTCACCATGCTGGGATGGTCGGACCACCTGAAGAATCGCCCAACTCCTGCTGCCACCTGCACTGCCGATCCCACCTGGGTAAGATTAATTCAGGACTGTAAGATGGACCCCATTTGACGCATTATTTTTTTCCCCCCACTTTCTTTCTGAAAATTTGGGGTGCGTCTTATAGTCCGAAAAATACGATAGATACATAATTTTTAGTACAGAGGATGGCTCAAGGGAGGACTTTTGAGGATAGGTGTGATTGAGGCATGTTTGAAGCATGAGGGAAAAACAGTTGTTATTGATATGTTGAAGAGATGGGTTAGAGTTGGGATGAAGACTGTGGTGAGGTTTGGGATGAAGTGGGATGGGATCGGATGAAAAGTACACAAGTGGTGGGATGTGATCTTGAGAGTAGGGTGGAAAGTTGGTCTTCTATAATGGTGGAGCAGCTGGTTTTGCTCATGTGACATTATGTCACGTGGTTCATGCGGCCAATCAAAGGCATCTTCACTGTCTCCTCCTTTCGATAAATCAGACATCCGGAGGAAGTGAGAGATCAAACATATTGCTTGTTTCATCCAAATGTCAATAACGTCCAAAGAAGTGGAGAGTGAAGCAACCGCTGATTGGTCGCATGGATAACGTGACATAACAATATCAGGCAAGCCCCAGGAGAGCCAGTGCCAACACCCTGGAACTGCAGTGGCAGTGAATTTGAGTATAAGTGGTATTATTTTACAAGCGAGAAACAAAGTGATTGAGAAGAGGTTTTCCAGGTGGTGGGTGATCCTTTAACCAATATGTGTCAGCAGGCTTGGACTGGCAAACAGGGGAATAGGTGCATACCCTAGTGGGCCCCTGTGTTGGAGTGGACATCCATGCTAATATAACAGCAGTGTTTGGCTCAGTATACTTAGTGAAGCAAGTACAGATAAGGGTAGCATCTGATCATTCATTTAACCAACTATCCACTTCATTATTATATACAGGCATTGGTAATTTTGTGAACAAGGGTCAGCTAATATTGCATGTTGCTCAGCAGTGGGCCATCAGAATCAATGTCACTGGTGGACCCTTGGGATCCAAGTCCGACAATGTATGTCAGGCTTAGAATATGAAGGATTTGGTTTCACAATACAAACCTGCCATCATTTGTGCAGATAATAAATCTGAACCACCTAAGCATCAACCCAGCAAAAGTTATTTTTCAATAGACATTGCATACGAGGTAAAGTAAGGAAGTTATAGCTCTTTTTAATTGTAGATTATATTAGCTGTACATTTAATGTTTTAGTGTTACAAAGATTATATTGGGTTATACTGTATATTTATAATTCTGGGCATCTGGTGTGATAATAGCTGTTAAGGGTGGAATAAAAAATAAGTCCCTTACAAACTGCTATCTTCCTAATAAAGTGCGGATAATTTTGTCTTTTCTCAGACATATAAGATGCAGACATCATACCTACCTAAGTTTTTGACCATTACCAATTTCAATAGTATTTTTGGACACAGACTCTAAAAAGTCTTCTATTACGTTATTTTCACATGGACCTATAATAAATAGAAAACAAAGCTGTATTAATTCCCAGTAAGGCTGGCCATTCACCTACATTAAGATAAATTTTAGCAAAAAACTGTTGGGGATAGACAGCAATCTTATGTGTATGTTGGACTCTCCAACTCCCAATTAAGGATAAGAAGGATTCCCATAGAAATAACTCCCTGCCAGAATTTTTAGGCAGTGGCTTACTTCCTTCTCCCCATTGAACTAAATATGCATACTCGGCCAAGCATGTATGTTTATGATGGATAAAGAATAGAAATGGTGGTCAGACAGATGATCATATGACTGATTGGTACTGTATCTCATGTGTATGGCCAGCTCCAGTAGTAAATGGGTTGCCTAAAATGTCTAGAATCAGTGGTACCCTTGCCCTACACATTTCCAAGTGAAAGTGGCTGCCATGCAGTAACAAATGCAGCACAATGGCCGGCACCACTGCATGGTGTCCCCTTCTCCCTCCTTGCCCTGGTTCCCCATCCTGCTTCCTGATGTGGTGCGCACCACAGCTCCTGGCACCACGCCTGATGCATGCGCATCCCCCTGCTCTTAAAGGGGCAGAAAGAATATTGCTAAATACCCTCAGTCTGTTGCTGAGATGCATTTAACATAATGTGTGCACCTGCTGAATGGCTGGGTGTCATCCTTTATGAAAGACTCACTTTCCCTTAGAGAATTGCCAAGCAGCGAGTTTAGTCACTAGGTAGTGTGGTGTTCTACCAATGCTGGTGTGAGGTCACCTGGTCCCAGATTGGCCAGTGTCCTGATTCCAAATCACTGGGCCCGCTGCATCCATGGTCCTGAACCCAAATCCCTGGTCCCCGTGTGGCCAGCGTCCTGACCCCAAATCACTGGTCCCGGTGTGGCCAGTGTCCTAATTCCGAATCCCTAGTCCCTGTGTGGACAGGCTCCTGAACTCGAATCCCTGGTTCCGGTGCGGCCAGTATCCTGAACCCGAATCCCTGCTTGCCATGTAGCCAGTGACTCAATGTTGTCCCCTGTTCCCAATGCAGCCAGGCCTGAACATTGTCCCCTAGTCCGTGTGTGACCAGTCCCTGATCCAGTATCCTAGACCGGTGTTTTTGAACCTGAGCACTGGGGTCAACAGCTGCAGTACCGGGATCTGCCTAGGAGTGTTACCTGAAGGCTACCTGCAACCCAGTCTGTCTCCAACATCAGGAGCTCCAGTGAATACCTGGCAGCCACTTAGCTATGCCCCTTACTAGGCAGGCCCGGCCCTGTGGCACAGTGGGTCCACAAATTCACTAGCGCCTCTGTTGGGCATAATAACAAAGACAGCACAAGGGAGGGGGTACAATGCTTCCTGAAAAAAGAAAAAAACTTTTTTTCTTACCTTTAAAGAACTCCTGTCAAAGTTTTTATCCTCTTAATATATTGCAATCATTATATAGCGCTGTGTGCTTACAATTGCTCATTTTGGATTTCTACTCAGCTTATTCTGCTATATAATATGATGATTGCAATATATTAAGAGAATAAAAACTTTGATGGGAATGCTTATTTAAGAAGTTACCTGTTTTACTAGTAACCACGAACAGTGAATTATACTGCTTGAACTTTCCTTACACCCAATAATTTTCTTCCATCAGTGTTTTACCTGGTAAGTTGGCTCCGATTCAGAAATATAAAAGTTATCCACCTCAACATATTAACACGCCTTCATCATATATTCTCTGAATTTACCCTACCTGAGTTATATAATTCATGCTTAATTATCCACCCATTTATTAGCACAAATGCTCAGTTGTATTATCAACCATGGACTCCACCTTGTTTTCTTACTAATACCCACACAATGATGTGCACCTTCTTGTCTCTGCCACACTCCGATCGTACCCAGCACAGTAATAACTTTCAACACTGATATCAGGTTTCCTATGCCTTACCAGCACTTTATCTATAATGTGACACAAAAATACTATGTCTAAGCACCCAGGCCCTCAACAGCGTTCTACTTTTTATTAAGTTTGTGTAAAACTTCTGGAATTCATTAATCTATTCATGAGTTACGGTAAATTTGATGTCACTCATTATCTTCACCATTCTCTCTATTCACCTTTATCAGTTTACTGTGTCTACCATTCTTATCTATCATGATCAGTGTATGATAATCCTCATTTAATCAAAAACAACATCTCCTTCTACACAGCGACAACCTACCATACATCTTATATCCATCCCTGACTTTTACAAGAACGTCTACTATTGTAAGTTTACCAACTGTCTACATTCCCCATCAGTGTCTCTAACTTACGATACCTTTTCCTTCTCACATATTGATTTTTTGTATTCCATTACAGTAATTAAAAAGCACATTGTATTTTTCATAACAGTATGTAATACAGACAGCCGAGGTTTTAATAGTTGTCTCTACTACTAAGATTTAATAGAATACTCACATTGTTCCAGCTTCTCTATGTCCCATTGGTGACCATTGATGGTTTGGAGGAAGACTCCAATAACCGTAACAAAATATAACATTTTCCACATTTTTATGATGATAATCTGTGTGTGATAAAGTATGAAGATGGATTTTGTACTTCTATATCTCTCTTTATATACAGCACAACTATTGCATTATATTACAGGTTAAGATTTATATATACACTCACCGGCCACTTTATTAGGTACACCATGCTAGTAACGTGTTGGACCCCCTTTTGCCTTCAGAACTGCCTCAATTCTTCGTGGCATAGATTCAACAAGGTGCTGGAACCATTCCTCAGAGATTTTGGTCCATATTGACATGATGGCATCACACAGTTGCCGCAGATTTGTCGGCTGCACATCCCAAAGATGCTCCATACAAGGCAGGATGGATCCATGCTTTCATGTTGTTTACGCCAAATTCTGACCCTACCATCCGAATGTCGCAGCAGAAATCGAGACTCATCAGACCAAGCAACGTTTTTCCAATCTTCTACTGTCCAATTTCGATGAGCTTGTACAAATTGTAGCCTCAGTTTCCTGTTCTTAGCTGAAAGGAGTGGTACCCGGTGTGGTCTTCTGCTGCTGTAGCCCATCTGCCTCAAAGTTCGACGCACTGTGCGTTCAGAGATGCTCTTAGGCCTACCTTGGTTGTAACGGGTGGCGATTTGAGTCACTGTTGCCTTTCTATCAGCTCGAACCAGTCTGCCCATTCTCCTCTGACCTCTGGCATCAACAAGGCATTTCCGCCCACAGAACTGCCGCTCACTGGATTTTTTTTCTTTTTCGGACCATTCTCTGTAAACCCTAGAGATGGTTGTGCGTGAAAATCCCAGTAGATCAGCAGTTTCTGAAATACTCAGACCAGCCCTTCTGGCACCAACAACCATGCCACGTTCAAAGGCACTCAAATCACCTTTCTTCCCCATACTGATGCTCGGTTTGAACTGCAGGAGATTGTCTTGACCATGTCTACATGCCTAAATGCACTGAGTTGCCGCCATGTGATTGGCTGATTAGAAATTAAGTGTTAACAAGAAGTTGGACAGGTGTACCTAATAAAGTGGCCAGTGAGTGTATATATATATATATATATATATATAGTATAATGTAAATTCTACCGGATACATAGTGACATTGCAAGTTGCAACTCGAAAGAAATCGTGTACAAGAGCAAAAAAAGGAGGTTTTAGCTAAATAATGTAATTTATTATTAGATATACTTATATATATATATTTTTTAATTATTTAATTGATCACAAACATAAGAGATGATACACTAGAACTATAGTGACGAATAGATGTAAGTTGTATAAAGTTTAAAATATTAGTTACATTGATCAGAGCCTACATATCTATCTATCTATCTATCTATATACAAACATACATGTACACATTCATATGTATATAGCAAAAAATGCTCTTACCCATAATGTGATTCACAATACAAAGTTACCACTTAAACATGCTCCCCAACTCGCGTTTCCCATGTTTTCTTCTTGCTTCCTTCCATACCTCCTGAGGAGGCGAGATCAAAACAAGCAAAACGTGCTTTGGGGGAACATGGCTATGTGATAACTATGTATGGTGCATCATATTATTGGTGGTAAGAGCTTTTCATCCTATATACAGTGAAGAGAATATTTTGAACTTTTAACTTTCAGTCTCCATATCTCACCATCCACTACTGCTTTGATCGTGAGACTACCATCATTTTATAGACAATCATCTTAGCTATCTCATATATAAATCTGATTTTAAACTGTTGAGTATATGATTAGTTATGCAGATTCTTGTCATGCCACTGCATTGTTACTGTTTTGCTCCTGGTGGTGGAAAAATATTTTTCTTCCTGAATACTACAAATTACAACCTGTTCTCAAGTTCCCTAATAGCACAGTGTGTTATTAGGTTGATTCCCAAATGAAAGGTCATTGGCTCGAATCGAGGGGCAGCCATGAAGACGATTTCCAAAGAAAGGAGAAACAGCATCGTCCAACTCATCTATAGTGGTCTCTTGGCTAAGAAAATTGCCAAACTGCATCATGTGAGTGCCATGACAGTTGGAAGAATACAAAATGCATCGATGCAAGCACCGTGCGATGCACATTACACAAGTCTGGAATGGTGGCCTGAAAAAAGGTGAAGAAGCCTCAACTTCAATATTAACATAAGACGCATCGGTTTGAGTTTGTAAACTAGTGCGAAACATAGACATTTAAAGATTTAAAATGGATGATTTGGAGCGATGACATGTAAGTCAATAGACTAGGCTCTGATAGGTACAAATGTGTCTGAAAGATATGAGGTAAAAAGGGGCTAACGGATTGAGAAATTGAAGGAAATGTCAAGTTCGGTGGAGGATATGGGCTTGTTTCACAGCCACAGGCATTGGATACTTGACCAGGTTCGATGGTAGTCTCAATGCTGAGCTATATGTGCGTATCCTCAAAAACGAGTTACTTTGTACACTCCAAATATTATGGGTATGAAAAGGATGACAGTCTTCCAACAGGACAACAACGCTAAGCATACGTCAAGATTGGCGAATAAATAGTTCAATGACAATGAAGTAGAGGTGCTGGATTGGCCCCCACAGTCCCCAGACCTCAACCCAATCAAGCACTTGTGGGTACAATTGAATAAAAAACTGTATACATACCCAAGTGAGTCAACCAGTATGCATCAACATTCACAGGTGTGCCCTGTCAGGTTTAATAAGTGGGATTTCTTGCCTTATAAATGGTGTTGGGACCATCAGTTGTTTTGTGCAGAAGTCTGGTGGATACACAGCTGATAGTCCTACTGAATAGACTATTAGAATTTGTATTATGGCAAGAAAAAAGCAGCTAAGTAAAGAAAAACGAGTGGCCATCATTACTTTAAGAAATAAAGGTCAGTCAGTCCGAAAAATTGGGAAAACTTTGAATGTGTTCCCAAGTGCAGTTGCAAAATTCATAGTTTTCAGTGTGAATTTACAATTTTCATAGTCATGAAAATACAGAAAAATCTTTAAATGAGAAGGTGTGTCCATGCTTTTGGTTTGTACTGTATATATAATGAAGCAGGCTCTGGCCACTATAGCTATAACTAATATTTTAAAGAACTTAAATCTATTGTACCCATCTTGCAATGCCATGTGCACCTATTTGTTACCATTGTTCTGGTGTGTCGTCTTTTATGTTTTGTGATTAATTAGATACTTCTTATACAGTATATCTAATAATAAAACACATGTTTTAGCTAAAATCTCTATATATATATATATATATATATATATATATATATATATATATATATATAAAGTATGTGCTATGTAAGAGCCCATATATGTATTTCATAACAGCAAAATGTATGAAAAAAATTTACTTACCTTAACCTCTGCAGACAAAGTAGACAAGTAAGGCTTGCTGGTTGGAGGTGTAAAAGTCTTGTCCAAAGACAAGGAGAAGCAGAGAAGAGAAGCTATAATATAGTCTAAATCTTGGCTGATAGGCAAAAGAGATCTAGGCGGGTCCTGAGTAACAGGTGGAGCATTTTAGGCTTCAATCCAAACCTCTTAACTTTTACTCTTTCAGGTTATGAGTAGTATGTCTGTAAAGGTGCCTTTCTCACCACACTTCTAAACTGACAAAACCTAAGATAGAAGCAAAATAAATATATACCCTGCTGTAAGAAAGTTAAAAAAACAATAGTGCATATACAGTATATAACATAGGGAACTTAGTAAACACTAATTTTGATTAAAAAAAAAGTGTAAAAGCCATCTCACCAGCGCCAAGGTGTACCCAATCAGGAAGGTACTAGCCTCTAGTACTTTTTAATGGCCATTATGACTATGCTCCTACACGTTACATGTATACTAATTTATACTTCAGTTCAAGGGCAAAAGCTGACAGCTTGCGGTGCCTGTGCAAGAAATGAGACCGGGCCCCCCTCCTGTTATGGTGACAAAGCTATTATATGTGTATATATATATATATATATATATATATATATATACACGCAGTCACTCACACATGCATATGGTCTCCTTTATTATGTATATTGCTGTCTCTTACAACACAGTGCCCTCTCTTGTTATATACAGCAGCATCCCTTACGTATCGGATTATATAGAGCCCTGTCTTTATTACATATTGTCCTCTCTTGTTAGACATATAATGCAATGGAGCATGGGAAAGCTTCTTTAACCCCTTAATCCTATATGACGTACTATCCCATCAAGGTGACCTGGGACTTAATTCCCAGTGACGGGATAGTACGTCATAGCGATCGGCCGCGCTCACGGGGGGAGCGCGGCCGATCGCGGCCGGGTGTCAGCTGCCTATCGCAGCTGACATCCGGCACTATGTGCCAGGAGCGGTCACGGACCGCCCCCGGCACATTAACCCCCGGCACACCGCGATCAAACATGATCGCGGTGTACCGGCGGTACAGGGAAGCATCGCGCAGGGAGGGGGCTCCCTGCGGGCTTCCCTGAGACGATCGGTACAAGGGAATGTACTCACCTTGTACCGAGCGTCTCCTCCCTGCAGGCCCCGGATCCAAAATGGCCACGGGGCTGCATCCGGGTCCTGCAGGGAGTACTTCCGGGTGCCGTGCAGGCGCTGGTAAGCCTGCGGCGATGTGAGTGAGATCGCCGATCTGATAGAGTGCTATGCAAACTATCAGATGGGCGATCTGTGATGTCCCCCCCGGGACAAAGTAAAAAAGTAAAAAAAAAAAATTCCACGTGTGTAAAAAAAAAAAAAAAAAAAAAAATCCTAAATAATGAAGAAAAAACAAATATATTATTCCCATAAATACATTTCTTTATCTAAAAAAAAAACAATAAAAGTACACATATTTAGTATCGCCGCGTCCGTAACGACCCAACCTATAAAACTGTCCCACTAGTTAACCCCTTCAGTGAACACCGTAAGAAAAAAAAAAAAACGAGCCAAAAAACAACGCTTTATTATCATACTGACGAACAAAAAGTGAAATAACACGCGATCAACAAGACAGATATAAATAACCATGGTACCGCTGAAAACGTCATCTTGTCCCGCAAAAAACGAGCCACCATATAGCATCATAACCAAAAAAATAAAAAAGTTATAGTCCTCAGAATAAAGCGATGCCAAAATAATTATTTTTTCTATAAAATAGCTTTTATCGTATAAAAGCGCCAAAACATAAAAAAATGATATAAATGAGATATCGCTGTAATCGTACTGACCCGACGAATAAAATTGCTTTATCAATTTTACCAAACGTGGAACAGTATAAACGCCTCCCCCAAAAGAAATTCATGAATAGCTGGTTTTTGGTCATTCTGCCTCACAAAAATCGGAATAAAAAGTGATCAAAAACTGTCACATGTCCTAAAATGTTACCAATAAAAACGTCAACTCGTCCCGCAAAAAACAAGACCTCACATGACTCTGTGGACCAAAATACGGAAAAATTATAGGTCTCAAAATGTGGAGACGCCAAAACTTTTTTGCTATAAAAAGCGTCTTTTAGTGTGTGACAGCTGCCAATCATAAAAATCCGATATAAAAAACGCTATAAAAGTAAATCAAACCCCCCTTCATCACCCCCTTAGTTAGGGAAAAATAATAAAATTAAAAAAATGTATATATTTCCATTTTCCCATTAGGGCTAGGGTTAGGGCTAGGGTTAGAGTTAGGGCTAGGGTTAGGGCTAGGGTTAGGGTTAGGGCTAGGGTTAGGGTTAGGGTTAGGGCTAGGGTTAGGGTTAGGGCTAGGGTTAGGGCTAGGGTTAGGGCTAGGGTTAGGGCTAGGGTTATGGCTAGGGTTAGGGCTAGGGTTAGGGCTAGGGTTAGGGCTAGGGTTAGGGTTGGGGCTAGGGTTGGAGCTAAAGTTAGGGTTGGGGCTAAAGTTAGGGTTAAGGTTTGGATTACATTTACGGTTGGGATTAGGGTTGGGATTAGAATTAGGGGTGTGTCAGGGTTAGGGGTATGGTTAGGGTTACAGTTGGGATTAGGGTTAGGGGTGTGTTTGGATTAGTTTCAGGTAGAATTGGGGAGTTTCCACTGTTCAGGCACATCAGGGGCTCTCCAAACGCGACATGGCGTCCGATCTCAATTCCAGACAATTCTGCGTTGAAAAAGTAAAACAGTGCTCCTTCCCTTCCGAGCTCTCCCGTGCTCCCAAACAGGGGTTTACCCCAACATATGGGGCATCAGCGTACTCGGGACAAATTGGACAACAACTTTTGGGGTCCAAGTTCTCTTGTTATCTCTGGGAAAATAAACATTTGGGGGGCTAAAAATCATTTTTGTGGGAAAAAAAGGAATTTTTAGTTTCACGGCTCTGCGTTGTAAACTGTAGTGAAACACTTGGGGGTTCAAAGCTCTCAAAACACATCTAGATAAGTTCCTCGGGAGGTCTAGTTTCCAATATGGGGTCACTTGTGGGGGGGGGTTGTACTGTTTGGGTACATCAGGGGCTCTGCAAATGCAACGTGACGCCTGCAGACCAATCCATCTAAGTCTGTATTCCAAATGGCGCTCCTTCCCTTCCGAGCTCTGCCATGCGCCCAAACAGTGGTTCCCCCCACATATGGGGTATCAGCGTACTCAGGACAAATTGGACAACAACTTTTGGAGTCCAATTTATCCTGTTACCCTTGTGAAAATACAAAACTGGGGGCTAAAAAATCATTTTTCTGAAAAAAAAAAGAATTTTTATTTTCACGGCTCTGCGTTATAAACTGTAGTGAAACACTTGGGGGTTCAAAGCTCTCAAAACACATCAAGATAAGTTCCTTAGGGGGTCTACTTTCCAAAATGGTGTCACTTGTGGGGGGTTTTAATGTTTAGGCACATCAGGGGCTCTCCAAACGCGACATGGTGTCCCATCTCAATTCCAGTCAATTTTGCATTGACAAGTCAAATGGCGTTCCTTCCCTTCCGAGCTCTGCTATGCGCCCAAACAGTGGTTTACCCCCACATATGGGGTATCGTTGTACTCAGGACAAATTGCACAACAACTTTTGTGGTCTAATTTCTTCTCTTACCCTTGGGAAAATAAAAAATTGGGGGCGAAAAGATCATTTTTGTGAAAAAATATGATTTTGTATTTTTACAGCTCTGCATTATAAACTTCTGTGAAACACTTGTTGGGTCAAAGTGCTCACCACACATCTAGATAAGTTCTTTAAGGGGTCTACTTTCCAAAATGGTGTCACTTGTGGGGGGTTTCAATGTTTAGGCACATTAGGGGCTCTCCAAACGCAACATGGCGTCCCATCTCAATTCCAGTCAATTTTGCATTGAAAAGTCAAATGGCGCTCCTTTGCTTCCGAGCTCTGTCATGTGCCCAAAAAGTGGTTTACCCCCACATATGGGGTATCGGCGTACTCAGGACAAATTGTAAAACATCTTTTGTGGTCCATTTTCTCCTGTTACCCTTGGTAAAATAAAACAAATTGGAGCTGAAGTAAATTTTGTGTGAAAAAAAGTTAAATGTTCATTTTTATTTAAACATTACAAAAATTCCTGTGAAACACCTGAAGGGTTAATAAACTTCTTGAATGTGGTTTTGAGCACCTTGAGGGGTGCAGTTTTTAGAATGGTGTCACACTTGGGTATTTTCTATCATATAGACCCCTCAAAATGACTTCAAATGAGATGTGGTCCCTAAAAAAAAATGGTGTTGTAAAAATGAGAAATTGCTGGTCAACTTTTAACCCTTATAACTCCCTAACAAAAAAAAATGTTGGTTCCAAAATTGTGCTGATGTAAAGTAGACATGTGGGAAATGTTACTTATTAAGTATTTTGCGTGACGTATCTCTGTGATTTAAGGGCATAAAAATTCAAAGTTGGAAAATTGTGAAATTTTCAACATTTTTGCCAAATTTCCGTTTTTTTTCACAAATAAACACAAGTTATATCGAATAAATTTTACCACTAACATGAAGTACAATATCTCACGAGAAAACATGTCAGAATCACCAAGATCCGTTGAAGCGTTCCAGAGTTATAACCTCATAAAGGGACAGTGGTCAGAATTGTAAAAATTGGCCCGGTCATTAACGTGCAAACCACCCTCGGGGCTTAAGGGGTTAATAATGGAGGAGCTGATATTCTGGTCGTCTGGTCACCAGTTGCTCCATCAGCAGTCATTTTATATTTAACAAGAGAGGGGACTATGGAATAAGAGTGAGCGCTGTGAATAACAAAAATAACAAGAATACACTATGAAAGGGACAGCACTGTACATAACAGCAGAGGAAGCCATATAAGGGACAGCACCATGTATAACTAGAGACGATGGAATATAATAAGGGATGGTGTTATACATAATAGAAGAGGAAACTATATAAGGACTGTGCTATACATAATAAGTTATTATACTATATACTAAGGGCAGGGCCGTATTTAGAGTTTCTGCTGCCCTAGGCACTTTTAGTGCTGCCTCCCCCATTGGTGAGTATGACACTATCGGCAGTGACTTTGGCAAAAATCGCTGATGAGAAATTAGCCTTTTGCAGCAGATCCAGCAGTTTTTCCGCATCTGCCGTGTAACGGATCACTTACGGCAACACTGCGTTCGGCCTCATTCATTCCCTATGGGACTTGCAGACATGTGCGGTACTTGCGGTATTGCAGCAATCCGGCAAATGCAGTACTTGCAGAAATAGAAAAAAGGAGACGGCATAGGCGTTTTTAGAGACACCCTATTATTGAATTACGTGAGAGACGTGGGGCCTATCACACGCTGTATGGCAAGCTTAATGCCAACCCGGACAAATTCCCGGAATACACAAGGATGTCGCAAGACTCGTTCTGGGATTTGCTTGCTCGTGTTCAAGGAGCCATATGGAGACAGGACACCCAGCTCTGTAGAGCGATTCCACCCGAGGAACGTCTGCTGGTTACATTAAGGTACGTAAGAAATGTAAACCAATGCCAGTGCTAATTTTGGGTGTACTAACATGTTTTTTTTTTTGTTTGGTATTTTCCTTTCTGTCTTTAGCATAACCACACCTTAAATAGAACTGATTGTAATTTTTCTTAATTAATTATTTTCTTCCAGATTTCTGGCAACCGGAGAGAGTGTATCATCCCTCCATTTCCAATACCGGCTTGGAATATCCACCCTGTCGGGAATAGTTGCGAACACCTGCCGGGCTTTGTGGAATGTACTCCGGGATGAGTTTATACCCCTACCCACCATGGACATGTGGATTGGAATTGCGGAAAAATTCTGGAGTGTGTGTGATTTCCCCAACTGATTGGGAGCGGTGGATGGAAAGCACATCCGCATTATCAAACCAGCCAGAACAGGATCGGAGTACTTCAAGTATAAAAAATATTTTTCTGTTGTGCTCATGGCAATAGCCGATGCGGACTGTCACTTCATCGCCATGGACATTGGAGCTTTTGGCCGTGGCAACGATTCCCAGACTTTCAAGAACTCGGATATGGGCCGCCGTGTGTATGGCAAAAATTTTAATTTTCCACGGCCACAACCTCTCCCCAACACTCAAGGTCCACCGATGCCATTTGTTATGGTTGGGGATGAGGCCTTTCAGATGTGCAAAAACCTACTGAAGCCATATTCCAGTCGTGACTTGAACCACACTAAAAGGATCTTTAACTACGGACTGACCAGGGCACGAAGAACTGTAGAGTGTACCTTTGGGATTCTAGTCTCAAAATGGCGCATTCTTGCATCAGCCATAAATCTAAAAATGGAGACAGTTGATGAGGTGGTCAAAGCCTGTGTGGTTCTGCACAATTACATTATGACTAAGGAGCGGCCCAACATTGAGCTGGATGAACCAGTTGCACACCCACTGCCCGATTACCAGCATCACCTGTTGCGGTCAACAGCTGAAGTTGGCCACATGCGGGACCAATTTGCTGCCTTTTTTGATTCGGATATTGGACGTGTGTCATGGCAGGACAATGTTGAGTAAATGTCCTGTTGTTATTTTATCTGTCCCAGTTATTTTCTTACATGTTACTAATGTTTCTCGTTAATAAACTTTTTTTTGTTGTCTTGACCGTGTCTCATATGTATTTCCTCTATAAACCGAGGTTGTCCTCACACTAGCAGTATTTGGTCTGTATTTATTATCAGTATTTGTAATCCAAAACCAGGAGTGGGTGATGAAGGCTTAATTGCTAGATATGCTAATATTATACTTTTCCTCTAATAGTTCCACTCCTTGTTTTGGCTAAGGCTACGTTCACATTAGCGTTGTGCGGCGCAGCGGCGGGCACAGCCGCGGCGGCGCATGCATCATGCACCCCTATATTTAACATGGGGGGCACATGGACATGCGATGCGTTTTGTGACGCATGCGTCATTTTGACGCAACTGTCAGGGCGCAGAGGACGCTGCATGATGCAGTTTTTTCTGCGCCAAAAATCATGCAAAAAATGAACGCATTCGTCACAAAACGCTGCGTTGTGCATGCGTTTTGCATGCGTTGTGCATTGGGCCGCACAACGCAAATGTGAACGTAGCCTTACAAATACCAATATAAAATAGTGACCACATACTGCTAGTGTGACGGCAGCCATGTGGTTTTAGTGATAAGGTTGTTGATGTCATTGCTTCCTGATTCTGTTCTGCTATGCAGTATCCATTGGACACAGACTGAAGAGACAATGGCTGTCATACAAAACAGATCTATACTCATCAAGTCAGGTGTCAGAAATAATGAATTCATGATGCACATATAACAGCCTCATGAATTCACTATTTCTGACTAGTGTTGAGCATTCCGATACCGCAAGTATCGGGTATCGGCCGATACTTGCGGGTATCGGAATTCCGATACCGAGATCCGATACTTTTGTGGTATCGGGTATCGGTATCGAAACAACATTAATGTGTAAAAGAAAGAATTAAAATAAAAAATATTGCTATACTCACCTCTCCGACGCAGCCTGCACCTTACCGAGGGAACCGGCAGCGTTCTTTGCTTAAAATGCGCGCTTTTCCTTCCTTCCGTGACGTCACGGCTTCTGATTGGTTGCGTGCCGCCCATGTGGCCGCGACGCAACCAATCACAGCAAGCCGTGACGTAATTTTAGGTCCTTCAGTATTTTAAAATTACGTTCCGGCGTTGTGATTGGTCGTGTCGCGGTCACATGGGCGACGCGACCAATCACAAGCCGTGACGTCACGGGAGGCTGGACACGCGCGCAAATGCGCATTTGCACGCGTGTCCAGCCTCCCGTGACGTCACGGCTTGTGATTGGTCGCGTCGCCCATGTGACCGCGACACGACCAATCACAACGCCGGAACGTAATTTTAAAATACTGAAGGACCTAAAATTACGTCACGGCTTGCTGTGATTGGTCGCGTCGCGGCCACATGGGCGGCGCGCGACCAATCACAAGCCGGGACTTCACGTAAGGAAGTTAAAGCGCGAATTTTAAGCAAACAACGCTGCCGGTTCCCTCGGTAAGGTGCAGGCTGCGTCGGAGAGGTGAGTATAGCAATATTTTTTATTTTAATTCTTTATTTTACACATTAATATGGTTCCCAGGGCCTGAAGGAGAGTTTCCTCTCCTTCAGACCCTGGGAACCATCAGGAATACCGTCCGATACATGAGTCCCATTGACTTGTATTGGTATCGGGTATCGGTATCGGATTAGATCCGATACTTTGCCGGTATCGGCCGATACTTTCCGATACCGATACTTTCAAGTATCGGACGGTATCGCTCAACACTATTTCTGACACATGTGCAGGTGAGCACAGATATGCCGTGTATGACCGCCATCGTCCCTTGAGTTTGTGTGAAATAGATTATGTACACAGAAGAGAAAAAGGAGGCTATACAATGCACTTCTCTACTCACCAGGTCAGGCGTCCCAACTAATGAGTTTTTGGACACCTGACCTGTAGAGTATAGTTTTGCATGGTATTGCCACCATTTTCTCTTCAGTCTGCAACACTAGTCACAGACTAAGCAGAATGAAGAGATTAAGGAGGAGAAAATACAAGTATACATTTTTTGGTCCACCTCATAGCTCTATACTAAAGATACACAAAGTCTTGTACTTGCTAACTACTGGAGCTATGATGTGGCCAAAAAATAAAGTGTGTGGCGAAGTTTTTTATTTGGCGCACGGTGTGTGTTGCCGGCGGCGAAAGACACAATAAACCAAACATAATTGGGGCAAAAAAACTTGTATTTATTTTTTAACAACCAAAATATTTCTTTAACTGCGCCTGCTTGGGGTAGAGTGATGTAAACGGGGGGTGTGAAGCTGTGAGGTCTGGCTAACTGTTGACGACGCAGAGGTGGCAGGAGAAGGGGCAATGAAACTTGTGGGGTCTGGTAGTTCGGGGATAGGGCTTGACACATGAGAGGCTTGAGACGCACTGGAAGGGTGTGACAAATCTGACATTACAGACACACTAGGAGGTGAAGGGGGAGGAATACTAAGAGTCCACTGTTTGTTTGTTTTTTCCTTTCTGGGATTGCCGGGTTCTGGGAAGCCTCGGTGGGCTCATATGTCGTGGCATGGTCGTGGTGGGTGACCTGTCAGGGTCCGGCTGCACTGTGTGAGAGTCCATAGTGCTCGTAGAGCGTGCAGCCATGCCAGAGTCCATAGTGCTCATAGAGCGTGCAGCCATGCCAGAGTTCATAGTGCTCGTAGAGCGTGCAGCCATGCCAGAGTCCATAGTGCTCGTAGAGCGTGCAGCCATGCCAGAGTCCATAGTGCTCGAAGAGTGTGCAGCCATGCCAGAGTCTATAGTGCTCGTAGAGCGTGCAGCCATGCCAGAGTCCATAGTGCTTGTAGAGCGGAAGGCCATGCCAGGGTCCTGCTGCATCGTGGTGGTGGCGGTACGGAAGGCCATGCCAGGGTCCTGCTGCATCGTGGTGGTGGCGGTACGGAAGGCCATGCCTGGGTCCTGCTGCATCGTCGTGTCAGTGGAGGGGGTCCAAGCAGGAGCAGTGGTTGTCATGGTGGTGGCGGTGGGCTGTCCAACAGCACTCGGCATGGTGGTGGTGCTGTACTGGTGTCCGGCAGTGCTAGGAATAGAGGTGGCCGTGCAGTGGTATGCAGCAGAGGTTGGCATTGAGGTTAATCGTGACAGTGAAGGCACAGGTGGATATGCTGCCACTGCTGAAAATACCGACTCTGCTGCATAGCCTGCATGTAAGCAGCATTGCAGGCCTGCATGACACTCAGCTGGAGATCAGGAGTAAGGTGTTCCGACATGCCATGCTCAATTTGGTTAAAAAAATGATGTGCAGGCCTCTGGAGGTCGGCTTTTACTTGGTCAAGGCTTTTGGTGACCTCCTGGATACGTGTATTCATATGGCTAAGTGAAATATCCATTCGGTCACCCAAAGCCTTGAGTCCTTCGTGAAAAACCGAGCTCAAGTGCAAAAACTCGGGCATGAGGGATCTGTCCAATGCCCTCCGCCGCTGCCGGGAGGAGCCCAAAAAAAAAGGGGCAGTGGCAGAGGACTGGGAAAGGGGAACACCTGATGGACCAGCTTCCTGGTCTCCAGTTAGTGTGGCAGGCCCACTTGCTGCAGCACTGCGGAATGGCTGGGACGGGTCCGTGGCTGTCTGATGAAGGACCGCTCCAGAACCTGGGCCAACAGTGCTGCTCTATGTGCTGTGAAAAAACGAAAAAGAATATTAATACCAAAAATTAACCAGACGCGAAATCCTGTGGAATAGAAACATACAGATTATGGCAATACAACACAACCTAATGCACGGGAGAAATACTTACATTCTCTGGGAAGGACCGGTCTTAAAAATGCCAGAACGCGATGGTATTTGTATTTTCTGATCCTTGCTCCTGAAGCACTGGGAACACGGCTCTCTTGACGCAGGTCCTTGTTGAAGCGGTCCTTCATCGAATGCCAATGTGTTTTGACTCTGGCCACTGTTGAAAAAACAAAACATAATGGTTAGACAATGGACTTTTGGCCGTGCTCACACAACTGAGTGTGATGAGCGAAACTCCTGAGAGTTTATCTCATAATAATAATAATAATAATAATAATAATAATAATCTTTATTTATATAACGCCAACATATTCCGCAGCGCTTTACAGTTTAACAGTTTCGAACACAACAGTCATAGGTAACAACGTTAACAATACAGTAATAAAGCAAAATAAGACAAAATAAGACGACCCTGCTCGAGAGAGCTTACAATCTACAATGAGGTGGGGAGAAACAAAGTACAGGTGTGTATTTACAATGATGTATTTACAATGATGGTCCAGCCATCTTCAGGGGGTGGTGGGTAGATGGAGATAGTGAATGGGCTACACACACACAAACATAAAATGACTTTGATTAGGGAACATGATAGGCCGCTCTGAACAAATGTGTTTTGAGCGAGCGCCTAAAACTATGCAAGTTGTGGATGGTCCTAATATCTTGGGGTAGAGCATTCCAGAGGATTGGTGCAGCACGGGAGAAGTCTTGGAGTCGGGAGTGGGAGGTACGGATTAGTGCAGAGGTTAGTCGAAAGTCGTTTGCAGAGCGCAGTGGTCGGCTAGGCCGATAGACAGAAATGAGGGAGGAGATGTAAGGGGGTGCCGCAATGTGGAGAGCTTTGTGGGTGAGAACAAGTACTTTGAATTGTATCCTGTAATGAATGGGCAGCCAGTGTAACGACTGGTGAAGAGCGGACACATCCGAGTAACGATTAGCCAGATGGACGACCCTAGCTGCCGCATGTCATCACACACAGTTGTGTGAGCACGGCCAAGGTCTCTGCTGCTTCACACTGCATTGCAATACTTACCAAAGGCATTTCGGACCCAAGTCGGGGTGTTGTCCCAGCCATCCCACATCTCTTTGGCCACCTCATTCCATAGGCGCCGGATCGTCACGTTGTCCGAGTGCTGTGGAACCCGGGTGTCCCACAACGGGACTCGCTCCTGGACCAGGGAGATGAGGAGGTCATTTTCTATGAGGTCTTCATCCCGTTCTAGAACCTAAAAATTAAATAAAGACATTAATGTTGGATCCATTAACATAAGGAAAAGAAAGAAAACAGAGGCTGAGAAATGGCATGAATAAGGAAAGTCAAGATACAAAAGGATTCCAGAAAAAATGTAAAGAATTAGTAATGTAAAAAAAGGAAAATTCAAGAATACTAAAGTGAGAATACAGTAAACTGTTAGCCTTGTATACGTACACGCTGCCGCCTTGCCACCCGACCGTGACTCCGCTGCTCCTGCCCAGTCTCTGCCGCAGTAGAAGAAGTGCTCTAAAAAAATGAAAAACAAAAAATTGTCATACGTGTAGATGTGACAGTGAATACTTACCAATCTGTGGAGGTGAGTACTCACTTCACTGACATGTTCTACTTCAGAAGGCCCAGGATGTTGCTCCTCATCAGAAGAAGAAGACATCCTGATGCATGCAGAAAGAAAGAAATGTCAGAAATTAGGACATGTAGAGACAGAAAATAGAAAATAAGGGCATTGGCTAGGATATACTCACATTGTTCAGAGGCTTGTTTGCTCCAAGGTGCTGTGGTCTGTCTGCTCTGCTTGGCTGTCTACTGAGTAGTGACCTGCAAATGTCCACTCCCTCTCTTTATCACCTTGTATGTGGGGGGTGGCTTATCAGTGTCTAGACATGTTTTTCTCTGGTGCAACCCATGCGTTCACGAGCGCAAGCAAATGCATGTGCTTGTGAACGCATGCGTTCATATAGACAGCAATGCGTTTTTTTGGCGCATTCCTTATGCAATCGACCGCATACGTTTCCAGGCGGCAAATTGACGCCTTTAAAAATTACTACATGTTGCATTTCCGCGACAAACCGCAGATGACGAAACGGCGCATACGTCATCAAACGCGGCAAAACGCGAACGATCGCATGTGTCCCTAATGTTAAATATAGGAATACACAATGCATGCGGATATTTGCGGAAGAAACGCTGCGGACACAACCGCAAATGTGAAACTGGCCTTAGTCATGTGCCCACGAGTTCCTCTCCCTAATGCTCTCAATGTTCAGTGAAAAACTGAGAGAAGCAGAAGAGAAGCTCGTTGACACAGGACCATAAGTATGAAAGTCACATATGAGTGAAGTGTCCATTGGATGACTGCTTGAACCTGCAGAGCTGAATCCTGACATCACAGGTTTCTGAAATCTCACAACTCATGCACTGCACACTTTTAGGATTCTCCCTTGCCGGTGGACAGTCATGTCAGCACAAGCATGTGATCTGTATACTTCTGACCACATTCTGACTAGACGTGCCCGACCTCACTCAGTTCCTTTTCATAGAGTGAGGCCACACATATCTAGTCAGCACGTGACCGCATGTATGTAAATCGCCAGCACGAGAGAAAACATGAGAGTAATAAAAAAACAAAAACATGAGAGTTAGTCAGTATCACAAATAACATTTACCGTATATACTCGAGTGTAAGCCGACCCGAGTATTAGCCGACCCCCCTAATTTTGCAACAAAAAACTGGGAAACTTAATGACTCGAGTATAAGCCTAGGGTGGAAAATGCAGCAGCTACCAATAAATGTCAAAAGTAAAATATGCCCCATATAATTCTGTATAAAGGTTAATAATGGCCCCATAAGATGCTCCATAGACACATTTGCCCAATATAATGCTGCACAAACCTTGATTATGGCACCATAAGATGCTTCATACAGACACTTGCCCAATATAATTCTCCACAAACGTTAATTATGGCCCTATAAGATGCTCCATAAAGATATTTGCCCCATATAATCCTGCACAAATGTTGATTATGGCCCCATAAGATGCTCCATACAGACACTTGCCCAATATAGTACTGCACAAACGTTGATTATGGCCCCATACAGACACTTGCCCCATATAGTACTGCACAAACGTTGATTATGGCCCCATACAGACACTTGCCCCATATAGTGCTGCACAAACGTTGATTATGGCCCCATACAGACACTTGCCCCGTATAGTGCTACACAAACGTTGATTATGGCCCAATACAGACACTTAGCCCTTATAGTGCTGCACAAATGTTATGGCCCATAAGATGCTCCATACAGACACTTGCCCCATTTGCTGTTGCTGCGATAAAAAAAAAAAATCACATACTCACCTCTCCGTCGCTCAGGCCCCCGGCACTTTCAATATTCACCTGCTCCTCATTCCGGGCACCGCTTCGTCTTCAGCGTCTTCTGCACTGATGTTCAGGCAGAGGGCGCGCACTAACCATGTCATCGCACCCTCTGACCTGAGCGTCACTGCAGAAGACGCTGAAGATGGAGCGGCGCCGGAACGAGGAGCAGGTGAATATCGCGCAGCGCAGCGATTCCCTCCCCGTTATACTCACCTGCTCCTGGCGCGGTGCAGTCCCTGGTTCCTCGGCGCTGAAGCTTCTTCCTGTATTGAGCGGTCACCGTTACCACTCATTACAGTAATGAATATGCGGCTCCACCTCTATGGGTGCCCTGCGCTTAGTAACCCGATGTTTACCCTGGTTACAAGCGAACGCATCGCTGGATCGCTGTCACACACAACGATCCAGCGATGACAGCGGGAGATCCAGCGACGAAATAAAGTTCCAAACGATTTGCTACGATGTACGATTCTCAGCGGGGTCCATGATCGCAGTAGCGTGTCAGACACTGCGATATCGTATGGATATCGCTGGAACCTCACGGATCGTACCGTTGTAGCGATCAAAGTGCCACTGTGTGATAGTACCCTAAAGGCCCCGTCTCACATAGCGAGATCGCTAGCGAGATCGCTGCTGAGTCACAAGTTTTGTGACGCAACAGCGACCTCCATAGCGATCTCGCTATGTGTGACACGTACCAGCGATCAGGCCCCTGCTGCGAGATTGCTGGTCGTGTCGGAATGGCCTGGACCTTTTTTTGGTCGTTGAGGCCCCGCTGACATTGCTGAATCGGTGTGTGTGACACCGATCCAGCGATGTCTTCACTGGTAACCAGGGTAAACATCGGGTTACTAAGCGCAGGGCCGCGCTTAGTAACCCGATGTTTACCCTGGTTACCAGTGTAAATGTAAAAAAAAAAAAACAATACATACTCGCCTTCTGATGTCCGTCAGGTCCCTTGCCGTCTGCTTCCTGCTCTCACTGACTCCCGGCCGTACAGTGAGAAGTGAGAGCACAGCAGTGACGTCACCGCTGCGCTCTGCTCTCACAGTACGGCGGCTCAGTCAGTCAGAGCAGGAAGCAGACGGCAAGGGACCTGGACACCGAAAGGCGAGTATGTACTGTTTGTTTTTTTTGGTAACCAGGGTAAACATCGGGTTACTAAGCGCGGCCCTGCGCTTAGTAACCCGATGTTTACCCTGGTTACCCGGGTGCTGCAGGGGGACTTCGGCATCGTTGAAGACAGTTTCAACGATGCCGAAGTCGTTCCCCTGATCGTTGGTCGCTGGGGAGAGCTGTCTGTGTGACAGCTCCCCAGCGACCACACAGCGACTTACCAACGATCACGGCCAGGTCATATCGCTGGTCGTGATCGTTGGTAAATCGCTAAGTGAGACGGGGCCTTAAGTCTGTAATAGTGACTGTACATAGAGTGTGTTAAGCTTTGTTTATTGATGTGTGCTGATATGCTAATAGTGCTACCTTGATCCCATGACCATTGTTTACCTTATCTTGATAAGATGGTGCACATTACAGGGCCTCACCCTTCCGCTGACTCGCCGAGATAATGGTAGATGTTATGTCAGAGCTCCCAGGGTCGCTAGTCCATCTGTGGATGCACGCACAGAGAAGGGGTAAAGACAAGCATAGGGAGATGACCAAGAACTGTCCATAGAGTCCATACAAGGTCCAAAGCCAGTTGACATGATGTCAGAGCTCCCAGGGTCGCTACTCCATCTGTGGATGCACGCACAGAGAAGGGGTAACGACAAGCATAGGGAGATGTCCAAGAACTGTCCATAGAATCTATACAAGGTCCAAAGCCAGTTGACATGATGTCAGAGCTCCCAGGGTCGCTACTCCATCTGTGGATGCCCACACAGAGAAGGGGTAACGACAAGCATAGGGAGATGACCAAGAACTGTCCATTGAGTCCATACAAGGTCCAAAGCCAGTTGACATGAGAGTCACCACCTGGCTTATCTGACCATCTCCATGGAACCAGGCGACCAGCGGGTCCCAACCCTGGCTTTCTCCAAACATATCCATGGTTCAGAGATGGTCACTGGATCAGATCTGTGTCCTTCCAACCGGAGCCAAAAACCCCTGGGTTGTTTCCCATAGAATCATAGATCAGTGTCCCTCGTGATGGTGCCATGATGAATTGGCTGCAGTCCTTTCTCTTGTCTGTTGGGTGGATTGCAGAATGTCTGGCTGATAGCTCTGTGTTACTTCAGTCTCCCAGGATGTTATCTCTGAGTCTTTTTATACCCAAGGCATGTAAGCTATTTTTAGAATTACCCAGGGTCCTTCAGTCCAACATCAAGATAAGGTAAACAATGGTGATGGGATCAAGGTAGCACTATTAGCATATCAGCACACATCAATGAACAAAGCTTAACACACTCTATGTACAGTCATTATTACAGACTTAAAAGAGGAGAAGCCAGCACTGCTTATGGTCAGGACACAATACATAAGGTGCACATGCATATACTAAATTCTATCTGTATTTCAAATATGAGACATTTAGCAAACAATTGATCAATTCTTTGAGCTACCCCACCACTTCACGGCATTCTTATAATGGGGCAGTCCTACTCTACGTATTTTATTTACATTGTGCCATTACGGCCTCCTAAATGTATTAAGAGTGAAAAAAAAGGAAAGACCACATTAAATAACATTACCATAACATGCAAGCTGTACCTGGAGCATTTCAGAATCACTCCCTTGGTGCCAGGAAAGGCAAGCGCAGGTAAAGGCCGATCAGGTCCTGTGCGGACATTTCAGATCTGGCTTCCACACTGCCAAACCAGCACCAAAGTTAAAGGGTGAGACAGGCTGAGACACAGGTGCACAATTAGAGAATTCAGTATGTGCATGTGCACCTTTTGTATTGCGTTCTTACCATAAGCAGTGCTGGCTTCTCCTTTTTTTTTTTGCTTTTACATTGGTAAGTGGCTGACCACCACTGTTGCCGTGCACGCTGGGTTATGTACGCCATTCTTTCTGTGTTCTCTGTGATTGATAGGCTGCTGTGCACACACACAGCAGCCCTGCCCTGCCTCAGGCTCTAGTTAGTTTTGCACCTGTGTCTCAGCCTGTCTCACCCTTTACATTTGGTGCTGGTTTGGCAGTGTGGAAGCCAGATCTGAAATGTCCGCACAGGACCTGATCGGCCTTTACCTGCGCTTGCCCTTCCTGGCACCAAGGGAGTGATTCTGAAAATGCTCCAGGTACAGTTTGCATGTTATAGTAATGTAATGGTGTCTTTCTTTTTATACTCTTTATACATTTAGGAGGCCGGAATGGCACAATGTTAATAAAATACGTAGAGTAGGACTGCCCCATTATGAGATTGCCGTGAAGTGGCGGGGTAGCTCAAAGAATTGATCAATTATTTGCTAAATGTCTCATATTTGAAATACAGTTAGAATTCAGTATGTGCATGTGCACCTTTTGTATTGCGTTCTGATCATAAGCAGTGCTGGCTTCTCCTTTTTTTTTTTTTTGCTATTACAGACTTACACAGTATGTTAGATAGTATATCAGTTGGCAAGTCTGTCTTCTTGACCCACCAGACATAAACACTTAAATTCACAAGCCAATATACAGATAAAAAAGCCAGTTCTTTTGGTTTGCAAAAACATGGTTGTCTGGGAAATTAAGATACAATCTGGCTTCTTCAGAGCCTCCATCCCCACTCCTATTGTCCCCCCCCCCCGTGCCCTTAATCTTCGGTGTCTTCAGCTCCACTGGAGCACTTACCACCAGTGTTTGCCTCTGCAGTGTGAGTGACATCGGCAGCGTGATCACATGATCTGATCATGCTGCTCACGTCGCTCTGACCCGGCAGTCAGAGTCTCAATTGTACTCATTTCTGTAAGATGCGAGTACAATTGATCCCTGGGCAGGGGCAGACACTGGCTCTGCTTCCCCCCTCCCATCTTGTATGTATGGCTCTGCAGCCCCCCTATCCCATATTGTATGCATGGCTCTGCTTTTCCCCCTCCAATCTTGCATGCATGGCTCTGCTTTCCCCCTCCCATCTTGTATGAGTGGCTCTGCTTCCCCCCTCTCATCTTGTATGCGTGGCTCTGCTTCCCATCTTGTATGCGTGACTCTGCAGCCCCCCTCTCCCATCTTGTATGCGTGCCTCTGTAGCCCCCCTCTCATATCTTGTATGCGTGGCTCTGCAGCCCCCCCTTTCCCATCTTGTATGCGTGGCTCTGCAGCCCCCCTCTCCCATCTTGTATGCGTGGCTCTGCAGCCCCCTCTCCCATCTTGTATGCGTGCCTCTGCAGCCCCCCTCCCATCTTGTATTCTTGTATGCGTGGCTCTGCAGCCCCCCTCTCCCATTTTGTATGCATGGCTCTGCAGGCCCCCTGTTGTGAATTTGGTTTCTGGGCTCCCCCGGTGGCCACTGGTGGTACTGAACTTGTGTGCTTCATCGCCTCTGTTCACCTGTTTCCATCAGGATGTGGGAGTTTTCTATTTAACCTTGCTCCTCAGTCATTTTTATGCCAGCCAACAATGTTACCAGAAGCCTTTCTGTTGCATGTTCCTGCTCCTAGACTACTATCAGCTAAGTTGGACTTGTAGTCCTAAGTTTGTTTTGCATTTTTGTTCCAGTTCTCTGTGTTTGAATATTTCTGAGGCTGGAAGCTCTTGTGAGCTGAAATTGCCACTCTAGTGTCATGAGTTGATATTAGAGTCTTAAAGTAATTTCAGGATGGTGTTTTGAAAAGGGTTTTCAGCTGACTGTGAAGTTCCCTTTTCTGTCTTCCTACTATCTAGTAAGCGGACCTCAATTTGCTAAACCTATCTTCATACTTCGTATGTCAATTTCCTCTAAAATCACCGACAATATATGTGGGGGCTACTGTCTGCCTTTTGGGGAAGATTTCTCTAGAGGTAAGCCAGGTCTGTATTTTCCTCTGCTAGGGTCAGGCAGTCCTCCGGCTGGCGCTGGGCGTCTAGGGATAAAACGTAGGCACGCTACCCGGCCACTGTTAGTTGTGCGGTAGGTTTAGCTCACAGTCAGCTCGAGTTCCCATCTTCCAAGAGCTAGTCCTTTTGTATGCTTTACTACGGTCTCTTGCCATTGAGAACCATGACAGTTTGGCCGGCCAAGGGTTAAAATAATTGGCAGAAGAAAGGAGAGAAAAGAAGTCTGCAGAGAATTTTTTTTTTTTTTTTCCTGAGTTTGCTCATTAGTTGATTTTTTGCATCTCTGCTTACTGCAGCCTTCGTCTCTCTCTCCTTCTAATCCTTGAATGGTTCTGATTTCACCTGATAAAAATGGATCAGCAGAGTTTAGCTACAGGTTTGAATAATCTCGCTATGAAGGTTCAAAGTTTATAGGATTTTGTAATTCATGCTCCTATATCTGAACCTAGAATTCCTTTACCTGAATTTTTCTCCGGGGATAGATCTCGCTTCCAGAATTTCAAACATAATTGTAAATTATTTTTGTCTCTGAGATCTCGCTCCGCTGGAGATCCTGCACAGCAGGTCAGGATTGTAATTTCCTTGCTCCGGGGCGACCCTCAGGATTGGGCATTTGCTTTGGCACCAGGGGATCCTGCGTTGCTCAATGTGGATGCGTTTTTCCTGGCATTGGGGTTGCTTTATGAGGAACCTCATTTAGAGATTCAGGCTGAAAAAGCCTTGATGGCCCTGTCTCAGGGGCAAGATGAGGCTGAAATATACTGCCAAAAATTTCGTAAGTGGTCTGTGCTTACTCAGTGGAATGAGTGCGCCCTGGCGGCGAATTTCAGAGAGGGTCTCTCTGATGCCATTAAAGATGTTATGGTGGGGTTCCCTGTGCCTACAGGTCTGAATGAGTCCATGACAATGGCCATTCAGATTGATCGGCGTTTGCGGGAGCGCAAACCTGTGCACCATTTGGCGGTGTCTACTGAGAAGGCGCCAGAGATTATGCAATGTGATAGAATTCTGTCCAGAAGCGAACGACAGAATTTTAGGCGAAAAAATGGGTTGTGCTTCTATTGTGGTGAGGCAACTCATGTTATATCAGCATGCTCTAAACGTACTAAGAAGGTTGATAAGTCTGTTTCAATTGGCACTTTACAGTCTAAGTTTATTCTATCTGTGACCCTGATTTTCTCTTTATCGTCTATTACCGCGGACGCCTATGTCGACTCTGGCGCCGCTTTGAGTCTTATGGATTGGTCCTTTGCCAAACGCTGTGGGTTTAGTTTAGAGCCTCTGGAAGTTCCTATACCTCTGAAGGGTATTGACTCCACGCCATTGGCTAGTAATAAACCACAATACTGGACACAAGTAACTATGCGTATTAATCCGGATCACCAGGAGATTATTCGCTTCCTTGTGTTGTATAATCTACATGATGTGTTGGTGCTTGGATTGCCATGGCTGCAATCTCATAACCCAGTCCTCGATTGGAAAGCAATGTCTGTGTTAAGCTGGGGATGTCAGGGGACTCATGGGGACGTACCTTTGGTTTCCATTTCGTCATCTATTCCCTCTGAGATTCCGGAATTTTTATCTGATTATCGTGACGTTTTTGAGGAGCCTAAACTTGGTTCACTACCTCCGCACAGAGATTGCGATTGTACTATAGATCTGATTCCGGGCAGTAAGTTTCCAAAGGGTCGTTTATTTAATCTATCTGTGCCTGAACATGCTGCTATGCGGGAATATATTAAGGAGTCCTTGGAAAAGGGACATATTCGTCCTTCGTCATCTCCCTTAGGAGCCGGTTTTTTCTTTGTATCTAAAAAAGATGGCTCTTTGAGGCCGTGTATTGATTATCGGCTTTTGAATAAAATCACGGTTAAATATCAGTATCCTTTGCCACTGCTTACTGATTTGTTTGCTCGAATAAAGGGGGCCAAGTGGTTCTCTAAGATTGATCTTCGTGGGGCGTATAATTTAGTGCGAATTAAGCAGGGGGATGAGTGGAAAACCGCATTTAATACGCCTGAGGGCCATTTTGAGTATTTAGTAGTGTTGAGCGATACCGTCCGATACTTGAAAGTATCGGTATCGGAAAGTATCGGCCGATACCGGCAAAGTATCGGATCCAATCCGATACCGATACCCGATACCAATACAAGTCAATGGGACTCAAGTATCGGACGGTATCCCTGATGGTTCCCAGGGTCTGAAGGAGAGGAAACTCTCCTTCAGGCCCTGGGAACCATATAAATGTGTAAAAGAAAGAATTAAAATAAAAAATATTGCTATACTCACCTGTCCGACGCAGCCGGGACTTCAGCGAGGGAACCGGCAGCGTTGTTTGTTTAAAAATCGCGCTATTACTTGGTTACGTGAATTCCCGGCTTGTGATTGGTCAGGTCGGCCATGTTGCCGGGACGCGGACCAATCACAGCAAGCCGTGACGAAATTACGTCACGGCTTGCTGTGATTGGTCCGCGTCCCGGCAATATGGCCGCCCTGACCAATCACAAGCCGGGACGTCACGGGAGGCTGGACACGCGCTCATTTTAAAATGGGCGCGTGTCCAGCCTCCCGTGACGTCACGGCTTGTGATTGGTTGCGCCGCGATCAACCAATCACAAGCCGGGAGGCTGGACGCGCTCATTTTGAAATGGGCGCGTGTCCAGCCTCCCGTGACGTCACGGCTTGTGATTGGTTGCGCCGCGATCAACCAATCACAAGCCGGGAGGCTGGACGCGCTCATTTTGAAATGGGCGCGTGTCCAGCCTCCCGGCTTGTGATTGGTTGACCGCGACGCAACCAATCACAAGCCGTGACGTCACGGGAGGCTGGACACGCGCCCTTTTTAAAATGAGCGCGTTTCCAGCCTCCCGTGACGTCACGGCTTGTGATTGGTTAATGGCGGCCATGTTGCCGGGACGCGGACCAATCACAGCAAGCCGTGACGTATTTTCGTCACGGCTTGCTGTGATTGGTCCGCGGCCCGGCAACATGGCCGCCCTGACCAATCACAAGCCGGGACTTCGCGTAACCATGTAAAAGCGGGAATTTTAAACAAACAACGCTGCCGGTTCCTGCGCTGAGGTCCCGGCTGCGTCGGACAGGTGAGTATAGCGATATTTTTTATTTTAATTCTCTATTTTACACATTTTAACATTAATGTTGTTCCGATACCCGATACCCGATACCACAAGAGTATCGGAATCCCGGTATCGGAATTCCGATACAGCAAGTATCGGCCGATACCCGATACTTGCAGCATCGGAATGCTCAACACTAGTATTTAGTAATGCCTTTTGGTCTTTCAAATGCCCCTTCAGTCTTTCAGTCTTTTATGCATGAGATTTTCCGTGAATATTTGGATAAATTTATGATTGTGTATCTGGATGATATTTTGATTTTTTCGGATGACTGGGACTCTCATGTCCAACAGGTCAGGAGGGTTTTTCAGGTTTTGCGCTCTAATTCCTTGTGTGTAAAGGGTTCTAAGTGTGTTTTTGGGGTTCAAAAGATTTCGTTTTTGGGGTACATTTTTTCCCCCTCCTCCATTGAGATGGACCCTGTCAAGGTTCAGGCTATTTGTGATTGGACGCAGCCCTCTTCTCTTAAGAGCCTTCAGAAGTTTTTGGGCTTTGCTAATTTTTATCGTCGATTTATAACTGGTTTTTCTGATGTTGCTAAGCCGTTGACTGATTTGACTAAGAAGGGTGCGGATGTTGCTGATTGGTCCCCTGCTGCTGTGGAGGCCTTTCGGGAGCTTAAGCGCCGCTTTTCTTCCGCCCCTGTATTGCGTCAGCCTGATGTTACTCTTCCTTTTCAGGTTGAGGTCGACGCTTCAGAAATCGGAGCTGGGGCGGTTTTGTCGCAGAAAAGTTCCGACTGCTCCGTGATGAGACCTTGCGCGTTCTTTTCTCGTAAGTTTTCGCCCGCTGAGCGAAATTATGATATTGGTAATCGGGAGCTCTTGGCTATGAAGTGGGCTTTTGAGGAGTGGCGTCATTGGCTTGAGGGGGCTAGACATCAGGTGGTGGTATTGACCGACCACAAGAATTTGATTTATCTTGAGTCTGCCAGGCGCCTGAATCCTAGACAGGCGCGCTGGTCGTTATTTTTCTCTCGGTTTAATTTTGTGGTTTCTTACCTACCGGGTTCTAAAAATGTGAAGGCGGATGCCCTTTCTAGGAGTTTTGAGCCTGATTCCCCTGGTAATTCTGAACCTACAGGTATCCTTAAGGATGGAGTGATATTATTTGCTGTTTCCCCAGACTTGCGACGGGTCTTGCAGGAGTTTCAGGCGGATAGACCTGATCGTTGCCCGCCTGGTAGACTGTTTGTTCCGGATGATTGGACCAGTAGAGTCATCTCGGAGGTCCATTCTTCTGCGTTAGCTGGTCATCCTGGAATCTTTGGTACCAGGGATTTGGTGGCTAGGTCCTTCTGGTGGCCTTCCCTGTCGCGAGATGTGCGAGGTTTTGTGCAGTCTTGTGATGTTTGTGCTCGGGCCAAGCCTTGTTGTTCTCGGGCTAGTGGATTGTTGTTATCTTTGCCTATTCCGAAGAGGCCTTGGACTCACATCTCCATGGATTTTATTTCTGATCTCCCTGTTTCTCAGAAGATGTCTGTCATCTGGGTGGTGTGTGACCGTTTCTCTAAGATGGTCCATTTGGTCCCCTTGCCTAAATTGCCTTCCTCATCCGAGCTGGTTCCTCTGTTTTTTCAAAATGTGGTTCGCTTGCATGGTATTCCGGAGAATATCGTTTCTGACAGGGGAACTCAATTCGTGTCTAGATTTTGGCGAGCATTCTGTGCTAGGATGGGCATTGATTTGTCTTTTTCGTCTGCTTTCCATCCTCAGACTAATGGCCAGACCGAGCAAACTAATCAGACCTTGGAGACTTATTTGAGGTGTTTTGTGTCTGCGGATCAGGATGATTGGGTTGCCTTTTTGCCCTTGGCGGAGTTTGCCCTCAATAATCGGGCTAGTTCTGCCACCTTGGTTTCTCCTTTCTTCTGTAATTCGGGGTTTCATCCTCGTTTCTCTTCCGGTCAGGTGGAGTCTTCGGATTGTCCTGGAGTGGATGCTGTGGTGGAGAGGTTGCATCAGATTTGGGGGCATGTGGTGGACAATTTGAAGTTGTCCCAGGAGAAGACTCAGCAGTTTGCCAACCGCCGTCGTCGTGTTGGTCCTCGTCTTTGTGTTGGGGACTTGGTGTGGTTGTCTTCTCGTTTTGTCCCTATGAAGGTTTCTTCTCCTAAGTTTAAGCCTCGGTTTATCGGCCCGTACAAGATATTGGAGATTCTTAACCCTGTGTCCTTTCGTTTGGACCTCCCTGCATCTTTTTCTATTCATAATGTCTTCCATCGGTCATTGTTGCGCAGGTATGAGGTACCGGTTGTGCCTTCCGTTGAGCCTCCTGCTCCGGTGTTGGTTGAGGGTGAGTTGGAGTACGTTGTCGAGAAGATCTTGGACTCCCGTGTTTCCAGACGGAGACTTCAGTATCTGGTCAAGTGGAAGGGCTACGGTCAGGAGGATAATTCTTGGGTGACAGCCTCTGATGTTCATGCCTCCGATTTGGTCCGTGCCTTTCATAGGGCTCATCCTGATCGCCCTGGTGGTTCTGGTGAGGGTTCGGTGCCCCCTCCTTGAGGGGGGGTACTGTTGTGAATTTGGTTTCTGGGCTCCCCCGGTGGCCACTGGTGGTACTGAACTTGTGTGCTTCATCTCCTCTGTTCACCTGTTTCCATCAGGATGTGGGAGTTTTCTATTTAACCTTGCTCCTCAGTCATTTCTATGCCGGCCAACAATGTTAGCAGAAGCCTTTCTGTTGCATGTTCCTGCTCCTAGACTACTATCAGCTAAGTTGGACTTGTAGTCCTAAGTTTGTTTTGCATTTTTGTTCCAGTTCTCTGTGTTTGAATATTTCTGAGGCTGGAAGCTCTTGTGAGCTGAAATTGCCACTCTAGTGTCATGAGTTGATATTAGAGTCTTAAAGTAATTTCAGGATGGTGTTTTGAAAAGGGTTTTCAGCTGACTGTGAAGTTCCCTTTTCTGTCTTCCTACTATCTAGTAAGCGGACCTCAATTTGCTAAACCTATCTTCATACTTCGTATGTCAATTTCCTCTAAAATCACCGACAATATATGTGGGGGCTACTGTCTGCCTTTTGGGGAAGATTTCTCTAGAGGTAAGCCAGGTCTGTATTTTCCTCTGCTAGGGTCAGGCAGTCCTCCGGCTGGCGCTGGGCGTCTAGGGATAAAACGTAGGCACGCTACCCGGCCACTGTTAGTTGTGCGGTAGGTTTAGCTCACAGTCAGCTCGAGTTCCCATCTTCCAAGAGCTAGTCCTTTTGTATGCTTTACTACGGTCTCTTGCCATTGAGAACCATGACAGCCCCCTCTCCCATCTTGTATGCGTGGCTCTGCAGCTCCCCTCTCCCATCTTGTATACGTGGCTCTGTAGCCCCCCTCTCTCCCATCTTGTATGCGTGGCTCTGCAGCCCCCCTCCCATCTTGTATGTGTGGCTCTGCAGCCCCCCTCTCCCATCTTGTATGCGTGGCTCTGCAGCCCCCTCCTCCCATCTTGTATGTGAGGCTCTGCAGCCCCCCTGTTGTGAACTCTGTTTTCAGTCTCCCTCTTGTGGTCACTGGTGGTATTGTGTGACTTTTGCTTTGGGCTCCCCCTGGTGGCTTTGTTTGTTATCCTGCTGGTCTTTGGCTATCAGCTGGTTCGTTATCCTCTGGGAGGTTCCTATATAGCTCTGTTTTGCTTTCACTTGTGGCCGGCTGTCGATGTAATCAGTGCTACTCAGATTCCTTCTGACTACCTTGCTCCCAGTCCATCCAGGACAAGCTAAGTTTTGTTTGCTCTTTTTTTTTTGATCAGCAGTGTTTATCATGTTTTCTTGTCCAGCTTGCTAAAATGTGATTCCCTCGCTTGCTGGATGCTCTAGTGGACTGAGTTTCTCCCCACGCACCATTAGTTGGTGCGTGGGTTCTTGAAATCTCAGGATGGATATTTTGTAAGAGTTTTTTATTGATCGCATAGACCCCTGCTCTATTTTCTGCTTTCTAGTACTAGTGGGCCTCTTTTGCTGAATCTGATTTCATCCCTACGTATGTGCCTTCTTCTTACTTCACTGTTAATATTTGTTGGGGGCTTCTATATCTTTGGGGATTATTTCTCTGGAGGCAAGCGAGGTCTTTCTTTCTCTTTAGGGGTAGCTAGTTCCTCAGGCTGGCTCGAGACGTCTAGGAATTTTTTAGGCACGTTCACCGGCTACCTCTATTTGTGTTGGATAGGTTCAGATTTGCGATCAGTCCAGTTACCATCTCCCTAGAGCTTGTCCTTAGTTTATTCACTTGCTGGTCTATTCGTGATCCTCAGCCACTAAGGATCATAACAGTACAGCCGGCCAGAAAGTGTTAATTGCATGGCAGAAGCAGGAGAAAAGAAGCCTTGAGAATTTTTTTTTTTTTTTTTGTTGCCGTGTGTCTAGCTGCTGTGGCTAGCTTCTCTCCTCCTCTTAATCTTGGTGTGGCTCTGAGTTCAGCTGCTGACATGGATGTCCAGAGCTTGGCTTCCAGCCTGGATCATCTTGCTGCTAGGGTTCAAAGTATTCAGGATTTTGTTGTTCACAGTCCTATGTCAGAGCCTAGAATACCTATTCCGGAGTTGTTTTCTGGAGATAGATCTAGGTTCCTGAATTTTAGGAACAATTGTAAGTTGTTTCTTTCTTTGAAACCTTGTTCCTCTGGTGATGCCGTTCAGCAAGTTAAGATTATCATTTCCTTTTTGCGCGGTGACCCTCAAGATTGGGCCTTCGTATTGGCGCCAGGGGATCCTGCATTGCTTAGTGTAGATGCGTTTTTTCTAGCCCTTGGATTGCTCTATGAGGAACCTAATCTTGAGAACCAGGCTGAAAAAACATTATTGGCCCTCTCGCAGGGGCAAGATGAAGCAGAGGTGTATTGCCAGAAATTTCAGAAATGGTCGGTGCTTACTCAGTGGAATGAGTGTGCCCTGGCTGCAAATTTCAGAGAAGGTCTTTCTGAAGCCATTAAGAATGTCATGGTGGGGTTCCCTACGCCTGCAGGTCTGAATGAGTCAATGACTCTGGCCATTCAGATTGATCGGCGTTTGCGGGAGCGCAAACCTGTGCACCATTTGGCGGTGTCTTCTGAACAGACACCTGAATCTATCCAATGTGACAGAATTCTGACCAGAAGTGAACGGCAAAATTATAGCCGGCAAAATGGGTTGTCACCTCTGATGTTCATGCGGCCGATTTGGTTCGTGCCTTCCATGTGGCTCATCCTGATCGCCCTGGGGGTTTTCATGAGGGTTCGGTGACCCCTCCTTAAGGGGGGGGTACTGTTGTGAACTCTGTTTTCAGGCTCCCTCTTGTGGTCACTGGTGGTATTGTGTGACTTTTGCTTTGGGCTCCCCCTGGTGGCTTTGTTTGTTATCCTGCTGGTCTTTGGCTATCAGCTGGTTCGTTATCCTCTGGGAGGTTCCTATATAGCTCTGTTTTGCTTTCACTTGTGGCCGGCTGTCGATGTAATCAGTGCTACTCAGATTCCTTCTGACTACCTTGCTCCCAGTCCATCCAGGACAAGCTAAGTTTTGTTTGCTCTTTTTTTTTTGATCAGCAGTGTTTATCATGTTTTCTTGTCCAGCTTGCTAAAATGTGATTCCCTCACTTGCTGGATGCTCTAGTGGACTGAGTTTCTCCCCACACACCATTAGTTGGTGCGTGGGTTCTTGAAATCTCAGGATGGATATTTTGTATTTTTTTATTGGGGTTTTTTTATTGATCGCATAGACCCCTGCTCTATTTTCTGCTTTCTAGTACTAGTGGGCCTCTTTTGCTGAATCTGATTTCATCCCTACGTATGTGCCTTCTTCTTACTTCACCGTTAATATTTGTTGGGGGCTTCTATATCTTTGGGGATTATTTCTCTGGAGGCAAGCGAGGTCTTTCTTTCTCTTTAGGGGTAGCTAGTTCCTCAGGCTGGCTCGAGACGTCTAGGAATTTTTTAGGCACGTTCACCGGCTACCTCTATTTGTGTTGGATAGGTTCAGATTTGCGATCAGTCCAGTTACCATCTCCCTAGAGCTTGTCCTTAGTTTATTCACTTGCTGGTCTATTTGTGATCCTCAGCCACTAAGGATCATAACACCCCCCCTCTCCCATTTTGTATGCGTGGCTCTGCAGCCCCCCTCTCCTATCTTGTATGCGTGGTTCTGCAGCTCCCCTCTCCCATCTTGTATGCATGGCTCTGTAGCCCCCCCTCTCTCCCATCTTGTATGTGTGGCTCTGCAGCCCCCCTCTCCCATCTTCTATGCGTGGCTCTGCCGCCCCCTCCTCCCATCTTGTATGCAAGGCTCTGCAGCCCCCCTCTCCCATCTTGTATGCGTGGCAATGCAGCCCCCCTCTCCCATCTTGTATGCGTGGCTCTGCAGCCCCCCTCTCCCATCTTGTATGCGTGCCTCTGCAGCCCCCCTCTCCCATCTTGTATGCGTGGCTATGCAGCCCCCCTCTCCCATCTTGTACGCATGCCTCTGCAGCCCCCCTCTCCCATCTTGTATACGTGCCTCTGCAGCCCCCCTCTCCCATCTTGTATGCATGGCTCTGCAGCCCCCCTGTAATAATTATAGGGGATAATTCAGGAGACTCTTTGCGTGGAACAAGACAACAGGACACAGTTTTATAAGTGGTAAAGTTTATATTATCACACGGTGATTCAAACAGGTGCAGAGAGAAACTCAAGTCCACAACACTCGGTGCAAATAATAAACGCAGCTTAGCAGTCAATAGGAAACTTCAGAGGTAAATGCAAACAAACCGAAAGTCTATGAAGCACAGTTATTCTTGAGGAAACTTGACACGAATAGATCCTTGACTTAGTCCAGACACAGATAGATATGCTATTAGGCAGTTCAAATCATATCTTAGCTCAACCAGGGAGGCCTGGTTAATAGTCTCAGGTTTTGCAGAGCAGAAACAGCTTACATGTCCAGCAAATGCAGATGGAAGTAACACGAGCAGCAGATGAAGGAGGATTACTGAACACTGGTGTATGCAGCAGGAACTCAGAGCAGAGTGGCAGGATCTCCAACACAGGTTCACAGGAGCAGGTGCAGGTGCAAGGCCAGGGAGTAATCAGGAGCTGGATGCAAAGCAGAATAATCTAGCACAGTGTAACGAATGGAAACGGAGGCACAGATGTAGAAGTTCACATTCGTATTTATTAAGGTTTGATGTGGAACCACTAGACCACGGTCCGGGGGGCTCCGAAGGGGGCGTTACTGCGTGAGCCCCAGACACCCGTAGTAAGTCCCCTCGAATAGGGACAGAATGGAATGCCTGGAGGACACGGGTGCTACCTTCAGTTAGACCCCGAACTCGAGGCGGCTGTCCCAGCAGAACAGACGGACCAGCAAGGTTAACGGACGTTGCAGAGCTGACCGGAGGATACCGGGTGTAGGAGTGGAAGCTGGCTCCGGGAGTACTGGCGTGGTCCGGAAGTGAGGCTGGCGGACTGGCAGGACTAGACGGGTCCAGAGTAGATACTGCGGAAGCAGTCCAGAATGACCAGGTAACTGGTAGCAGAAGATCTGTGGAGACAGACAGAATGAACGGAGATCCTTGCAGATACTACAGAAACAGCAGAGCAAGATTACAGGAACCGGAAGTTAGCGACAGTAGGTACTTGTTGCTCCGGCGCCCTCCCTATGGTGGAAGGGCTAGAAATAGTAGTAAAACACACGCCATTGGTTAGAGACAACATTTGGAAAATGCACACTGTCTCTTTAAGAGGCCGGGAGCGAGCGCGCGTGTGACCTAGTAACCCTGTCAGGAAACCTGCTGGCCGCATGCCAGGAAGCAGGAGAGGAAGGAGAGGTGGGGGCTGTGTCCAGACAGCATGAAGCCGGCACAGAGCGAGAGCCCCGACGGAGACCTCCTGGAGGTACAGTAAACAGACCGGGTGTAACAGTATCCCCCTCTTTATGCCCCCTCTTTTTCAAGCCTGCGTAGAATCTTTTCAGAAGAAGAGGAGCACGGATATTCTCTCTAGGCTCCCATGACCTCTCCTCAGGACCGAAGCCCCTCCAATCCACCAAAAAATAGATCTTACCCCTTATCTTTTTAGTGGCCAAGATATTCTCAACCTCAAAAACATCTTCCTCACTGATGGGATCTGGAGTGGAACCAGGATCTTTAAAAAATGAACTCAAAAGTACGGGTTTGAGGAGAGAAACATGAAAAGAATTAAGCACACGTAAGGAAGCCGGCAGTTTCAATTTGTACGAGACTGCGTTAATCTGTTTCAGGACTTCAAATGGACCGATGAAGCGGGGACCCAGTTTGTAAGAGGGCATCTTCAGATGGATATATTTGGAGGAGAGCCATACCTTATCCCCTGGCCGGAAGGAGGGAGCCTCCAGACGTCTTTTGTCCGCATGCTTCTTCATACGTAGTGAAGCTTTCTCTAAGGCAACCTTGGTATCACTCCATACTTTCGAGAATTCCTCCGTAAAGGTATCAGCTGCAGGAACGCCAGAAGACCCAGAGATGGGAAGTGGAATCCTGGGTTGGAGCCCAAACACGATCTGAAAGGGAGATTTACCAGAAGACTCACTTACTTGATTGTTGTACGAGAATTCTGCCCAAGGCAGCAACTTAATCCAGTCATCATGATGTACGTTGACGAAGTGACGCAAGAATCCTGTCAGAATTTGATTGGTCTTTTCTACTTGCCCATTGGATTGAGGGTGATATGCGGAAGAAAAGTCCAGCTCCACTTGTACAGACTTAAAAAGTGCTCTCCAGAACTTGGAGGTGAACTGGACACCCCTGTCGGATACGATGTGGTGAGGAAACCCATGAAGACGGAAGATATGTTGAATGAAATGATCAGTGAGCTCAGAAGCAGACGGAAGACCAGGTAACGGAACAAAATGCGCCATCTTCGAAAAATGATCCACCACAACCCAGATGACTGAACAGCCAAAGGAGACAGGAAGATCAGTAATGAAGTCCATTGCGATGTGCTGCCAGGGTACTGAAGGACCAAACAGAGGTAATAACCACCCGGAGGGCAAACGCTTATCAGTCTTGTTGCGAGCACATGATGGACAGGCAGCAACATACTCCTGAACATCTTTGCTCATGGTAGGCCACCAGTAGTAACGGGAGATGAGTTGCAGAGTCTTTCTTTGTCCGGCATGACCGGCCAACTTAGAAGAATGACCCCACCGAAGAACTCGTTTCCGATCAGAAGTAGATACAAAAGTTTTACCTGGAGGGAGTCGAGCAAGATTAACCGCGGCCACCGACACTAATCTGGATGGTTCAATGATGTGGTTCGGTCCTTCCACAAAATCTGGAGGCAAAAATGCTCTGGAAAGTGCATCGGCCTTAATGTTCCTATCAGCTGGTCGGAAATGAAGAACAAAATTAAATCGAGCAAAAAACAAAGCCCACCGGGCTTGACGAGGATTCAGTCTCTGAGCAGATTGGAGATAAGCAAGATTCTTATGATCTGTGTAAATGATAACCTGATGAGCAGCACCCTCAAGAAGATGACGCCACTCCTGCAGAGCTAACTTGATAGCCAATAATTCACGATCTCCTACGGAGTAATTTCTCTCAGAAACAGAAAAGACCTTCGAGAAGAATCCACAGGTAACCATCCAGCCGGATGTCGACTTCTGAGTGAGAACTGCACCAGCACCTATGGAGGAAGCGTCTACCTCAAGCAAAAATTGTCTCTCGGAATCTGGTCGATGAAGTACGGGTGGGGAGGAGAAGGCATGCTTTAGGGAAGTAAAAGCCTCCTCAGCCTCAGGTGTCCATCCCTTGGCATTCGCGCCTTTCCGGGTCAAAGCTGAAATGGGTGCCACTCGAGTGGAAAAATTTGGAATGAACAAACGGTAATAGTTGGCAAACTCCAGGAACCGTTGTATTGCCTTCAGACCGCAGGGGCGAGGCTACTTAAGAATGGCAGATACCTTCTCTGGATCCATCTTTAAACCTGTAGGCGAAACAATATAACCCAGGAAAGGCAGAGAGGATTGCTCAAAGAGACACTTTTCTATTTTAGCATAAAGTCTGTTCACCCTGAGTCTTTGTAAGACTATACGTACTTGTCTCCTGTGGGAAGCTAAATCAGCAGAGAAGATCAAAATGTCGTCCAGGTAAACAACAACACAAGAATAAAGCAGATCTCTGAAAATGTAATTTACAAATTCCTGAAATACTGCTGGTGCATTACTTAGCCCAAATGGCATTACCAGGTATTCGTAGTGTCCGTCCCGGGTATTAAAGGCGGTCTTCCATTCGTCTCCTTCACGAATGCGTATTAGATTGTAAGCCCCTCTGAGATCTAGTTTGGTGAAAATTTTAGACCCCCTAAGACGATCAAACAATTCTGAAATTAACAGCAACGGATACCTGTTCTTTACCGTAATCTGGTTCAGGCCCCTGTAATCGATACAGGGTCGTAGAGATCCATCCTTTTTCTTCACGAAGAAGAATCCAGCTCCACCAGGCGAGGAAGACTTCCGGATGAATCCTCTGTCCAGGTTTTCCTGAATGTATTCGGACATGGACTGAGTCTCTGCTTGAGAAAGAGGATAGATCCGTCCCCGTGGAGGAGATGCTCCAGGAAGCAGATCAATGGGACAGTCATACGACCTGTGTGGAGGTAATTTCTCTGCCTCTTTTTTCTCGAAGACATCAGCGAAGGACCAGTAAGGAGACGGCAAACCCGGCAGGGCTTCAGGTTGTACTGGAGGCAGAGCAGGACGAACCAAAATGATACAACGATCAAAGCAAGAATCACCCCAGCGCAGGATCTCTCCCGTCCTCCAATTTAGAATGGGCTCATGCATCCGGAACCAGGGTAGACCTAAAAGCAAGGGGTGAGACAAATCTGGCAACACATAAAAAACGGATTCTTTCAGAATGGGTTAGACCTACCCGGAGTTCCAAAGGCACTGTCTGGAACCATATGGACCACCAGAGGTCTGCAATCTACAGATATCACTTGCAAAGGCTCGGATAAACGCTGGACTGGAATCTGATAGCAATCCACTACCGCCTGCTAAATAAGGTTCCCGGCAGCACCAGAATCCAGGTGACAGGACTCCGAAAATCTCGTCTCACCGAAGGCCACAGAGATAGTTATTTGCAGAGCTGGAGAGAGATGATCCTTACCTAGGGTAGCCTCTCCTACAGACCCTAGGCACTGGAGTTTCCCGGTCTCTTAGGACAAGAGCGGATATAATGCTTGGCACTGCCACAGTAGAAACAGCTCCCCTCCAGGCGACGCGCCTCCTGGCGACGGTTGACCAAACTTACACGATCCACCTCCATAGCCACAGGAGCAGGAGACAAAGTTGGAGGATTTGCAGATTTAGGAGCATAAGCAACCGGGTGATTGGATTCTTTTTCACGTCTGACCTCGTTTGACCGTTCCTGAAACCGTAGATCAACCCGAATGGCCAGGGAAATCAGGTCATCCAGAGCAGTAGGCAAATCACATCCTGCCAACTCATCCTTTACTTGTCCAGAGAGTCCCTGCCAGAAGGTAGCCACCAGAGCCTCATTGTTCCATGAAAGTTCAGACGAAAGAGTACGGAACTGCACCGCATACTGAGCCACCGTAAGGATCCCCTGTCGTAGTCGAAAACGAGCAGAAGCTGTCGATGTAGTACGACCTGGTTCGTCAAAGGTCTTACGGAACGCCTCTAGAAAAGACTGGAGATTAGTAACCAACGGATCCACTCTCTCCCACAGCGGATTCATCCAGGCGAGCGCCTCTCCATCAAGGTGTGACATGATGAAGCCAACTTTGGCCAAATCAGAAGCAAACCTATGCCCCAATAGTTCGAAGTGCAGTGTGCACTGATTTATGAACCCTCGACACAAAACGGGGTCGCCTTGGAAGCGGGTGGGAGCCGCCAAGCGAGAATCCTTACTTTCTGTGCAGTTAGATACCAGGACACAGGTGGCAGGAGCAGGAGTCATCGAAGAATCCAGACTATCCAGGCGAGCAGATACGTTGTGCAGGAAAGGCATGATCTTATCCTGTTGCTCCTTCAGCCGGGAGATCTCCTGACGTAACTCCATGACTGGTGATTTCTGGGATCCAGCAGGTTCCATGGCCGGAGCAAACTGTAACGAATGGAAACGGAGGCACAGATGTAGAAGTTCACATTGGTATTTATTAAGGTTTGATGTGGAACCACTAGACCACGGTCCGGGGGGCTCCGAAGGGGGCATTACTGCGTGAGCCCCAGACACCCGTAGTAAGTCCCCTCGAACAGGGACAGAATGGAATGCCTGGAGGACACGGGTGCTACCTTCAGTTAGACCCCGAACTCGAGGCGGCTGTCCCAGCGGAACAGACGGACCAGCAAGGTTAACGGACGTTGCAGAGCTGACCGGAGGATACCGGGTGTAGGAGTGGAAGCTGGCTCCGGGAGTACTGGCGTGGTCCGGAAGTGAGGCTGGCGGACTGGCAGGACTAGACGGGTCCAGAGTAGATACTCTGGAAGCAGTCCAGAATGACCGGGTAACTGGTAGCAGAAGATCTGTGGAGACAGACAGAATGAACGGAGATCCTTGCAGATACTACAGAAACAGCAGAGCAAGATTACAGGAACCGGAAGTTAGCGACAGTAGGTACTTGTTGCACCGGCGCCCTCCCTATGGTGGAAGGGCTAGAAATAGTAGTAAAACACACGCCATTGGTTAGAGACGAGACAACATTTGGAAAATGCACACTGTCTCTTTAAGAGGCCGGGAGCGAGCGCGCGTGTGACCTAGTAACCCTGTCACGAAACCTGCTGGCCGCATGCCAGGAAGCAGGAGAGGAAGGAGAGGTGGGGGCTGTGTCCAGATAGCATGAAGCCGGCACAGAGCGAGAGCCCCGACGGAGACCTCCTGGAGGTACAGTTAACAGACCGGGTGTAACACACAGACTGAAGGCTGGGGTGGAGTTTTATAGCAGGAAGACAAGTGCACATGAGACCAAAGACGCCATGTTGGAAAAGGGCAGTAATGCACAAAAGGTAAAAAATGTTCAGAGTCCTGACATTACTCCCTCCTTAGAAGCGGCCTCAGGACGATCCTGGACCTGGTTTCTCAGTGAATCACTGATGAAAACGAGAAATCTTCTGTTGGGCATTGATGTTTTCCACAGGTTCCCAAGAGTCTTCCTCAGGGGGATATCCCTGCCATCTTATCAGATACTGGAGCCGATTCCTGCAAATCCTGGAATCAATAATTTCCTCCACCTCGAATTGTTCTTGCCCATCAATCACCACAGGCTGCGGAGGTGGCACAACACGTCCCTGGAAGGTATTAGGAGATACAGGCTTTAGTAAAGATACATGAAAAACTGGGTGTACCTTCATAGTCCTAGGCAGCTTCAGCCGGCAGGCCACAGAGCTCACAATACCGTTGATCTTGAAAGGGCCAATGAATTTCTGTCCAAGCTTTTGTGAAGGAACATTTAACTTCAGATTCTTAGTTGCTAACCACACGGAATCTCCTACCTTGAACATGGGTGCAGGTTTACAGAATCTATCAGCCGATCTCTTATAACGTTCTTGAGCCGTGGTCAGGGATTCCTTCAGAACCTCCAGATTTTGTCTCATCGCAGTCAGCCTTTCCTCCACTGCTGGAACCGGAGAATTAATTTGAGACCTAGGTAAAATACACGGATGATAACCCAGATTGGCAAAGAAAGGTGTAAATTTAGTGGAGGCGCTCTGAGAATTATTATATGAAAATTCGGCTAACGGCAACAACTCCAACCAATCATCCTGGAGATGGCTGACATAGTATCTTAGATATTGTTCCAGCGTCTGGTTGGTACGCTCAGTCTGACCATTTGTCTGGGGATGGTAAGCAGAAGAGAGACAGACATTAATATTGAGTGCAGAGCAAAACCCCTTCCAGAATCTTGAAGTGAACTGTACTCCACGGTCAGAGATGATCTCATCCGGCACCCCATGCAACCGAAAGACATTCTGTATAACCAAGTTCACTGTATCTTTAGCAGAGGGGAGGCCGGTGCACGGAACAAAATGAGCAGCCTTAGTCAGGCGATCAACTACCACCATGATTGTATTCATGCCCCCCGATGTAGGCAGCTCCACAATAAAGTCCATTGATATAGACCCCCAAGGGCAGGATGGAACAGGTAATGGTTGTAGAAGACCCGTAGGTGCCACATGAGGAGTCTTGTAATGGGCACATACCTCGCAAGAGAGAACATAGTCCTTGGTATCCTTCAGGCAAGTTGGCCACCAGAAGAATCGGCTCAGGAACTCTTGTGTCTTCTGTACCCCCCTATGACCAGCCAACTTGGAGTCATGTACCAACTTGAGGATCTGCAGACGGACGACCTCCGGGACGTAGATACGTCGATCTCTGAACCACATGCCACCCTTAAAGATAAGATTAATATCCACAGGTGGGTTGGCCAGAAATACATCACTTTCATAGGCCTCCCTGCACTCCTTCCACAAGTCCTGATCGTGGATAACTCCAATGAAATTGGCATCAGATAGAATGGTCTTGGATGGGGCTCCAGGTACGGAATCCGCAGCATGGATTCGGGATAAAGCATCAGCCTTCCCATTACGAGAACCTGGACGGTACGAGATAACAAAGTTAAATTGATTTAAGAATAAGTTCCAATGAGCCTGACGAGGAGAAAGACATCTAGCGGATCTAAGGAACTCTAGATTGCGATGGTCAGTTAGCACTATGATTAGTGTTGAGCGATACCTTCCGATATCGGAAAGTATCGGTATCGGAAAGTATTGGCCGATACCGGCAAAATATCGGATCTCGCCGATACCGATACTCGATACCAATGCAAGTCAATGGGACGAAAATATCGGAATTAAAATAAACCCTTTCTTTCCTTGTAGGTTCATTCTACATGAAGGAAAACAACTAAGAATAATGTAGGATGTATTGGGGGAGGTGGCGGAGACATTAAAGGCATAGAGGTTTAGCCCAATCAAATAGAATAGCAGGAATTTTTTTTTTTTTTTTTTTTTTTAAGACGTTCGGAGTTACAAAGATATTGACTATCTTACGATTTTTTTTATTTTGTCAGATATTGATGTTTCACTACTTCCTCGCCCTTCACCCTCTTTTTTACTTCTTCCACACTTTCTTCTTCATCATCATCAGCATCTTTGACATCAAGTTCTTCTTCACCTTCTTCATCTTCTTCTTCATCTTCTACCTATAATTGTTTTTTGTTACATTGTTCATATTCTTTTTATTTAACTATTATTCTTCTTCATATTCAAGTTTTTCATCATATTCTTATTTGTGACAGGCATTCCCGTAGTTGTTATCTATAAAAGTTTGAAGATTACACCTTCCGTTCTGCCTGTCACAAAAGAGTTACATTTGTCCGCGTTCAGTTTGGCCTGCAGCATTAGGCTTTATCCAGGGGCACCACGAGGAGGAACGGACTCACCCCCATACACTGCATAGTCTTCTTCTGCTTAAAATTTAGATAATATCTTTTGCTCTGATATTTAGTGTTATGCTTAATGTTCTTCTGCTCTTTGTTCTGCAGCCTCTTGTTCTTCTGCTTCTCGGTCTCCCATGTCGTCGTCGTCTCCAGGGTCGTCGTCATCTCAGTGGTTGTCGTCTCTGGTGTCGTCGTCATCTTAGGGGTGGTCTTCCGGGTCATCGTCTTTAGGGTCTTGAACTTGGAAATGTAGCAGAAGGTACAAGAAGGCTGAGAAAATGCCGAGAAACAGCTGATGGAACTGGAACTCGGATGGCTACCCGAAGGTCCAAGAGCCAATGGAACTACCGAGGACCAGCTGACGTTACTGGAACCCGGTTACTAAGCAGGAGGTACGCGTGCCTGAAAGCACTACCAAGGACCACCTGACGTTGGTGGAACTCGGATACCCAGAGGGAGGCACCTAAGCCAAAGGCTCTACCCGGAACCAGCTGACGGTACTGGAACCAGGATGGGGGGGCAGAAGGTACAAGAGCAAAAGACACTGCCGAGAACCAGCTGACGGTACTGGAACCCGGATGGGTAGCCGAAGGTCCAAGAGCCAATGGAACTACCGAGGACCAGCTGATGTTACTGGAACCCGGTTACTAAGCAGGAGGTACCCGTGCCTGAAAGCACTACCAAGGACCACCTGACATTGGTGGAACTCGGATACCCAGAGGGAGGCACCTAAGCCAAAGGCTCTGCCCGGAACCAGCTGACGGTACTGGAACCAGGATGGGGAGCAGAAGGAACAAGAGAAAAAGACACTGCCAAGAGCCAGCTGATGGTACTGGAACCCGGATGGGTAGCCGAAGGTCCAAGAGCCAATGGAACTACTGAGGACCAGCTGACGTTACTGGAACCCGGTTACTAAGCAGGAGGTACCCATGCCTGAAAGCACTACCAAGGACCACCTGACGTTGGTGGAACTCGGATACCCAGAAGGAGGCACCTAAGCCAAAGGCTCTACCCGGAACCAGCTGACGGTACTGGAACCAGGATGGGGACCTATTCAAGCTTGTCTTCCTGGAGCCCCAACTAGTGGTGTTGGAGCAAAGGGTCAGCAGGGGGAGCAGAGTGTAGGCCGAAGCCTGCACTGGAGGCATTTGGAGGTCTGTTGTGTCTGCGTGGCGTTTGCAGGACACGATGCCGGCTACACAGCATGGGAACAGCTGGCGTTGCTGAACCCCACTGACACATTGGCTGGTGTTTTTCTCTGTGCAGCCAGCACTTACGGGCGCCAACTGGCGTTGTTAGAGCCCAGGGTCAGCAGGAGGAGAGGGAGCAGAGTGTAGGCCGAAGCCTAATTGAACCAATTTTAAAGGTAACCTTTAACCCCCCTCAGGTGTTACAAACTGGAAGAGCCACACCTTGTGCAGCTGTAATGCTGCACAAGTGAAAGGTTGCTCTTTAAGTTTTGAATCTTGCAGACGCTGAATGAAACACGTATAACATTTAGCCCCTTATACAGTCAAACTGTCTTGGAGGCGTGACTTTCCTTCTTAATGAGATGCAGCACAGCTGTCAAAAATCCCACCTTGGTGCTGGGCGCAGTCTCCTGAGTGTCGTTATTAGCTGTACAGGAGTCTGCGCTGTTGTGTTATCCCTTGGCCATGCGCTGTTAGTGCTGCCCGTCTTGTGACATCATTTCATGTCGGCTGGTGCGGTTCGCGATGCCCATGAATCCCAGCCCCGCAGTGTCTTTTCATTAATTCACACTGCGGGGCTGGGATTCATGGCCTTGCGCAGTCAAAATGTTCGCCTCTCACTCGTGTCCTTACACCTGCTACAGACTGTGTGGCGTCAGCTGATCCCTTATCGCATGCCACGGCCATGAAGCCGTACAGTCTGAAGAAGGTGGAAGGAGATGAGTGACAGGCGAAGATATGCACTGCTCATGCCCGTCAATCACACCTTCGCAGTCAAAATAAATAAGACACCGAGGGGCGTTGTGTCGGGCAGGGCGGCCGCAGAGGCGCAGCCAGCCAAACAATGATGTCAGAAGACGGGCAGCGCTACCAAGGGGGGTGCAGCGTGTCATTACAAAGGAAAGTCACACCTCAGGGATGGTTTAATGGTCTCAGGAGACACATTTTAGACGTGTTGCGTTCGGCGTGTGCAAGGAGAGTAACTTAATGAGCCACCTTGTACAAATGCAGCATTACTGCTGTACAAGGTGGCTGTTATACATGCCAACGCCTGGGGGGGGGACAGGTTCCCTTCAATTTCAGTTCTTGTGTCTGCATGGCGTTTGCAGTACACGATGCCAGCTACACAGCAGGGGAACAGCTGGCGGTGCTGAACCCCACTGACACATTGGCGGGTGTTTAGCTCTGTGCAGCCAGCACTTCCGGGCACCAACTGGCAGTGTTAGAGCCCAGGGTCAGCAGGAGGAGAGGGAGCAGAGTGTAGGCTGAAGCCTGCACTGGCGGCAGCTTTGTGTCTGCGTGGCTTTTGCAGGACACGTTGCCGGCTACACAGCAGGGGAACAGCTGGCGGTGCTGAACCCCACTGACACATTGGCGGGTGTTTTGCTCTGTGCAGCCAGCACTTCCAGGCACCAACTGGCAGTGTTAGAGCCCAGGGTCAGCAGGAGGAGAGGGAGCAGAGTGTAGGCCGAAGCCTGCACTGGCGGCAGCTTTATGTCTGCGTGGCTTTTGCAGGACACATTGCCAGCTACACAGCAGGGGAACAGCTGGCGGTGCTGAACCCCACTGACAGAGTGGCGGGTGTTTTGCTCTGTGCAGCCAGCACTTCCGGGCACCAACTGGCAGTGTTAGAGCCCAGGGACAGCAGGAGGAGAGGGAGCAGAGTGTAGGCCGAAGCCTAATTGAACCAATTTTAAAGGTAACCTTTAACCCCCCCTCAGGTGTTACAAACTAGAAGAGCCACACCTTGGGCAGCAGTAATGCTGCCCAAGTCAAAGGTTGCTCTTTTAATTTTGTTCCTTGCACACGCTGAATGAAACACGTACCACATTTAGGCCCTTATACAGTCAAAACTGTCTTGGAGGAGGGAGTTCCCTTCTTAATGAGACGCAGCACAGCTGGCAAAAATACCACCTTGGTGCTTGGCGCGGACTCCTGAGCATCGCATTTTGCTGTACAGGAGTCTGCGCTGTTGCGTTATCCCTTGGCCATGCGCTGTCCGTCTTCTGACATCATTTGATGTCGGCTGGTGCGGTTCGCGATGCCCATGAATCCCAGCCCAGCAGTGTCTTTACATTGTTTCACACTGCGGGGCTGGGATTCATGGCCTTGCGCAGTACATATGTTCGCCTCTCACTCGGGTCCTTACACCTGCTTCAGACTGTGCGGCGCCAGCTGATCCCTTATAGCATGCGACGGCCATGAGGCCGCACAGTGTGAAGAAGGTGGAAGGAGATAAGTGCCAGGCGAAGATAGGCACTGGTCATGCCCATCAATTACACCCTCGCAGTCTAAAGAAATTAGACACCGAGGGGCGTTGTGTCGGGCAGGGCTGCCGCAGAGGCGCAGCCAGCCAAACAATGATGTGAGAAGACGGGCAGCGCTACCAACGGGCTTGTTGCGTGTCATTACAAAGGAAAGTCACACCTGAGGGACGTTTTAATGGTCTCAGGGGACACATTTTAGATGTGTTCAGTTCCACGTGTGCAAGGAGAATAAGTTTATGAGCCACCTTGCACAAATGCAGCATGACTGCTGTACAAGGTGGCTGTAATACATACAAACGCCTGGGGGGGGGGGGGGACAGGTTCCCTTCAATTTCAGTTCTTGTGTCTGCGTGGCTTTTGCAGGACACGTTGCCAGCTACACAGCAGGGGAACAGCTGGCGGTGCTGAACCCCACTGACACATTGAAGATAGCAACCACAGCCAATATGGAGCCACCCAGAGATAACACCAAGCAGGAGTGAGATATAAAATGCCTTTATTTAAATTGGCAGCAATATAACATATATAATACATATAATATATAGAAAGTGTGCGCACACATGGGAATAAAAAGATTAGAATACTAAAAGCAATAGGGGAGTTTATACAGGCTGACCCTTTTATATTGGGATATCAGGTTAATGAAACCTCCAAGAATAAAAAATACATAAGAACATGCGGGCATGTGAAATTCATTGATTACTACTGATAGCATAGGGGGTGATGTAAGGACCGTTAAAGTGCCATGTGATAAATAAATAAAAGGTTTATATACTGTTAAATTAAAGTGATATGTACGTGACACAATTAATTTATAATATGTGTGCAGAAGTAGGCAGAATAAGGTGCAATGTGCAATACTGTGCAAAAGCCACAGGGTATATAATGACAGTATCCGCAATAGGTGCACAATATAATAAAGATACTACAATATTTAATTGTGATGTAGTGTACTAGCTCACAAAATACGTGTTAAAAAATGTGCAAAAAAAATATCTGCAAAAAAATATATAAATTGCAATATACCTGTATAAGGGGTCAGCCGGGTCCCATGCAGCGTACATGGGGTACGCTGCATGGGACCCGGCTGACCCCTTATACAGGTATATTGCAATACTGCATTCCTCCTCGGGTTGGACTATGGTTGTGGATGTGATAGTCTCATGAGATCTCTCAATAGGCATTGCGGTATATGGTGCAATTTTCAGCAAGTCTGTTACTATCTATGTCCGCAAAACTGTGTACTTGGTGCGGATATTATAATTGTATAACTTATGAGTTTTGCACGGATTTTTGCAATTTATATATTTTTTTGCAGATATTTTTTTTGCACATTTTTTAACACGTATTTTGTGAGCTAGTACACTACATCACAATTAAATATTGTAGTATCTTTATTATATTGTGCACCTATTGCGGATACTGTCATTATATACCCTGTGGCTTTTGCACAGTATTGCACATTGCACCTTATTCTGCCTACTTCTGCACACATATTATAAATTAATTGTGTCACGTACATATCACTTTAATTTAACAGTATATAAACCTTTTATTTATTTATCACATGGCACTTTAACGGTCCTTACATCACCCCCTATGCTATCAGTAGTAATCAATGAATTTCACATGCCCGCATGTTCTTATGTATTTTTTATTCTTGGAAGTTTCATTAACCTGATATCCCAATATAAAAGGGTCAGCCTGTATAAACTCCCCTATTGCTTTTAGTATTCTAATCTTTTTATTCCCATGTGTGCGCACACTTTCTATATATTATATGTATTATATATGTTATATTGCTGCCAATTTAAATAAAGGCATTTTATATCTCACTCCTGCTTGGTGTTATCTCTGGGTGGCTCCATATTGGCTGTGGTTGCTATCTTTGGTTAGTGGGTATCCACACTTCTCTCCACAGAACATGTATCACTGGTGGTTATAGAAACACAATAAGAATATTTTATATTTAGTTATAATCAATTGGTATACAGTGATTCTTGTATCTGTGGTTGCGTTAATCCCACTGACACATTGGCTGGTGTTTTTCTCTGTGCAGCTAGCACTTCCGGGCGCCAACTGGCGGTGTTAGAGCCCAGGGTCAGCAGGAGGAGAGGGAGCAGAGTGTAGGCCGAAGCCTGCACTGGCGGCAGCTTTGTGTCTGCGTGGCTTTTGCAGGACACGTTGCCGGCTACACAGCAGGGGAACAGCTGGCGGTGCTGAACCCCACTGACACATTGGCGGGTGTTTTGCTCTGTGCAGCCAGCACTTCCAGGCACCAACTGGCAGTGTTAGAGCCCAGGGTCAGCAGGAGGAGAGGGAGCAGAGTGTAGGCCAAAGCCTGCACTGGCGGCAGCTTTGTGTCTGCGTGGCTTTTGCAGGACACGTTGCCAGCTACACAGCAGGGGAACAGCTGGCGGTGCTGAACCCCACTGACAGAGTGGCGGGAGTTTTGCTCTGTGCAGCCAGCACTTCCGGGCACCAACTGGCAGTGTTAGAGCCCAGGGACAGCAGGAGGAGAGGGAGCAGAGTGTAGGCCGAAGCCTAATTGAACCAATTTTAAAGGTAACCTTTAACCCCCCCTCAGGTGTTACAAACTAGAAGAGCCACACCTTGGGCAGCAGTAATGCTGCCCAAGTCAAAGGTTGCTCTTTTAATTTTGTTCCTTGCACACGCTGAATGAAACACGTACCACATTTAGGCCCTTATACAGTCAAAACTGTCTTGGAGGAGGGAGTTCCCTTCTTAATGAGACGCAGCACAGCTGGCAAAAATACCACCTTGGTGCTTGGCGCGGCCTCCTGAGCATCGCATTTTGCTGTACAGGAGTCTGCGCTGTTGCGTTATCCCTTGGCCATGCGCTGTCCGTCTTCTGACAACATTTGATGTCGGCTGGTGCGGTTCGCGATGCCCATGAATCCCAGCCCAGCAGTGTCTTTACATTGTTTCACACTGCGGGGCTGGGATTCATGGCCTTGCGCAGTACATATGTTCGCCTCTCACTCGGGTCCTTACACCTGCTTCAGACTGTGCGGCGCCAGCTGATCCCTTATGGCATGCAAAGGCCATGAGGCCGCACAGTGTGAAGAAGGCGGAAGGAGATTTGCCAGGCGAAGATAGGCACTGGTCATGTGTCATGAATCCCCAATGGCTAGGGATAGCACAGGACAAGCAAAGTATAACAAAATATCGGACGAGCTCTAGGGTGATGGAACCTGGGCTGACCGCTGCCCTACGCCTGACAAACGCAACTAGAGATAGCCAGGGAGCGTGCCTACGTTGGTTCTAGACGCCATGCACCAGCCTAAGAGCTAACTAGTACTGCAGAGAAAACAAGACCTCACTTGCCTCCAGAGGAATTAACCCCAAAGGTATAGTTGCCCCCCACATGTATTGACGGTGAAATGAGAGGAAGGCACACACGTAGAGATGATGTATATAGCTTTAGCAAATAGAGGCCCGCTGAAAACTAGAAAGCAGAATGATACAAAAGGGGACTGAGCGGTCAGCAAAAAACCCTAATCAAAAAAAACCATCCTGAGATTACAAGAACCCATGTGCCAACTCATGGCACATGGGGAGAACCTCAGTCCACTAGAGCAACCAGCTAGCATAGAGACATTCTAAGCAAGCTGGACCAAAAAACCAAACAACTGAAAATCAGCACTTAGCTTATCCTGAAAGATCTGGGAGCAGGTGGGCAGGAACCAAACAGAGCACATCTGAACACATTGATAGCCGGCAAGGGAAATGACAGAAAGGCCAGGTAAAATAGGAAACACCCAGCCTCTGATGGACAGGTGGAAACCAAAGGCCGCAACCCACCAAAGTCACCCAGTACCAGCAGTAACCACCAGAGGGAGCCCACCAACAGAATCCACAACAGTACCCCCCCCTTGAGGAGGGGTCACCGAACCCTCACGAGAACCCCCAGGGCGATCAGGGTGAGCTCTATGGAAGGCGCGGACCAAATCAGTCGCGTGAACATCGGAGGCGACCACCCAGGAATTATCCTCCTGACCATAACCCTTCCACTTAACCAAATACTGGAGTTTGCGTCTGGAAACACGAGAATCCAAGATCTTTTCAACAACATACTCCAATTCTCCCTCCACCAGCACCGGAGCAGGAGGCTCGACCGAAGGAACAACGGGCACCTCATACCTCCGCAACAACGACCGATGGAACACATTATGAATAGCAAACGATGCTGGGAGATCCAAACGAAAAGATACAGGGTTAAGAATCTCCGAGATCCTATAAGGACCGATGAACCGAGGCTTGAACTTAGGAGAAGAGACCTTCATAGGGACAAAACGAGAAGATAACCACACCAAGTCCCCAACAAGAAGTCGGGGACCCACGCGGCGACGACGATTAGCAAACTGCTGAGTCTTCTCCTGAGATAACTTCAAATTGTCCACCACCTGATTCCAAATCTGATGTAGCCTGTCCACCACCACGTCTACTCCAGGACAATCCGAAGATTCCCCCTGACCAGAGGAAAAACGAGGATGAAACCCCGAATTACAAAAAAAAGGAGAGACCAACGTGGCTGAACTAGCCCGATTATTAAGAGCAAATTCGGCCAGTGGCAAAAAAGCAACCCAGTCATCCTGATCAGCAGAAACAAAACACCTCAAATAAGTTTCCAAGGTCTGATTAGTTCGCTCCGTCTGGCCATTCGTCTGAGGATGGAATGCAGACGAGAAAGACAAATCAATGCCCATCTTGGCACAAAACGTCCGCCAAAATCTAGACACAAACTGGGATCCCCTGTCAGAAACGATATTCTCCGGAATCCCATGCAAACGAACCACGTTCTGAAAAAACAAAGGAACCAACTCAGAGGAGGAGGGTAACTTAGGCAAGGGCACCAAATGAACCATCTTAGAAAAGCGGTCACACACAACCCAGATAACGGACATTTTCTGTGAAACCGGGAGATCAGAAATAAAATCCATGGAAATGTGCGTCCAAGGCCTCTTCGGGATGGGCAAAGATAACAACAACCCACTAGCCCGTGAACAGCAAGGCTTAGCTCGAGCACACACTTCACAAGACTGCACAAAGGTACGCACATCCCTAGACAAGGAAGGCCACCAAAAAGACCTGGCCACCAAATCTCTTGTACCAAATATTCCAGGATGACCAGCCAACACAGAAGAATGGACCTCGGAGATGACTCTACTGGTCCAATCATCCGGAACAAACAGTCTTTCTGGTGGACATCGATCCGGTTTATCCACCTGAAACTCCTGCAATGCGCGTCGCAAGTCTGGGGACACGGCGGACAATATCACCCCATCCCTAAGGATACCAGCAGGCCCAGTGTCTCCAGGAGAATCAGGCACAAAACTCCTGGAAAGAGCATCTGCCTTCACATTCTTCGAACCTGGCAGGTATGAAACCACAAAATTGAAACGAGAAAAAAATAATGACCAACGAGCCTGTCTAGGATTCAAACGCCTGGCAGACTCAAGGTAAATAAGATTCTTGTGATCAGTCAAGACCACCACGCGATGTTTAGCACCCTCAAGCCAATGACGCCACTCCTCAAATGCCCACTTCATGGCCAAAAGCTCCCGATTACCCACATCATAATTGCGCTCGGCGGGCGAGAATTTTCTAGAGAAGAAAGCACATGGCTTCGTCACCGAGCCATTAGAACTTCTCTGTGACAAAACCGCCCCCGCTCCAATCTCGGAAGCATCAACCTCCACCTGAAAAGGAAGTGACACATCTGGTTGACACAACACAGGAGCAGAAGAAAACCGGCGCTTAAGTTCCCGAAAGGCCTCCACGGCCGCAGGAGACCAATCAGCAACATCAGCACCCTTTTTAGTCAAATCAGTCAAAGGTTTAACAATACTGGAAAAATTAGCAATGAACCGACGATAAAAATTAGCAAACCCCAAGAACTTCTGAAGGCTCTTAACAGATGTAGGTTGTGTCCAGTCACAAATAGCCTGAACCTTAACGGGATCCATCTCAATAGTAGAAGGAGAAAAAATGTACCCCAAAAAAGAAATCTTCTGGACTCCGAAGAGACACTTTGAGCCCTTCACAAACAGAGAATTGGCCCGCAAAACCTGAAACACCTTCCTGACCTGTAGAACATGAGACTCCCAGTCATCAGAAAACACCAAAATATCATCCAAATACACAATCATAAACTTATCCAGATATTCACGGAAAATATTGTGCATAAAGGACTGAAAGACTGACGGAGCATTGGAGAGTCCAAAAGGCATTACCAAATACTCAAAATGGCCCTCAGGCATATTAAATGCGGTTTTCCACTCATCACCCTGTTTTATCCGCACCAGATTATACGCACCACGAAGATCTATTTTAGTGAACCACCTAGCCCCCTTAATGCGAGCAAACAAATCAGTAAATAATGGCAATGGATACTGGTATTTGACTGTAATCTTATTCAGAAGGCGATAATCTATACAAGGCCTCAGGGAACCATCTTTTTTTGCCACGAAAAAAAAACCTGCTCCCAGAGGGGACGAAGATGGACGAATATGTCCCTTTTCCAAGGACTCCTTAATATAATTCCGCATAGCAGTATGCTCTGGCAGTGACAGATTAAATAAACGACCCTTAGGGAACTTACTGCCAGGAATCAATTCTATAGCACAGTCACACTCTCTATGAGGAGGGAGCGAATTGAGCTTAGGCTCCTCAAAAACATCCTTATAATCTGACAAAAACGCAGGGATCTCCGAAGGAGTCGATGAAGCGATAGAAATCGGAGGTGCCTCATCATGAACCCCCTGACATCCCCAGCTTAGCACAGACATTGTTTTCCAGTCCAGGACAGGATTATGAGTTTGTAACCATGGCAGACCAAGCACTAGTACATAAATTATACAGTACAAGGAAGCGAATCACCTCCTGATGAACGGGAGTCATGCGCATGGTCACTTGTGTCCAATACTGCGGTTTATTCATAGCCAATGGTGTAGAATCAATTCCTTTCAGAGGAATAAGAACTTCCAGAGGCTCTAGACTAAAACCGCAGCGTTTAGCAAATGACCAATCCATAAGACTCAGGGCAGCGCCTGAATCCACATAGGCATCGACGGAAATGGAAGACAGTGAAAAAATCAGAGTCACAGACAAAATGAACTTAGACTGCAGAGTATCAATGGCAAAAGATTTATCAACCCTTTTTGTGCGTTTAGAGCATGCTGATATAACATGAGCTGAATCACCACAATAAAAACACAAACCATTTTTCCGCCTATAATTTTGCCGTTCACTTCTGGACTGAATTCTATCACATTGCATAGTCTCAGGTGCCTGTTCAGAAGACACCGCCAACTGGTGCACGGGTTTGCGCTCCCGTAAACGCCGATCAATCTGAATGGCCATAGCCATAGACTCATTCAGACCTGTAGGCGCAGGGAACCCCACCATAATATCCTTAATGGCCTCAGAAAGACCATTTCTGAAGTTTGCAGCCAGGGCGCACTCATTCCACTGAGTAAGCACTGACCATTTCCGAAATTTCTGACAATATATTTCCGCTTCATCATGCCCCTGAGAGAGGGCTAATAAAGCCTTTTCAGCCTGAATCTCTAGGTTAGGTTCCTCATAGAGCAATCCCAATGCCAGAAAAAACGCATCCACACTGAGCAACGCAGGATCCCCTGGTGCCAATGCAAATGCCCAATTCTGAGGGTCGCCCCGTAGGAACGATATAACAATCTTGACCTGTTGAGCAGGGTCTCCAGAGGAGCGAGATTTCAAAGAGAGAAACAATTTACAACTGTTCCTGAAATTCAGGAAGGTAGATCTATCTCCAGAAAAAAACTCTGGAATAGGAATTCTAGGTTCAGACATGGAAGTGTGAACAACGAAATCCTGTATGTTTTGAACCTTTGCCGCGAGATTACTCAGGCTAGAAGCCAAACTCTGGACATCCATGATAAACAGCTAAGATCAGAGCCATTCAAGGGTTAAGAGGAGGTAAGAAGCAGCTAGACAGCAATTAAGGGCTAGGCAGCAAAACTCTGAAGGAAAAAAAAAAAAAAAAATTTTCCTTGAACACTTCTTTTCCTCCTGCTTCAGCCCAAACAATTAACACTTTGTGGGCCGGCTATACTGTCATGAATCCCCAATGGCTAGGGATAGCACAGGACAAGCAAAGTATAACAAAATATCGGACGAGCTCTAGGGTGATGGAACCTGGGCTGACCGCTGCCCTACGCCTGACAAACGCAACTAGAGATAGCCAGGGAGCGTGCCTACGTTGGTTCTAGACGCCACGCACCAGCCTAAGAGCTAACTAGTACTGCAGAGAAAACAAGACCTCACTTGCCTCCAGAGGAATTAACCCCAAAGGTATAGTTACCCCCCACATGTATTGACTGTGAAATGAGAGGAAGGCACACACGTAGAGATGATGTATATAGCTTTAGCAAATAGAGGCCCGCTGAAAACTAGAAAGCAGAATGATACAAAAGGGGACTGAGCGGTCAGCAAAAAACCCTAATAAAAAAAAACCCATCCTGAGATTACAAGAACCCATGTGCCAACTCATGGCACATGGGGAGAACCTCAGTCCACTAGAGCAACCAGCTAGCATAGAGACATTCTAAGCAAGCTGGACCAAAAAACCAAACAACTGAAAATCAGCACTTAGCTTATCCTGAAAGATCTGGGAGCAGGTGGGCAGGAACCAAACAGAGCACATCTGAACACATTGATAGCCGGCAAGGGAAATGACAGAAAGGCCAGGTAAAATAGGAAACACCCAGCCTCTGATGGACAGGTGGAAACCAAAGGCCGCAACCCACCAAAGTCACCCAGTACCAGCAGTAACCACCAGAGGGAGCCCACCAACAGAATCCACAACAGTCATGCCCATCAATCACACCCTCGCAGTCTAAAGAAATTAGACACCGAGAGGCATTGTGTCGGGCAGGGCTGCCGCAGAGGCGCAGCCAGCCAAACAATGATGTGAGAAGATGGGCAACACTACCAACGGGCTTGCTGCGTGTCATTACAAAGGAAAGTCACACCTGAGGGCTCTCAGGGGACACATTTTAGACGTGTTCAGTTCCACGTGTGCAAGGAGAATAAGTTTATGAGCCACCTTGCACAAATGCAGCATGACTGCTGTACAAGGTGGCTGTAATACATACAAACGCCTGGGGGGGGGCAGGTTCCCTTCAATTTCAGTTCTTGTGTCTGCGTGGCTTTTGCAGGACACGTTGCCAGCTACACAGCAGGGGAACAGCTGGCGGTGCTGAACCCCACTGACAGAGTGGCGGGTGTTTTGCTCTGTGCAGCCAGCACTTCCGGGCACCAACTGGCAGTGTTAGAGCCCAGGGTCAGCAGGAGGAGAGGGAGCAGAGTGTAGGCCGAAGCCTGCACTGGCGGCAGCTTTGTGTCTGCATGGCTTTTGCAGGACACGTTGCCAGCTACACAGCAGGGGAACAGCTGGCGGTGCTGAACCCCACTGACAGAGTGGCGAGTGTTTTGCTCTGTGCAGCCAGCACTTCCGAGCACCAACTGGCAGTGTTAGAGCCCAGGGACAGCAGGAGGAGAGGGAGCAGAGTGTAGGCCGAAGCCTAATTGAACCAATTTTAAAGGTAACCTTTAACCACCCCCTCAGGTGTTACAAACAAGAAGAGCCACACCTTGTGCAGCTGTAATGCTGCCCAAGTGAAAGGTTGCTCTTTAAGTTTTGAATATTGCACACGCTGGATGAAACAGGTATAACATTTAGCCCCTTATACAGTCAAAACTGTCTTGTAGGCGGGAGTTTCCTTCTTAATGAGACGCAGCACAGCTGTCAAGAATCCCACCTTGGTGCTGGGCGCGGCCTCCTGAGCGTCATTATTTGCTGTACAGGAGTCTGCGCTGTCGTGTTATCCCTTGGCCTTGCGCTGTTACCGCTGCCCGTCTTCTGACTTCATTTAATGTCGGCCGGTGCAGTTCGCGATGCCCATGAATACCAGCCCCGCAGTGTCTTCTCATTTATTCACACTGCGGGGCTGGTATTCATGGCCTTGCGCAGTCAATATGTTCGCCTCTCACACTCGTGTCCTTACACCTGCTTCAGACTGTGCGGCGTCAGCTGATCCCTTATCGCATGCCACGGCCATGAAGCCGTACAGTCTGAAGAAGGCAGAAGGAGATGAGTGACAACAGGCGAAGATATGCACTGCTCATGCCCGTCAATCACACCCTCGCAGTCAAAATAAATAAGACACCGAGGGGCGTTGTGTCAGGCAGGGCGGCTGCAGAGGCGCAGCCAGCCAAACAATGATGTCAGAAGACGGGCAGCGCTACCAAGGGGGGTGCAGCATGTCATTACAAAGGAAAGTCACACCTCAGGGATGGTTTAATGGTCTCAGGAGACACATTTTAGACGTGTTGCGTTCGGCGTGTGCAAGGAGAGTAACTTAATGAGCCAGCTTGTACAAATGCAGCATTACTGCTGTACAAGGTGGCTGTTATACATGCCAACGCCTGGGGGGGGGGACAGGTTGCCTTCAATTTCAGTTCTTGTGTCTGCATGGCGTTTGCAGGACACGATGCCGGCTACACAGCAGGGGAACAGCTGGCATTGCTGAACCACACTGACACATTGGCGGGTGTTTTTCTCTGTGCAGCTGGTACTTCCGGGTGCCAACTAGCGGTGTTACTGAACCACAATAACAGAGGGGCGACTGTTGACTGTGCGGACAGCACTTCCAGGCACCAACTAGCGGTGTTGGAGCCCAGGGACAGCAGGAGGAGAGGGAGCAGGGTGTAGGCCGAAGCCTGCACTGGAGGCAGTTTTAGGTCTGTTGTGTCTGTGTGGCGTTTGCAGGACACGATGCCAGCTACACAGCAGGGGAACAGCTGGCGTTGCTGAACTGTCATGGTTAGGACAAGATTATGTCTTGTACTCTCAGGGTTAAATGTTCTCAGCCTCTCTTTCAGCATGGGAGGGCTATTTATACTCGCTCCTAACGTGGTGGCCCTGTCAGCTATAGGTTTTCTGCAGTCTGTATGCTTGACCTTTGTAGTGTGTGCTGGCTTGCTTCGTGTCTTACTGTTACCTGCTTTATTCGCTTTCCTGGATTACTGACCCCTGGCCTGGCTTCTGACTATTCTCTGATTCTCCCTGTTGGTATCTTGTAATTTCCTGGTACGACTTCGGCTTGTTTCACTATTCTTTTATGCTTATCCCTTCCCTGTTTCCCCAGCGTTTGGCTCCGCCCCCTGGCCGCCTCCCACTCTGTCACATGATCGTAGGTCCTTTTGCTCTACTTAGTCATTCTGTCTCATGTGAAAGGTCCTGTTGGTGTTCATGTTAGTTTCCCGGTTTTCTGGTCCAGCTCTGTTTCTGCTGGAAGCAGTTTCCCCAGCAGCAGTTATACCCGGGTACCGTGACATTATAGCTGAAGTACCTTCCATGAAGTTGGGCCCCAGATTTATAGGTCCATACAAGGTATTAGAGGTGATCAACCCGGTGGCCTATAGATTACAGTTGCCCGCCTCCTTCAAAATATCTAATGTCTTTCACAGGTCCCTATTAAAACCTGTGGGGACGGTTAGAGAAGATTCCTCACATAATGTTCTGCCTGTGTTGGTAGAGGGTCAGCCAGAGTATGAGGTAGGGCGCATCATTGATTCACGGTGGATGCGTCGAAGGCTTCAGTACTTAATTCATTGGAAGGGTTATTCTATTGAGGATCGGTCATGGGTTCCGGCCAGTTCTGTGCATGCTGATCGACTGGTGCGGGCTTTTCATGCCAGGTACCCTGAGAAGCCTGGGAGTCCAGTGGCCTCCCATTAAAGGGGGGGTACTGTCATGGTTAGGACAAGATTATGTCTTGTACTCTCAGGGTTAAATGTTCTCAGCCTCTCTTTCAGCATGGGAGGGCTATTTATACTCGCTCCTAACGTGGTGGCCCTGTCAGCTATAGGTTTTCTGCAGTCTGTATGCTTGACCTTTGTAGTGTGTGCTGGCTTGCTTCGTGTCTTACTGTTACCTGCTTTATTCGCTTTCCTGGATTACTGACCCCTGGCCTGGCTTCTGACTATTCTCTGATTCTCCCTGTTGGTATCTTGTAATTTCCTGGTACGACTTCGGCTTGTTTCACTATTCTTTTATGCTTATCCCTTCCCTGTTTCCCCAGCGTTTGGCTCCGCCCCCTGGCCGCCTCCCACTCTGTCACATGATCGTAGGTCCTTTTGCTCTACTTAGTCATTCTGTCTCATGTGAAAGGTCCTGTTGGTGTTCATGTTAGTTTCCCGGTTTTCTGGTCCAGCTCTGTTTCTGCTGGAAGCAGTTTCCCCAGCAGCAGTTATACCCGGGTACCATGACATGAACCCCACTGACACATTGGCTGGTCTTTTTCTCTGTGCAGCTAGCACTTCCGGGCACCAACTGGCGGTGTTAGAGCCCGGGTTCAGCAGGAGGAGCAGAGTGTAGGCCGAAGCCTGCACTGGAGCAAGTTGAAAGGGAACCTTTAACCCCCACCCCAGGCACTAATGATGCAAAAGGAAAAGGTGGCTCTTTTAATTATGCTCCTTTCAAAGGCTGGACTACACATTTATGAAATGTGTCCCCTCACACCGTTAAACCGTCCCGGAGGTGGGATTTTCCTTTGTAATGTGACGCAGCCCAGCCGTCATTCCTACCCCCTTGGCGCCGTGCGCCGCCTCCTCAGCGTTGTTTGATTCTGTCCCAGAGCCTGCACTGTTATGTTATCCCTTGGCCAGGCACAATTAGCGCTGCCCATCTTCTGACATCATTTTGTGTCCGCGCTGGCCGAGATCCCGCCTCGCAGTGTCGTCTAATGTAATCCCACCGCGGGCCTGGGATCCGTGGCCATGCGCAGTGCATATCCTCGCCTCTCACTCCCCTCTCTCCGGCTTCTTCAGACTGTGCGGTGTCACGGCCGTGGCATGCTATTAGGGATCAGCTGACGGCGCACAGTCTGAAGAAGGTGGAGGGAGATGAGTGAGAGGCAGAGGTGAAGATATGCACTGCGCATGCCCATGGATCCCAGGCCCGCAGTGTGATTAAATCAGAAGACACTGCGAGGCAGGATCTCGTCCAGCACGGCTGCACAGGCGCAGCCAGCCTGACACCAAATTATGTCAGAAGACGGGCAGCGCTAAGTGTGCCTGGCCAAGGGATAACATAACAGCGCAGGCTCCGGGACAGAATCAAACAACGCTGCGGAGGCGGCGCACGGCGCCAAGGGGGTAGGAATGATGGTTGGGCTGCGTCACATTACAAAGGAAAGTCCCACCTCCGGGATGGTTAAACGGTGTGAGGAGACACATTTCATAAGTGTGTAGTTCAGCTTTTGAAAAGAGCATAATTAAAAGAGCCACCTTTTCCTTCCGCAGCATTACTGCTGCACAAGGTGGCTCTTTCAGTAACAATCGCCTGGGGGGGTGGGGGTGGGCAGGTTCCCTTAAATTTGAGTTGTGCCAGTGTGGCGGTCGCATGACACGTTGCTGGATACACAGCAGGGGAGCAGCTGACGTTACTGAACCCCACTAACACATTGGTGAGGTGTTTGGCTCTGTGCAAACAGCACTTCCGGGCAGCAACCAGCAGTGTTGGAGCCCAGGGACAGCCGGAGGAGCAGAGTGTAGGCCGAAGCCTTCACTGGAGGCATGTAAATGTCTGTTAGTTGTGCCAGCGTGGCGGTCGCATGACATGTTGCCGGATACACAGCAGGGGAGCAGCTGACGTTACTGAACCCCAATAACAGAGGAGCGACTGTTGACTGTGCGGACAGCACTTCCAGGCACCAACTAGCGGTGTTGGAGCCCAGGGACAGCAGGAGGAGCAGATAGGAGGTATTGCAGCACACACAGCAGGGGAGCAGCTGACGTTACTGAACCCCAATAACAGAGGAGCGACTGTTGACTGTGCGGACAGCACTTCCAGGCACCAACTAGCGGTGTTGGAGCCCAGGGACAGCAGGAGGAGCAGATAGGAGGTATTGCAGCACACACAGCAGGGGAGCAGCTGACGTTACTGAACCCCAATAACAGAAGAGCGACTGTTGACTGTGAGGACAGCACTTCCAGGCACCAACTAGCGGTGTTGGAGCCCAGGGACAGCAGGAGGAGCAGATAGGAGGTATTGCAACACATACAGCAGGGGAGCAGCTGACGTTACTGAACCCCAATAACACGGCAGCAAGTGTTAACTGTGCATCCAGCACTTCCAGGCACCAACTAGCAGTGTTGGAGCCCAGGGACAGCAGGAGGAGCAGATAGGAGGTATTGCAGCACACACAGCAGGGGAGCAGCTGACGTTACTGAACCCCAATAACAGAGGAGCGACTGTTGACTGTGCGGACAACACTTCCAGGCACCAACTAGCGGTGTTGGAGCCCAGGGACAGCAGGAGGAGCAGATAGGAGGTATTGCAGCACACACAGCAGGGGAGCAGCTGACGTTACTGAACCCCAATAACAGAGGAGCGACTGTTGACTGTGCGGACAGCACTTCCAGGCACCAACTAGCGGTGTTGGAGCCCAGGGACAGGAGGAGGAGCAGATAGGAGGTATTGCAGCACACACAGCAGGGGAGCAGCTGACGTTACTGAACCCCAATAACACGGCAGCAAGTGTTAACTGTGCATCCAGCACTTCCAGGCACCAACTAGCGGTGTTGGAGCCCAGGGACAGCAGGAGGAGCAGATAGGAGGTATTGCAGCACACACAGCAGGGGAGCAGCTGACGTTACTGAACCCCAATAACAGAGGAGCGACTGTTGACTGTGCGGCCAGCACTTCCAGGCACCAACTAGCGGTGTTGGAGCCCAGGGACAGCAGGAGGTGCAGAGGAACACTGTTTAGGCCGAAGCCTGATTGGAGCAAGTCGAAAGGGAACTTTTAACCCCCACCCCAAAAGGCGTTTGTAGCTGAAAGAGCCAGCTTTTGCATCACAAAGGATGCCAATGGAAAAGGTGGCTCTTTTCATTATGCTCCTTGCAAACACAGAAATAAACACTTAAAGTGTGTCCACTGATACTGTAAAACCATGCCGGAGGTGGGACTTTCCTTTGTAATGTGACGCAGCCCAGCCGTCATTCCTACCCCCTTGATGCCATGCGCCGCCTCCTCAGCGTTGCTTGATTCCATCCCAGAGCCTGTGCTGTTATGTTATCCCTTGGCCAGGTGCACTTTGCGGTGCCCGTCTTCTGACATCATTTTGTGTCAGGCTGGCTGCGCCTGTGCGGCCGCGCTGGCCGAGATCCCGCCTCGCAGTGTCGTCTAATGTAATCCCACCGCGGGCCTGGGATCCGTGGCCATGCGCAGTGCATATCCTCGCCTCTCACTCCCCTCCCTCCGGCTTCTTCAGACTGCGCGGTGTCACGGCCGTGGCATGCTATTAGGGATCAGCTGACGGCGCACAGTTTGAAGAAGGTGGAGGGAGATGAGTGAGAGGCGGAGGTGAAGATATGCACTGCGCATGCCCTTGGATCCCAGGCCCGCAGTGTGATTAAATCAGAAGACACTGCGAGGCGGGATCTCGTCCAGTGCGGCTGCACAGGTGCAGCCAGCCTGACAACAAATAATGTCAGAAGACGGGCACCGCAAAGTGTGCCTGGCCAAGGGATAACATAACAGCGCTGGCTCCGGGACAGAATTAAACAACGCGGAGGAGGCAGCGCACGTCGCCAAGGGGGTAGGAATGACGGGTGTGCTGCGTCACATTACAAAGGAAAGTCCCACCTCTGGGATGGTTTTACGGTATCAGTGGACACACTTTAAAAGTGTTAAGTTCTGCGTGTGCAAGGAGCTAAACAAAAATAGTTACCTTTTCCTTGTGCAGCATTACTGCTGCACAAGGTGGCTATTTCAGTAACAAACGCCTGGGGGGGGGGGGACAGGTTCCCTTACATTTCAGTTGTTGTGTCAGCGTGGCGGTCGCAGGACACATTGCCGGCTACACAGCTGGGGATCAGCTGACGTTACTGACACCCAATAACACTGGGTCGTATGTTTTGACTGTGCAGACGGCACTTCTGAGCCTCAACTGGCGGTGTTGGAGCCCAGGAATTACAGTTCAGGTGGTAGAAAGATGAACACAACAGGAGACCTGGATACTGTAGACAGTCACCCAATTATTTAATCAGGAAGAGGAGTGGCAAATTCCTGCGAGATCCAGGCCTGGTTCATTTTCAGGAAAGTAAGCCGCTTAACGTTATCGGAGGATAGTCGCATGCGACGGTCTGTTAGTACACCACCTGCAGCACTAAAGACGCGTTCCGATAATACACTAGCCGCAGGGCAAGCCAGCACCTCCAATGCATACTGGCTTAGCTCTGAGGCACTGCTTCTGCTCCCTCTTTGCGCAGAGCCTCCTCCACTGCCTGGACGCACTGAGCTGCTTTGTAAATCACTAGCAGCACTTCTCTTAGTTGGACTGGAGAAGATGATGGAATTCACCAGTGTGTCTTGGTACTCCCGCATTTTACGCTCCCGGTTCAACGGTGTGATGAGGCTTTGTACGTTGTCCCGGTAGCGAGGATCGAGGAGGGTGAACACCCAATAATCAGACATGTTGAGAATGTGGGCGATGCGGCGGTCGTTTCTCAGGCACTGCAGCATGTAATCAACCATGTGCTGCAGACTGCCAACTGGCCAAGAAACGCTGTCCCCTGCTTGAGGCGTGATCTCTGCCCGCTCGTCATCACCCCACCCTCGCTGTACACACTGACTACTGGACAATTGTGTAACTCCCTCCTCTGGACGGATGTCTTCCTCCTCCATTGACTCTTCCTCATCCTCCTCACAAAGTGTCCCCTGCCTACGCGTTTGTGAGGAACCACGTGGCGCTGACTGTCCAGAAGATGATGGAAATGGTGAATCCTCATCCTCCACCTCTTCCACAACATCATCCCTTAGCGCTTGCAGTGATTTTTCAAGCAGGCAGATAAGGGGGACAGTCATGCTGACTAGTGCATCATCTGTACTCGCCATCCGCGTGGAATAATCAAAGGGACGCAAAACCTGGCAGACGTCCTTCATAGTGGCCCACTCTGTGGTTGTGAAGTCTGAACGGCGAGGAGTGCGACTTCTTTGCGCCTGATGCAGCTGGTACTCCATTACTGCTTGCTGCTGCTCACACAACCGCTCCAACATATGTAACGTGGAATTCCACCTGGTAGGTAGGTCACATATGATGCGATGTTCCGGAAGGCGAAATCGGCGCTGCAGAGCCGCAATGCGCGATTTTGCCGTGCTGGAACGCCGCAAGTGAGCACACTCTAGGCGGACCTTGTGCAGCAGTGCATCAAGATCCGGATAGTCCCTCAAAAAACTCTGCACGGCCAAGTTGAGCACATGTGCCAGACATGGGATGTGAGTGAGGTTGCCGAGGGCCAGAGCTGCCACCAGATTTCGGCCATTATCACACACTACCATGCCTGGCTGGAGATTCGCTGCCACGAACCACACATCGCTCTCCTGCTTGATGGCATTCCAAAGCTCCTGCGCTGTGTGGCTTCGATTCCCCAAAGAAATTAATTTCAAGACGGCCTGTTGACGTTTGGCCACGGCTGTGCTCATGTCGGTCGTAACAGGTAAACGTTCACGGGTCCATGTGGAGGTGGACTGTGACGGCTCCTTCAGCGATGATTCTGAGGAACTTGTGTAAGAGGAGGAGTCAATGCGTACAGACTGGATTCCTGCAATCCTTGGAGTGGGCAGGACACGTCCTGCGCCACTCGCACGATCTGTACCCGGCTCAACAACATTAACCCAATGGGCAGTGGGGGAAAGGTATCGCCCCTCTCCATGTTGACTGGTCCACGCATCGGTGGTGAGGTGGACCTTGCTACTGACGGCGTTCAGTAGCGCGTGTTTTATGTGTCCCTCCACATGCTTGTGCAGGGCAGGGACGGCTTGCCTGCTGAAATAAAAGCGGCTGGGCACATTGTACTGTGGGACTGCCAATGACATCAAGTCACGGAAGCTGTCAGTCTCCACCAGCCTGAATAACAGCATTTCCAGTGACAGAAGTTTGGCAATGCCTGCAGTCAGAGTCTGTGCTCGTGGGTGGTTTGCCGAGAAAGGCTGCCTTTTCTTTCATGCCTGTACTACCAATGGCTGTAGACTGGGCTGGGAGTGTGAGGATGACTGGGAACGTGGTGCTGCGGGTGGAATTACAGTGGGTCTCTGGACAACAGTGCCAGAGGTTCTTCCATGGCGATCCTGGGAGGAAGCCGAACCAGCTGTGTGTGAGCTGGAGGAAGAGGCAACACGAGCTGAAGCGGTGGTAGCTGCCGCTGTTGGTTGGCCTAGCTCTTCAGTGTGTTTCTGTAACTCCGCCGCGTGCCTGGTCCGCACATGTTTCCACATGTTGGAGGTATTGAGGTTGCTGACATTTCTCCCTCTTTTGACTTTGTGATGACACACCTTGCATTTGACATAGCAAATGTCATCTGCAACTGTGTCAAAAAAGGACCAGGCACTGCAAGTCTTGGGAGCGCCCTTTTTGGCTTTTGGAAGAGACATGCTCCTAACGGGTGCCAAAGTGGAGGCTACAGGATCCGCAGTCTTCCCGCTCCCTCTCCCTCTTTGGCCCGTTCGGGGAATCTCTTCCTCAGAGCTGCTCCCACCACCTTCCTGTCCCTCATGCCACGATGGGTCAAGGACCTCATCATCTACACTACCCTCTGCCACCAACTGCTCCTCCTGGGTAGTCTCAGCAGCAGAGCACGCACCAGAAAGTGGCACCTGAGTGTCATCAGCGGATGCGTTCTGCGGTGTGGTGACCGGAGGCACTGGCCCACCCGCCTCTTCAGACTCAGAGAGAAAAAGCTGTTGGGCATCACTGCACACTGCCTCTTCTTCCATTTCTCCAATGCTGCTTGGCTGGCCCCCTGTTTCCAAGCCAAGAGATTCAGAGAACAGAAGTAGAGACGGCTCCTGTCCTGGGCTCTCTGTCTGCCTGGGCAATTTGGCAGGTGGTGAAGAGACAGATGGGTGCTCTCCAGTGCTCTGTGTCTGAGAGGATGTGGCACTAATTGAACTCGATGCGTTAGCTGCCATCCATCCGACAACGGCTTCAATTTGGTCTTCACGCAGCAGCGGTGTACGGCGCTCTCCGACAAAGCTGCGCATGAAGGACTGTTCCCTGCTGAAACTGGGTGATGATGAGCCACCGGTGCCTGCAGCAGGCACAGAATCCCCACATCCTCTCCCTGCTCCGCGACCACGCCCACGTGCCTTACTCCCTGCCTTCTTCATCTTGGTTGACTGATAAAGATAAGCAGAAAAGTACTAAGGGCTTAGTGTGCTTATTCCTGAAAAGCTCCTAACAGGTATAAGAAACACTAATTTTCTAAAGTGTGGACTAGACTTTAATATGAGCTAATGTGGCCTACACAACTGTAAAGTGGTGTGTTTGGTGAACTTTATTATTTATTTATTTTTTGGGGGCTGAACTGACAACAGGGAGAGCTGCACTCACACGGAGACCGTGCAGACAGCTGTAAACGGCGCTGCAAGGCCCCAAAAACCTCCTCTACGTTATCCTATGTAGTGTTTTTCCACAATTTAGCTGGATATGGGTGGAAAACCACTAATAGGAATTATTTGAAAAAATGTGCAGCGGGCTGCACTATTTGCAAAAAAGGACAATGGAATGGATAGAACTGTATGAGTCAGTGAACCACCCTGAGCTGGATACAACCGGCTGTGGCTGCACACAGACTACAGGGCGAGCTGCACTCACACGGAGACCGTGCAGAGAGCCGTAAACGGCGCTGCAAGGCCCCAAAAACCTCCTCTACGTTATCCTATGTAGTGTTTTTCCACAATTTAGCTGGATACGGGTGGAAAGCCACTAATAGGAATTATTTGAAAAAATGTGCAGCGGGCTGCACTATTTGCAAAAAAGGACAATGGAATGGATAGAACTGTATGAGTCAGTGAACCACCCTGAGCTGGATACAACCGGCTGTGGCTGCACACAGACTACAGGGTGAGCTGCACTCACACGGAGACCATGCAGACAGCCGTAAACGGCGCTGCAAGGCCCCAAAAACCTCCTCTACGTTATCCTATGTAGTGTTTTTCCACAATTTAGCTGGATACGGGTGGAAAGACACTAATAGGAATTATTTGAAAAAATGTGCAGCGGGCTGCACTATTTGCAAAAAAGGACAATGGAATGGATAGAACTGTATGAGTCAGTGAACCACCCTGAGCTGGATACAACCGGCTGTGGCTGCACACAGACTACAGGGCGAGCTGCACTCACACGGAGACCGTGCAGACAGCCGTAAACGGCGCTGCAAGGCCCCAAAAACCTCCTCTACGTTATCCTATGTAGTGTTTTTCCACAATTTAGCTGGATACGGGTGGAAAGCCACTAATAGAAATTATTTGAAAAAATGTGCTGCGGGCTGCACTATTTGCAAAAAAGGACAATGGAATGGATAGAACTGTATGAGTCAGTGAACCACCCTGAGCTGGATACAACTGGCTGTGGCTGCACACAGACTACAGGGCGAGCTGCACTCACACGGAGACCATGCAGACAGCCGTAAATGGTGCTGCAAGGCCCCAAAAAACTACTCTAGGTTATCCTATGTAGTGTTTTTCCACAATTTAGCTGGATACGGGTGGAAAGTCACTAATAGGAATTATTTGAAAAAAATGTGCAGCAGCCTGCACTACTTGCAAAAAAGGACAATGGAAAGGATAGAACAGTATGAGGCAGTGAACCACCCTGACCTGAATACAACCAGCTATGGTTGCACACAGACTAGAGAGTGGGCTGCACTCACACACACACAGAGACCTTGCAGATCGCTGTGAAAACAGCGCTGCAAGGCAAAAGCAAGGTGAACACACAGCGGTTGCTAAATTAGCCTGGGAAAAGCACAAAGAAGCAAATTGCTATCTCAACTGGCCCTCAGTCAGAACACAGCGTCCTGTCACTAACTGAATTCACAGCAGAGTGAGCCAGAAAGGGCGGCAGCGTTTTTTATAGTGCATCATGACATCATTTCAGCAGCCAATCACAGCCTTGCCAGTAGTTACATGCCCACCATGCTGAACAGGATGTGCCCACACTTGGAATCATTCCTCATTGGCTGAATTCATGCAGTTTGAATCCTGGGAACTTCCGATTCCGGTATCCGATATGCGGCAAGTATCAGATCTCGGTATCGGAATTCCAATACCGCAAGTATCGGCCGATACCCGATACTTGCGGTATCGGAATGCTCAACACTAACTATGATCTGTTGTGCAGCTCCTTGCAGATGATGCCTCCATTCTTTGAAAGCCGCAATAATAGCCAGCAATTCCTTGTCTCCCACGTCGTAATTCTTATCTGCTGAGGTTAGTCTACGGGAAAAGAAAGCACAAGGATGTAGCAGACCCTTCTCTCCAGTTCTTTGGGAGAGAATAGCCCCCAAAGCATTATCAGAAGCGTTCACCTCCACAATGAAAGGATGTGTTGGATCTGGGTGTATCAACAGCGGTGCTGATGTGAAACAGATCTTCAGCCGATCAAAAGCTTCCTGAGCCTGTGATGACCACTTAAAGGGCTTTTCCTTCTTTGTCAAGGAAGTAATGGGACGGACAATATCAGAAAAATTCCGAATGAAGCGTCTGTAGAAATTTGCAAAACCAATAAAACGTTGGACCTCCTTAACGTTCATGGGTACCGGCCAGTCAAAGATAGCCTGAATCTTACCAGATTCCATGTTCAGCCCCTGGGGAGAGATGATATAACCCAAGAACTGTATCTCAGAACAATGGAACTCGCATTTCTCCGGCTTGATATACAGTTGGTTCTCTTTCAGACGTCTTAAAACAGTTTTGACATGTTCTTCATGTTCCTGTAGAGAGTCAGAAAAGATTAGTATATCGTCCAAATAGATCACCACAAACTGGTCCAACAAATCTCTGAAGATGTCATTAACAAGGTGTTGAAATGCTGCAGGGGCGTTACAAAGCCCGAAGGGCATCACAAGAGATTCAAAGTGTCCATACCGGCATCTGAATGCTGTCTTCCACTCATCCCCTGGACGAATACGCACCAAATTATAAGCCCCACGAAGATCCAGCTTAGAGAACACCTTAGCATGGCGGACTCTTTCCAGTAATTCGGGAATCAGAGGCAAAGGGTAACGGTTTCGTATGGTTACCTTATTGAGTTCCCGATAGTCAACACAGGGTCTCAAGGTACCATCCTTCTTCTTTACAAAAAAAATGGGTGCCCCTGCTGGTGAGGAAGAAGGACGTATGAAGCCTTTGGCCAGATTTTCATCAATATACTCCTTTAAGGCTTGAAGCTCAGGTGCCACCAAAGGGTATACGTGACCAAAAGGAATATCTGCCCCAGGAAGCAACTCAATGGATCAGTCATAATGCCTGTGTGGAGGAAGTTGATCTGCATTCTTCTTGTCACACAGGTCAGAGAACTCTTTATATGCTGGAGGTAAAGAAGATACCTGTACATGTGGTTCCGTAGCCGTGGACTCAGGGACAGCTTCTGTTAACGCTGAGTTGCCCCTTGTTGGAAAGATAATCTCGTTTGTCTCCCAGTTGATAATTGGGTTCTGAGAACGCAACCAAGGAATGCCTAAAATCACAGGAAAATGAGGAGAAGAAATTAGCAAGAAAGAAAGTTGCTCCTGATGATTAGGCTCCAACAAAATTTCAAGGGGTACGGTCTCCTGATCCACAGGCCCAGAGATTAAAGGTGACCCATCCACTGTTTCCATGGTAATTGGAGAGGCTCTTTGCTGAATTTTAATACCATGTTCCTTGGCAAATGCGATATCCATGAAATTGCCACCTGCACCAGAGTCAATCATAGCTGAACTGGAAATCCACTTTCCTGAACACAGGATCTTAATAGGGAGAGAACAGTGAGAGTTCTTTTCCTTCAGCTCCTTGGGGGGTAAAGTCATAGAAAGTGAATGGAATACAGCGTTTAAAGGCAGGCTACATTCAGAGATGTCAGATTCATCATCACAGTTGTCATACTCCCCTATTGCTGCAAGCACCTTGTTAGGCTGTCTAGGACACTTAGGACAATTGATTAAGAAGTGGTTAGACTGGCTGCAGTAGAAACATAGACTTTCATGAAGGCGATGCTCCCGGCGCTCATTGATCTCGCGTCTCTGAACGGAATCAATTTGCATGGGCACCTCCTCCACTTCCCGAGATGCAGCAAATTTCTCCTGCCTACGCTCAGTAAGGCGAATGTCTATGCGCACACAATGCTGTATAAATGTCTCTAGTTCTTGTTGTGACTCTGAGCGAGCTAGTTCATCTTTTATAATACTAGACAGACCCCTTTTAAAAATAGGCAATTGTGCATAACTGTCCCAATTGGTATCTACCGCCAATCTCCAGAATTCAGTGGCATACTCAATAACAGAATGTTTAGCCTGGCGTAAAGACAACAAAGCAGATTCAGCGGTTGCACGGTGATTAGGGTCATCAAACATTAATGCCATAGCGGCCAAGAAATCATCCGTCATTTAACCGTGGGTCACGAGACTCAATCATCGGATTCGCCCAGGCGAGCGCTCGTGAGGTCAGTAGCATTATTACACACAATACTTTGGATCTATCAGTAGGAAAACGGTCAGCATGCACATCAAAATATAGCATACATTGATTCACAAAACCACTAAATTTGTCGCGATCACCATTAAATCTGAATGGGGGCAACTTAGGTGGGCTAGCTGGTGGCGGTTGCCCAGAGGGTAAAGTCACTTGTGCAGCTATTTGCGTGCTTATGTCCTGAAAAGCCCGACCATACTGGGACTCTATGCCAGCAAGTTTGTTTTCCAGGGCTGCCATGCAATTGCTTAAGTCCTGCAAAGTTTGTCCAAACACTTGTTGATTGTGTTCAAAGCTTCCAAACTTCTTTTGCAGATCTTCCACATCTTTCTGCAGTGATCTAATTATGGAAAACACCTGCTCTAATCTGCTCTCTGCAGTCATTGTTCCAGCAGTCTCCTTTTTTTTATGGCTAGATTATCCTGTAATAATTATAGGGGATAATTCAGGAGACTCTTTGCATGGAACAAGACAACAGGACACAGTTTTATAAGTGGTAAAGTTTATATTATCACACGGTAATTCAAACAGGTGCAGAGAGAAACTCAAGTCCACAACACTCAGTGCAAATAATAAACGCAGCTTAGCAGTCAATAGGAAACTTCAGAGGTAGATGCAAACAAACCGAAAGTCTATGAAGCACAGTTATTCTTGAGGAAACTTGACACGAATAGATCCTTGACTTAGTCCAGACACAGATAGATATGCTATTAGGCAGTTCAAATCATATCTTAGCTCAACCAGGGAGGCCTGGTTAATAGTCTCAGGTTTTGCAGAGCAGAAACAGCTTACATGTCCAGCAAATGCAGATGGAAGTAACACGAGCAGCAGATGAAGGAGGATTACTGAACACTGGTGTATGCAGCAGGAACTCAGAGCAGAGTGGCAGAATCTCCAACACAGGTTCACAGGAGCAGGTGCAGGAGCAAGGCCAGGGAGTAATCAGGAGCTGGATGCAAAGCAGAATAATCTAGCACAGACTGAAGGCTGGGGTGGAGTTTTATAGCAGGAAGACAAGTGCACATGAGACCAAAGACGCCATGTTGGAAAAGGGCAGTAATGCACAAAAGGTAAAAAATGTTCAGAGTCCTGACACCCCCTCTCCCATCTTGTATGCGTGGCTCTGCAGCCCCCCTCCCATCTTGTATGTGTGCCTCTGCAGGCCCCTCTCCCATCTTGTATGTGTTGCTCTGCAGCCCCCCTCTCCCATCTTGTATACGGTTTCTGCAGCCCCCCTCCTATCTTGTATGCGTGGCTCTGCAGCCCCCCTCCCATCTTGTATGCATGGCTCTGCAGCCCCCCTCTTATCTTGTATGCGTGCCTCTGCAGCCCCCTCTCCCATCTTGTATGCATGGCTCTGCAGCCCCCTCCCATCTTGTATTCTTGTATGCGTGGCTCTGCAGCCCCTCCCTCTCCCATTTTGTATGCGTGGCTCTGCAGCCCCCTCCCATCTTGTATTCTTGTATGCGTGGCTCTGCAGCCCCCCTCTCCCATCTTGTATGCATGGCTCTGCAGCCCCCTCCCATCTTGTATTCTTGTATGCGTGGCTCTGCAGCCCCTCCCTCTCCCATTTTGTATGCGTGGCTCTGCAGTCCCCCCTTTCCCATCTTGTATGCGTGGCTCTGCAGCTCCCCTCTCCCATCTTGTATGCGTGCCTCTGCAGCCCCCCTCTCCCATCTTGTATGCGTGCCTCTGCAGCCCCCCCTCCCATCTTGTATTCTTGTATGTGTGGCTCTGCAGCCCCCCCTCTCCCATTTTGTATGCGTGGCTCTGCAGTCCCCCCTGTTGTGAATTCCGTTCTCGGACTCCCTCCTGTGGTCATGAATGGTACTTTGGTTAGTTCTGCTCTTGGACTCCCTCTGGTGGCTTTGAGCGGAACTGCTGGTCACTGAGGTTGGCTTTATCAGCTGCCCTCGTTTATTGCTATGTTGGCTTCCCTATTTAACTCCACTCAGATCGTTACTTCATGCCAGCTGTCAATGTTTCAGTATTGGTTCAGATCTCTCTTGGACTTCTCTGAGGACCTGTCTACTCCAGCAGAAGCTAAGTCTTTGCTAGTTCATTTGTTGTTACTGCTTCCTGAATATATTTCTTTGTACTGCTATATTCTAGTCCAGCTTGCTATCATGATATTCCCTTGCTAGCTGGAAGCTCTGGGGGTGCAGAATGGCACCTCCACACCGTCAGTCGGTGTGGGGAGACTTTTTGCTTACTCTGCGTGGCTTTTTGTAGTTTTTTGTGCTGACCGCATAGATCCCTTTTCTTTCCTCTGACTATTTAGTTAAATCTGGCCTCCTTTGCTAAAACCTGTTTCATTCCGGTGTTTGTGACTTTCCTCTTAACTCACAGTCAATATATGTGGGAGGCTGCCTTTACCTTTGGGGAATTTCTCTGAGGCAAGGTAAGGCTTCTATTTCTATCTTTAGGGGTAGTTAGTTCTTAGGCTGTGAATAGGCGTCTAGGGAGAGTTAGGTACACTCCACGGCTATTTCTAGTGTGTGTGATAGGAGTAGGGTTGCGGTCAGCAGAGTTCCCACTTACCCAGAGCTAGTCCCGATTTTGAATTTACTCATCAGGTCATTCCGGGTGCTCCTAACCACCAGGTCCATAACAGTACAGCTGGCCCGAAAGTGTTAATGCATCTCAAAAGAGGGATAAGAGAAGTTCTGAACCCATTTTTTTTTCTTTGCAGTGTGTTTTGTCTCTCTTTTCCCCTTAACCTCTGGGTGGTTCAGGACTCAGGTGTAGATATGAATATTCAAGGTCTGTCCTCTTGTATGGATCAACTCACTGCAAGGGTACAAAGCATTCAAGATTATGTAGTTCAGAATCCGATGTTAGAGCCAAGAATTCCAATTCCTGATTTGTTTTCTGGGGATAGATCTAAGTTTCTGAATTTCAAAAATAATTGTAAACTGTTTCTTGCTTTGAAACCCCGCTCCTCTGGTGACCCAATTCAGCAAGTAAAAATTATTATTTCTTTGTTGCGTGGCGACCCTCAAGACTGGGCATTCTCCCTTGCGCCAGGAGATCCTGCATTGCTTAATGTAGATGCGTTTTTTCTGGCGCTTGGATTGCTTTATGACTAACCGAATTCAGTGGATCAGGCAGAGAAAATCTTGCTAGCTTTGTGTCAGGGTCAGGATGAAGCGGAGGTATATTGTCAGAAGTTTAGAAAATGGTCTGTGCTTACTCAATGGAATGAGTGTGCCCTAGCAGCAATTTTTAGAAAGGGTCTTTCTGAAGCCCTTAAGGATGTTATGGTGGGGTTCCCCACGCCTGCTGGTCTGAATGAATCAGATCGGCGTTTGCGTGAGCGCAAGCTTGTGCACCATTTGGCAGTGTCCTCTGAGCAGAGGCCTGAGCTTATGCAAAGTGATAGAACTTTGACCAGAACTGAACGGCAAGAACACAGACGTCAGAAGGGGCTGTGTTTTTACTGTGGTGACCCCACTCATGCTATCTCTGATTGTCCTAAGCGCACTAAGCGGTTCGCTAGGTCTGTCACCATTGGTACTGTACAGCCTAAGTTTCTTTTGTCTGTTACTCTGATTTGCTCTTTGTCATCCTACTCGGTTATGGCATTTGTGGATTCAGGCGCTGCCCTGAATTTGATGGACTTGGAGTTTGCCAGGCGCTGTGGTTTTTTCTTGGAGCCTTTGCAGTATCCTATTCCATTAAGGGGAATTGATGCCACGCCGTTGGCCAAGAATAAACCTCAGTACTGGACTCAGTTGACCATGTGCATGGCTCCTGCACATCAGGAAGATATTCGCTTTTTGGTGTTGCATAATTTGCATGATGTGGTCGTGTTGGGTTTGCCATGGCTACAGGTTCATAATCCAGTATTGGATTGGAAATCAATGTCTGTGTCTTGTTGGGGTTGTCAAGGGGTACATGGCGATGTTCCGTTGGTGTCAATTTCTTCTTCCACTCCTTCTGAAGTCCCTGAGTTTCTGTCGGATTACCAGGATGTATTTGATGAGCCCAAATCCAGTGTCCTACCCCCTCATAGGGATTGTGATTGTGCTATAAATTTGATTCCTGGTAGTAAGTTTCCTAAGGGCCGACTTTTCAATTTATCTGTGCCAGAGCACGCCGCTATGCGGAGTTATATAAAGGAGTCCTTGGAGAAAGGGCATATTCGCCCGTCTTCATCACCGTTGGGAGCAGGGTTCTTTTTTGTGGCCAAGAAGGATGGTTCTCTGAGACCCTGTATAGATTACCGCCTTCTCAATAAAATCACGGTCAAATTTCAGTACCCTTTGCCTCTGCTGTCTGATTTGTTTGCTCGGATTAAGGGGGCTAGTTGGTTCACCAAGATAGATCTTCGAGGGGCGTATAACCTTGTGCGTATTAAACAGGGCGATGAATGGAAAACAGCATTTAATACGCCCGAGGGCCATTTTGAGTACCTGGTAATGCCATTCGGGCTTTCAAATACTCCATCTGTATTTCAGTCCTTTATGCATGACATCTTCCGAAAGTATCTGGATAGATTCATGATTGTATATTTGGATGATATTTTGGTCTTTTCGGATGATTGGGAGTCTCATGTGAAACAGGTCAGAATGGTATTCCAGGTCCTTCGTGCTAATTCCTTGTTTGTGAAGGGGTCTAAATGTCTCTTCGGAGTTCAGAAGGTTTCCTTTTTGGGCTTCATTTTTTCCCCTTCTACTATCGAGATGGATCCTGTCAAAGTTCAGGCCATTTATGATTGGACTCAACCTACATCTGTGAAGAGCCTCCAGAAATTCCTGGGCTTTGCTAATTTTTACCGTCGCTTCATCGCTAATTTTTCTAGTGTGGTTAAACCTTTGACTGATTTGACAAAGAAAGGTGCTGATGTGGTGAATTGGTCTTCTGCGGCCGTTGAGGCTTTTCAGGAGCTGAAACGTCATTTTTCTTCGGCCCCTGTGTTGCGTCAGCCAGATGTTTCGCTCCCTTTTCAGGTCGAGGTTGATGCTTCTGAGATTGGAGCAGGGGCTGTTTTGTCTCAAAGAAGTTCTGATGGCTCTGTGATGAAGCCATGTGCCTTCTTTTCTAGAAAGTTATCGCCTGCTGAGCATAATTATGATGTTGGCAATCGGGAGCTGCTAGCTATGAAGTGGGCATTCGAGGAGTGGCGACATTGGCTTGAGGGAGCCAAGCACCGCGTGGTGGTCTTGACGGATCACAAAAATCTGACTTATCTCGAGTCTGCCAAGTGGTTGAATCCTAGACAGGCTCGATGGTCGCTGTTTTTCTCCCGTTTTGATTTTGTGGTCTCATACCTTCCAGGTTCTAAGAATGTGAAGGCGGATGCCCTTTCTAGGAGTTTTGTGCCTGATTCTCCTGGAGTCCCAGGGCCGGCTGGTATTCTCAAAGAGGGGGTAATTCTGTCTGCCATCTCCCCTGATTTGCGGCGGGTGCTGCAGGAGTTTCAGGCTGATAGACCTGACCGTTGTCCAGCGGAAAAACTGTTTGTCCCTGATAGGTGGACTAGCAGAGTTATTTCTGAGGTTCATTGCTCGGTGTTGGCCTGTCATCCTGGGATTTTTGGTACCAGAGATTTGGTGGCTAGGTCCTTTTGGTGGCCTTCCTTGTCACGGGATGTGCGTTCTTTTGTGCAGTCCTGTGGGACTTGTGCTCGGGCTAAGCCCTGCTGTTCTCGTGCCAGTAGGTTGCTTTTGCCCTTGCCAGTCCCGAAAAGGCCTTGGACGCATGTTTCCATGGATTTTATTTCAGATCTTCCTGTCTCTCAAAGGATGTCTGTCATCTGGGTGGTTTGTGATCACTTTTCTAAGATGGTCCATTTGGTACCCTTGCCTAAATTACCTTCCTCCTCTGATTTGGTGCCATTATTTTTTTCAACATGTGGTTCGTTTGCATGGCATTCCGGAGAACATTGTGTCGGACAGAGGTTCCCAGTTTGTCTCTAGGTTTTGGCGGTCCTTTTTGTGCTAAGATGGGCATTGATTTGTCTTTTTCTTCGGCTTTCCATCCTCAAACAAATGGCCAAACCGAATGAACCAACCAGACTTTGGAAACCTATCTGAGATGCTTTGTTTCTGCTGATCAGGATGATTGGGTGACCTTCTTGCCATTGGCTGAGTTCGCCCTTAATAATCGGGCTAGTTCTGCTACTTTGGTTTCTCCTTTTTTTTACAATTCTGGTTTTCACCCTCGTTTTTCTTCGGGGCAGGTTGAGCCTTCTGACTGTCCTGGTGTGGATTCTGTGGTGGACAGGTTGCAGCAAATTGGACTCACGTAGTGGACAATCTGACGTTGTCCCAGGAGAAGGCTCAACGTTTCGCTAACCGCCGTCGTCGCGTTGGTCCCCGACTTCGTGTTGGGGATTTGGTTTGGTTGTCTTCTCGTTATGTTCCTATGAAGGTTTCTTCTCCTAAGTTTAAGCCTCGTTTCATTGGTCCTTATAAGATTTCTGAAATTCTCAACCCTGTGTCATTTCGTTTGGTCCTTCCAGCTTCTTTTGCCATCCATAATGTGTTCCATAGGTCGTTGTTGCGGAGGTACGTGGCGCCTATGGTTCCCTCCGTTGATCCTCCGGCTCCGGTGTTGGTTGAGGGGGAGTTGGAGTATGTGGTGGAAAAAATTTTGGATTCTCGTATTTCGAGACGGAAGCTTCAGTACCTGGTTAAGTGGAAGGGCTATGGTCAGGAGGATAATTCCTGGGTTGTTGCCTCCGATGTCCATGCTGCCGATTTAGTTTGTGCCTTTCATTTGGCTCGTCCTGATCAGCCTGGGGGCCCTGGTGAGGGTTCGGTGACCCCTCCTCAAGGGGGGGGGTACTGTTGTGAATTCCGTTCTCGGACTCCCTCCTGTGGTCATGAATGGTACTTTGGTTAGTTCTGCTCTTGGACTCCCTCTGGTGGCTTTGAGCGTAACTGCTGGTCACTGAGGTTGGCTTTATCAGCTGCCCTCGTTTATTGCTATGTTGGCTTCCCTATTTAACTCCACTCAGATCGTTACTTCATGCCAGCTGTCAATGTTTCAGTATTGGTTCAGATCTCTCTTGGACTTCTCTGAGGACCTGTCTACTCCAGCAGAAGCTAAGTCTTTGCTAGTTCATTTGTTGTTACTGCTTCCTGAATATATTTCTTAGTACTGCTATATTCTAGTCCAGCTTGCTATCATGATATTCCCTTGCTAGCTGGAAGCTCTGGGGGTGCAGAGTGGCACCTCCACACCGTGAGTCGGTGTGGGGAGACTTTTTGCTTACTCTGCGTGGCTTTTTGTAGTTTTTTGTGCTGACCGCATAGATCCTTTTTCTTTCCTCTGACTATTTAGTTAAATCTGGCCTCCTTTGCTAAAACCTGTTTCATTCCGGTGTTTGTGACTTTCCTCTTAACTCACAGTCAATATATGTGGGAGGCTGCCTTTACCTTTGGGGAATTTCTCTGAGGCAAGGTAAGGCTTCTATTTCTATCTTTAGGGGTAGTTAGCTCTTAGGCTGTGAAAAGGCATCTAGGGAGAGTTAGGTACGCTCCACGGCTATTTCTAGTGTGTGTGATAGGAGTAGGGTTTGCGGTCAGCAGAGTTCCCACTTACCCAGAGCTAGTTCCGATTTTGAGTTTACTCATCAGGTCATTCCGGGTGCTCCTAACCACCAGGTCCATAACACCCCCCTCTCCCATCTTGTATGCGTGGCTCTGCAGCCCCTCTCCCATCTTGTATGTGTGGCTCTGCAGCCCCCCTCTCCCATCTTGTATGCGTGGCTCTGCAGCCCCCTCCTCCCATCTTGTATGCGAGGCTCTGCAGCCCCCCCCTCTCCCATCTTGTATGTGTGGCTCTGCAGCCCCCCCTCCCATCTTGTATGCGTGGCTATGCAGCCCCCCTCTCCCATCTTGTATGCGTGGCTCTGCAGCCCCCCTCTCCCATATTGTATGCGTGCCTCTGCAGCCCCCGTCCTCCCTCATCCTCCTCCCCTGTCATACTCACCTTTCTCAATCCGGCGCATCACGCCGAAAGTCCCTGTATCTTGGTCCCGGCGCTGCAGCTTCTCCCTGAGTGAGCGGTCACATGGTCCCGCTCATTAAGGTCATGAATATGCATCCATATTCATGACCTTAATGAGCGGTACCATGTGACCGCTCAGCACAGGAAGAAGCTGCCGACGTTGAGACCATTGGAGTTGCTGGCACCGCTGGAGCCGAGGAGGGTGAGTACGATGAGTTCAAGGAGGCGGGGAGATGGGGGAGGCAGGGAGGTAGGCGGGCGGCTGGCGGTGACCCAGATCCTTATAATAAAAAAAAACCTTGCTCAGGTGCCGCCCCCCCACATCCTGCTGCCCCAGGCACCTGCCCTCAAGTGCCTAGTGACAAATACGGCCCTGACTAAGGGACTGTGCTATGCATAATAAGTGAGCACACTATATACTAAGTGACTGTGCTATACATAATAAGTGAGTACACTATATACTAAGGAACTGTGCTATATATAATAAGGTTACATCCCTGTATCTGTGTGCAGTGTTGGTGTGCTGCCTGCTTTTACAGACTCATTGAGCATGTCCTATTCTGATCCTCAAAATCGAATCAGAACAGAACATTCTCTGACATTCACAGATCTCATTCTCATATCCGTGATTTTCATGTACAGTATGTGTGAATGGACCTATGATACAGGAAAGATATATATCTTGGTACCGTGTATTAGTTATGGACATAACTGTTTATCACTCATGGTAATTCTGCTTTATGTCACCTGTCTTATCCATGTTTTTTTTTTTTTTTTTTCTGTGCTATGTTGTGCATAAATATGTGATTCTTCAGAATTTGTATTAGTCTATGCCTGATGAAAAGACCTGTGTAGTCTCGAAAGCTTGCAATTTGTTACCATCTTTTCAGTTAGCCATTAAAAGGTATCAACCACTGAGGACTCTCAATTCTAAATATTTTTCTTGAATGGACCTATAAAACTCTATGAGTCCGTGTGCCGTCCGATAAAAAAACCTGGAAGCACCCGGACATTTCACAGAAATGTGAGAATGTACAATTAGGGATTTTACAGATTATATTATCACTCCACGTCACACAGTGCAGATACAGAATTTGGCTGGAGTCACACTACAGCGAGATACGGCCGAGTCTCGCAGGTTAAAAACAAGCTCTGGCACCGGCACTCCGGAGCGGAGCGTGCAGCTCCATGTATAGCTATGCGGCCGCACGCTCCGTTCCGGACTGCCGGTGCCAGCAGGTTTCAACCTGCGAGACTCGGCCGTATCTCGCTGTGTGTGATCCCGGGCTAATATCTACATCCAGATACTTACCGCTGACGTCTCGTCTGATTAGAGTCACTTTCTCCTGTTTTTTCTTCATCATGTTAGACCCTCATGTCAACAACTCCCAGCCACGACTCCTCTTGCCATGATGATCTTCGCAGCCCTGAAAATAACAAGGTCACATACATTGTATACATACATGTGCCTCCCCCCCGAATACAGATATGTACCCCACCATTAATATACTATTAGCCACGCACCACTAAAAATATAAAGTGTTAAGCAGCACTGTTCCCCGCCCTCATTACCTATATTCTCTGACTCACAATAATATAAACTATTCAGTCTGTGACTCTCCCCAATTACCTGTAAGGCTATGTGCAAATGGAATATATGCAAGGTTTTATAATACAGGAAAAGTGAACGAGATCCCTGAGGTCTCATGCACACACTGCTTATTTTTTCCTTGCAGATTTGCAGCAGATTAAAATATGCATAATGTCAATTCTTGCAGCGTATTTCACCCGTACTAATGGGGGAAAATACGTAACAAAATCATGGCAAAAATGTGGAAAAAAATAAATGTATTGTACGCAACTTTCTTCCTGCCAACGCATTAGGATAATGTCTCCTGCAAATCCTGAACATGGGCACATAGCCTTAAGGTACCGTCACATTAAGCGACGCTGCAGCGATAGCGACAACGATGCCGATCGCTGCAGCGTCGCTGTTTGATCGCTGGAGAGCTGTCACACAGACCGCTCTCCAGCGACCAACGATGCCGAGGTCCCCGGGTAACCAGGGTAAACATCGGGTTGCTAAGCGCAGGGCCGCGCTTAGTAACCCGATGTTTACCCTGGTTACCAGCGTAAAAGTAAAAAAAACAAACAGTACATGCTCACCTGCGCGTCCCCAAGCTTCTGCTTCCTGACACTGACTGAGCTCCGGCCCTAACAGCACAGCGGTGACGTCACCGCTGTGCTTTCACTTTCACTTTTTAGGGCCGGCGCTCAGTCAGTGTCAGGAAGCAGACGCTGGGGGACGCTGGGTGAGTATGTACCGTTTGTTTTTTTTACTTTTACACTGGTAACCAGGGTAAACATCGGGTTACTAAGCGCGGCCCTGCGCTTGGTAACCCGATGTTTACCCTGGTTACCAGTGTAAAACATCGCTGGTATCGTTGCTTTTGGTGTCAAACACAACGATACACAGCGATCGGACGACCAAATAAAGTTCTGGACTTTATTCAGCGACCAGCGACATCACAGCAGGATCCTGATCGCTGCTGTGTGTCAAACTAAACGATATCGCTAGCGAGGACGCTGCAACGTCACGGATCGCTAGCGATATCGTTTAGTGTGACGGTACCTTTAATCCCTGTCCAGTGTCCACTTCATTCATTATAAGTACTTGATAGAATCATAATTTTGGGGGGTGGAAGAAGACGACTTCAGGTACTGAGCATCCTCCGCCACCTCCTAATTCATTACAAATCCCTGACAGAGTTTTCTCCCACCTTTCAGATTAATATAAAGTGTCCTATTCACCTTATTGCCTCATCTCCTATTCCTCAATAAATATTAAGTCCCCGATAGCATCACTATGCATTGTGAGATGGGGGAGGACACTATCAGGGACTTAGCACCCTCCTCCACCACCCAATTTATTTTACATCCATATCTAATGTCCTCCTTCCCCTGTTCATAAGTCCATTATAAGTCCCACTTCCCCATCCCATTCCTCCACATTTCTCATTGTCCTTCTCCCTCCGCATTCCATCATTGACCTCTCACCCACCTCCATCATTGCCCTCTCCACTACCCTCATCATTGCCCTCTCCACCACCTCCATCATTGCCTTCCCCACCACCCCAATCATTGTTCTCCCCCACCACCCCATAATTGCCCTCACCACCACCCCAATCATTTCCTACTCCACCACCTCCCTCATTACCCTCTCCACCACCTCCATCATTGTTCTCCCCCAACACCATCATTGCCCTATCCACCACCTCCATCATTGCCCTCTCCTCCGCCTCCATCATTCTCCCCAACACCTCCATAATTGTCCTCTCCACCACCTCCATCATTGTTCTACACCACCTCAATCATTGTTCTCCTCCACCACTACCATCACTCTCTACCACCTCCATCATTGCCCTTTCCACCACCACCATCATTGTTCTCCCCCCACCTCCATCATTGTTCTCCACCACCTCCATCATTGTTCTCTCCCACCACCTCCATCATTGTTCTCCCCCACCAACTCCATTATTGTTCTCCCCACCACCTCCATCATTGTTCTCCCCCCACCACCATCATTGTTCTCCCCCCACCTCCATCATTGTTCTCCACCACCTCCATCATTGTTCTCTCCCACCACCTCCATCATTGTTCTCCATCACCTCCATCATTGTTCTCCCCCACCAGCTCCATATACACATACACACACCACTGCTCACCTCACCTCTCACCTCTTCTCCGCACGTTCCCCCGTATCCGCAGCATCATCATCACAAGCAGCTTTTTCTCTCTGACACAGGCGCTCGCTGAATGCTGATGTCATCCAGTTGCTCCCTGCCCACCGCCCATAAGGGAAATCTGGGCAGGGGCCCCTCAGGGCCGGAGAAACAGGACAGATTGCCCTCAGTGTTAGCTGCCCTGCAGAGGCCCCTATCCACCTTCGGGCCCTGCCGGTGCAGCTGCACCAGCTGCACATGCTTTAGTTAATTTCTTTCGGTTAAGCTTCTAAAGTGTACTCAAGGTTTAGAAGAATTTCTTAACGGTAAATCATTGAAATTGGGCCAAAAGACCCATAATAAATTCCTAACGCAATTAGAAAGTATTAAAGGGTTCCTATAAGAATAGACACCTGCAAAATAGTCTAAAGCCATAAATTCCAATATGTGATAAATAACCATACCGTATTGAAAACAAATATGCAAACTTTATTAAATGCAGAAAAACAAAATGACAAACTATGGTGATAAGACAAACTATTAAAAACACCATTAAAACACCCAAAAGGCATTGTGCCTACATAGTTAATCCCACAATGGCACTATATAATATAAATCAGCAACTATTAAATATGACATTAAAGCAATGGGGGTACAATAAAGGAAACTACACATAAACCAATAAACAATCATAATACGTAAATCAAAAGTACATGATTTATTTTACATCCCTATCTAATGTCCTCCTTCCCCTGTTCCTAAGTCCATTATAAGTCTCTCTTCCTCCCATCCCATTCCCCCACATCACTCATTGTACTTCTCCTCCCAAATCCCATCATTAACCTCTCACCCACCTCCATCATTGCCCTCTCCACTACCCTCATCATTGCTCTCTCCACCACCTATATCATTGCCTTCTTCAACACCCCAATCATTGTTCTCCCCCACCACCCCTATCATTGACCTGTCTCCCACCTCCATCATTACCCTTTCCACCACCCAATCATTGTTCTCCCCACCACCCCATCATTGCCCTCACCACCACAACCTCATCATTTCCTTCACCACCTCCATCATTGCCCTCTCCTCCACCTCCATCATTGTTCTCCCCCACCACCTCCATCATTGCCCTCTCCACCACCTCCATCATTGTTCTCCCCCACCTCCTCCATCATTCTTCTCCCCCACCACTTCCATCATTGTTCTCCCTGTTGTGGATTCTGTTTCCGGGCTCCCTCTGGTGGTTACTGCTGGTACTGGGTGACTTTGGTGGGTTGCGGCCTTTGGTTTCCATCTGTCCATCAGAGGCTGGGTGTTTCCTATTTTACCTGGCCTTTCTGTCATTTCCCTTGCCGGCTATCAATGTGTTCAGATGTGCTCTGTTTGGTTTCTGCCTACCTGCTCCCAGATCTTTCAGGATAAGCTAAGTGCTGATTTTCAGTTGTTTGGTTTTTTGTCCAGCTTGCTTAGAATGTCTCTTTGTTAGCTGGTTGCTCTAGTGGACTGAGGTTCTCCCCATGTGTCATGAGTTGGCACATGGGTTCTTGTAATCTCAGGATGGTTTTTTTGATTAGGGTTTTTTGCTGACCGCTCAGTCCCCTTTTGTGTCATTCTGCTTTCTAGTTTTCAGCGGGCCTCTATTTGCTAAAGCTATATACATCATCTCTATGTGTGTGCCTTCCTCTCATTTCACCGTCAATACATGTGGGGGGCAACTATATCTTTGGGGTTAATTCCTCTGGAGGCAAGTGAGGTCTTTGTTTTCTCTGCAGTACTAGTTAGCTCTTAGGCTGGTGCGTGGCGTCTAGAACCAACGTAGGCACGCTCCCTGGCTATCTCTAGTTGCGTTTGTCAGGCGTAGGGCAGCGGTCAGCCCAGGTTCCATCACCCTAGAGCTCGTCCGATATTTATTAGCTTTGCTTATCCTGTGCTATCCCTAGCCATTGGGGATTCATGACAGTATAGCCGGCCCACAAAGTGTTAATTGTTTGGGCTGAAGCAGGAGAAAAAGAAGTGTTCAAGGGAAATTATTTATTTTTTTTTCCTTCAGAGTTTTGCTGCCTAGCCCTTAATTGCTGTCTAGCTGCTTCTTACCTCCTCTTAACCCTTGAATGGCTCTGATCTTAGCTGTTTATCATGGATGTCCAGAGTTTGGCTTCCAGCCTGAGTAATCTCGCGGCAAAGGTTCAAAACATACAGGATTTCGTTGTTCACACTCCCATGTCTGAACCTAGAATTCCTATTCCAGAGTTTTTTTCTGGAGATAGATCTACCTTCCTGAATTTCAGGAACAATTGTAAATTGTTTCTCTCTTTGAAATCTCGCTCCTCTGGAGACCCTGCTCAACAGGTCAAGATTGTTATATCGTTCCTACGGGGCGACCCTCAGAATTGGGCATTTGCATTGGCACCAGGGGATCCTGCATTGCTCAGTGTGGATGCGTTTTTTCTGGCATTGGGATTGCTCTATGAGGAACCTAACCTAGAGATTCAGGCTGAAAAGGCTTTATTAGCCCTCTCTCAGGGGCATGATGAAGCGGAAATATATTGTCAGAAATTTCGGAAATGGTCGGTGCTTACTCAGTGGAATGAGTGCGCCCTGGCTGCAAACTTCAGAAATGGTCTTTCTGAGGCCATTAAGGATATTATGGTGGGGTTCCCTGCGCCTACAGGTCTGAATGAGTCTATGGCTATGGCCATTCAGATTGATCGGCGTTTACGGGAGCGCAAACCCGTGCACCAGTTGGCGGTGTCTTCTGAACAGGCACCTGAGACTATACAATGTGATAGAATTCAGTCCAGAAGTGAACGGCAAAATTATAGGCGGAAAAATGGTTTGTGTTTTTATTGTGGTGATTCAGCTCATGTTATATCAGCATGCTCTAAACGCACAAAAAGGGTTGATAAATCTTTTGCCATTGATACTCTGCAGTCTAAGTTCATTTTGTCTGTGACTCTGATTTTTTCACTGTCTTCCATTTCCGTCGATGCCTATGTGGATTCAGGCTCTGCCCTGAGTCTTATGGATTGGTCATTTGCTAAACGCTGCGGTTTTAGTCTAGAGCCTCTGGAAGTTCTTATTCCTCTGAAAGGAATTGATTCTACACCATTGGCTATGAATAAACCGCAGTATTGGACACAAGTGACCATGCGCATGACTCCCGTTCATCAGGAGGTGATTCGCTTCCTTGTACTGTATAATTTACATGATAATAAATACACACTACTACTTAAATATAGAGTAGAAAAGACGAAACAGCAGAGATCATTAAAATATTTGTAAGTTTATTGAAAGATAGTTAAAAACATGTAAAATTAAGCTATAAGAACCACACATAATAGAGCATCTGAACAGACGCCCCCATAGAGGAAGCATTAGCGAAACGGCGCTGTCGGGGTGAGAGCACACGCTGAACTTGGGACCGTGCTTATTCATAGCCAGGTATGATCATACGTTGTTGCTATATCATGTGTACGAGGTGAATTGGATCCTTGCTGACATAACTTTGTAACAGCACACTGTGCGTTGTATATTTGCACTAAGCACTCAGCACTTTAGATCGGATCCATACTGTGGCTGCTCGGTAATGACACATGTTTATAGCAGGTGTTTCACATTAGACACTGAGCTGGATCCTTGCTGACATAACTTCGTAACAGCACACTGTGCGTTGTACATTTGCACTAAGCACTCAGCATTTTAGATCGGATCCATACTGTAGCTGCTCGGTAATGATACACGTGTATAGCAGATGTTTCACAGTAGACACTTAGCATTGTATGTGTGATCTATGGACACTTTTTCCTTGCACTGAACATTTAGCATTTCAGGCTTGATTTATCCTGTTGTAATTTTGTAATGGCACATTCGCTTGCACTGAGCATCCAGCACTTTATGTTTATTTAATTATATATATACTTGCAATTTGTACTAAGACACTTTAGGTCATCTATAAGATCACATTTACTATTTATTATTTAGTCATTATTCTTTGTATATATAATTAATAGATATTTATTTATCATATTAGCACTTTTATGTAGCATTTTTGCACATATAATGAAGTATAATATATAATATATAATTAACAACATATTTATTTATTTATTTATATGCTTTTTATAAGGCACTAATTCTTTAAAGCATACCTAGCTTGGTACATGTATATATATATTTTTTCAGAAGTCCCTGTTCAGATGCTCTATTATGTGTGGTTCTTATAGCTTAATTTTACATGTTTTTAACTATCTTTCAATAAACTTACAAATATTTTAATGATCTCTGCTGTTTCGTCTTTTCTACTCTATATTTAAGTAGTAGTGTGTATTTATTATAAGTTTTTGACGTTTTGCATAAAATTCTTTTCTATAAGACTGTGTTTAATATAATTTACATGATGTACTAGTGCTTGGTCTGCCATGGTTACAAACTCATAATCCTGTCCTTGACTGGAAAACAATGTCTGTGCTAAGCTGGGGATGTCAGGGGGTTCATGATGATGCACCTCCGATTTCTATCGCTTCATCTACTCCTTCGGAGATCCCTGCGTTTTTGTCGGATTATAGGGATGTTTTTGAGGAGCCTAAGCTCAATTCGCTCCCTCCCCATAGAGAGTGTGACTGTGCTATAGAATTGATTCCTGGCAGTAAGTTCCCTAAGGGTCGTTTATTTAATCTGTCACTGCCAGAGCATACTGCTATGCGGAATTATATTAAGGAGTCCTTGGAAAAGGGACATATTCATCCATCTTCGTCCCCTCTGGGAGCAGGTTTTTTTTTCGTGGCAAAAAAAGATGGTTCCCTGAGGCCTTGTATAGATTATCGCCTTCTGAATAAGATTACAGTCAAATACCAGTATCCATTGCCATTATTTACTGATTTGTTTGCTCGCATTAAGGGGGCTAGGTGGTTCACTAAAATAGATCTTCGTGGTGCGTATAATCTGGTGCGGATAAAACAGGGTGATGAGTGGAAAACCGCATTTAATACGCCTGAGGGCCATTTTGAGTATTTGGTAATGCCTTTTGGACTCTCCAATGCTCCGTCAGTCTTTCAGTCCTTTATGCACAATATTTTCCGTGAATATCTGGATAAGTTTATGATTGTGTATTTGGATGATATTTTGGTGTTTTCTGATGACTGGGAGTCTCATGTTCTACAGGTCAGGAAGGTGTTTCAGGTTTTGCGGGCCAATTCTCTGTTTGTGAAGGGCTCAAAGTGTCTCTTCGGAGTCCAGAAGATTTCTTTTTTGGGGTACATTTTTTCTCCTTCTACTATTGAGATGGATCCCGTTAAGGTTCAGGCTATTTGTGACTGGACACAACCTACATCTGTTAAGAGCCTTCAGAAGTTCTTGGGGTTTGCTAATTTTTATCGTCGGTTCATTGCTAATTTTTCCAGTATTGTTAAACCTTTGACTGATTTGACTAAAAAGGGTGCTGATGTTGCTGATTGGTCTCCTGCGGCCGTGGAGGCCTTTCGGGAACTTAAGCGCCGTTTTTCTTCTGCTCCTGTGTTGTGTCAACCAGATGTTTCACTTCCTTTCCAGGTGGAGGTTGATGCTTCCGAGATTGGAGCGGGGGCGGTTTTGTCACAGAGAAGTTCTAATGGCTCGGTGATGAAGCCATGTGCTTTCTTCTCTAGAAAATTCTCGCCCGCCGAGCGCAATTATGATGTGGGTAATCGGGAGCTTTTGGCCATGAAGTGGGCATTTGAGGAGTGGCGTCATTGGCTTGAGGGTGCTAAACATCGCGTGGTGGTCTTGACGGATCACAAGAATCTCATTTACCTTGAGTCTGCCAGGCGTTTGAATCCTAGACAGGCTCGTTGGTCGTTATTTTTTTCTCGTTTCAATTTCGTGGTTTCATACCTGCCAGGTTCAAAGAATGTGAAGGCAGATGCTCTTTCCAGGAGTTTTGTGCCTGACTCTCCTGGAGACACTGGGCCTGCTGGTATCCTTAGGGATGGGGTAATATTGTCCGCCGTATCCCCAGACTTGCGACGCGCATTGCAGGAGTTTCAGGTGGATAAACCGGATCGATGTCCACCAGAAAGACTGTTTGCTCCGGATGATTGGATCAGTAGAGTCATCTCCGAGGTCCATTCTTCTGTGTTGGCTGGTCATCCTGGAATATTTGGTACAAGAGACTTGGTGGCCAGGTCTTTTTGGTGGCCTTCCTTGTCTAGGGATGTGCGTACTTTTGTGCAGTCTTGTGAAGTGTGTGCTCGAGCTAAGCCTTGCTGTTCACGGGCTAGTGGGTTGTTGTTATCCTTGCCCATCCCGAAGAGGCCTTGGACGCACATTTCCATGGATTTTATTTCTGATCTCCCGGTTTCACAGAAAATGTCCGTTATCTGGGTTGTGTGTGACCGCTTTTCTAAGATGGTTCATTTGGTGCCCTTGCCTAAGTTGCCCTCCTCCTCTGAGTTGGTTCCTTTGTTTTTTCAGAACGTGGTTCGTTTGCATAGGATTCCGGAGAATATCGTTTCTGACAGGGGATCCCAGTTTGTGTCTAGATTTTGGCGGACGTTTTGTGCCAAGATGGGCATTGATTTGTCTTTCTCGTCTGCATTCCATCCTCAGACGAATGGCCAGACGGAGCGAACTAATCAGACCTTGGAAACTTATTTGAGGTGTTTTGTTTCTGCTGATCAGGATGACTGGGTTGCTTTTTTGCCACTGGCCGAATTTGCTCTTAATAATCGGGCTAGTTCAGCCACGTTGGTCTCTCCTTTTTTTTGTAATTCGGGATTTCATCCTCGTTTTTCCTCTGGTCAGGTGGAGTCTTCGGATTGTCCTGGAGTGGACGTGGTGGTGGACAGGCTACATCACATTTGGAATCAGGTGGTGGACAATTTGAAGTTGTCTCAGGAGAAGACTCAGCAGTTTGCTAATCGCCGTCGCCGCGTGGGTCCCCGACTTCTTGTTGGGGACTTGGTGTGGTTGTCTTCTCGTTTTGTCCCTATGAAGGTCTCTTCTCCTAAGTTCAAGCCTCGGTTCATCGGTCCTTATAGGATCTCGGAGATTCTTAACCCTGTATCCTTCCGTTTGGATCTCCCAGCATCGTTCGCTATTCATAATGTGTTCCATCGGTCGTTGTTGCGGAGGTATGAGGTGCCCGTTGTTCCTTCGGTCAAGCCTCCTGCTCCGGTGCTGGTGGAGGGAGAATTGGAGTATGTTGTTGAAAAGATCTTGGATTCTCGTGTTTCCAGACGCAAACTCCAGTATTTGGTTAAGTGGAAGGGTTATGGTCAGGAGGACAATTCCTGGGTGGTCGCCTCCGATGTTCATGCGACTGATTTGGTCCGCGCCTTCCATAGAGCTCACTCTGATCGCCCTGGGGGTTCTCGTGAGGGTTCGGTGACCCCTCCTCAAGGGGGGGGTACTGTTGTGGATTCTGTTTGCAGGCTCCCTCTGGTGGTTACTGCTGGTACTTGGTGACTTTGGTGGGTTGCGGCCTTTGGTTTCCATCTGTCCATCAGAGGCTGGGTGTTTCCTATTTTACCTGGCCTTTCTGTCATTTCCCTTGCCGGCTATCAATGTGTTCAGATGTGCTCTGTTTGGTTTCTGCCTACCTGCTCCCAGATCTTTCAGGATAAGCTAAGTGCTGATTTTCAGTTGTTTGGTTTTTTGTCCAGCTTGCTTAGAATGTCTCTTTGTTAGCTGGTTGCTCTAGTGGACTGAGGTTCTCCCCATGTGTCATGAGTTGGCACATGGGTTCTTGTAATCTCAGGATGGTTTTTTTGATTAGGGTTTTTTGCTGACCGCTCAGTCCCCTTTTGTGTCATTCTGCTTTCTAGTTTTCAGCGGGCCTCTATTTGCTAAAGCTATATACATCATCTCTATGTGTGTGCCTTCCTCTCATTTCACCGTCAATACATGTGGGGGGCAACTATATCTTTGGGGTTAATTCCTCTGGAGGCAAGTGAGGTCTTTGTTTTCTCTGCAGTACTAGTTAGCTCTTAGGCTGGTGCGTGGCGTCTAGAACCAACGTAGGCACGCTCCCTGGCTATCTCTAGTTGCGTTTGTCAGGCGTAGGGCAGCGGTCAGCCCAGGTTCCATCACCCTAGAGCTCGTCCGATATTTATTAGCTTTGCTTATCCTGTGCTATCCCTAGCCATTGGGGATTCATGACATCTCCCCCACCACATCCATCATTGTTCTCCCCCACCATCTCCATATACACATACACACACACCACCACTCACCTCTTCTCCACACCTTCCCCCGTAACCGCATCATCATCGTCACCAGCAGCTTTTTCTCTCTGACACAGGCGTGCGCCGAATGCTGATTTCATCCAGTCGCTCCCTGCCCACCGCACATGAGGGCAAACTGGCTAGGGGACCCTCGGGGCTGGAGAAACAGGACAGATTGCCCTCAGTGTTAGCTGCCCTGCAGAGGCCCCCTCAACACCTCTGGGCCCTGGTGCAGCTGCACCAGCTGCACATGCAGTATGCCAGCCCCTGTTTCAGTTCATTTCTTTCGGTTAAGTTTCTAAATTGGACTCAAGGCTTAGAAGCATTTCTTAACGGTAAATCATTGAAATTGGGCCAAAAGACCCATAATAAATTCCTAATGCGATTAGAAAGTATTAAAGGTTTCCTATAAGGATAGATACCTGCAATTACCCCAAAGCCATAAATTCCAATATTTGTGAAATAACCATACCGCATTGAAAACAAATATGCAAACTTTATTAAATGCAAAAAAAAAAAATGACAAACTGTGGCGACAAACTGTTAAAAACACCATTAAAACCCCCAAAAGGCATTGTTTCTACATAGTTAAGTCCTACAATGGCACTATATAATATAAATCAGCAACTATTAAATATCACAGTAAAGCAATGGGGGGTACAATAAAGGAAACTAGTACACATAAACCAATTAACAATCATAACACGGGAATCAAAAGTACATGATTATAGTATAAATTAATAATACAAATAATGTATAAAATCTGACCACATGTCATGTTTTCTGGATTTCCTTAGTATTGCCCAGGTGATGGAATTATCACATGTACAGTACTAAGGAAATCCTGAAAACATGATCTCATGGTGGCTCTTGAAGACTGGAGTTGGGGAACACTGATATAAGGGTTAGCTTGCCAACTAATAGAGCTCTTACCTGGACACAAAGTCAAGACAGACAATTAGAGCAGTACCTATCACATGCCATAATAGGTGACCCAAGTGGCTCACACTGCCAAGTACCCCGAAGCGCGTTTCGCATATTGCTTTGCCAGTCTATGCAGCAGCTATGGGGTTTCTAGAGAGAAGAAAAATAAAAAATGAAAGAAAAAATAGGAATGCACTCACCGGTCTGTTGAAGCAAAAAAAAATTCCTTTATTGGGACATGTGCAGGAGACGACAGGGAGAACGTGGACAAAAAAGGACGACGATCGTTAGGACCCGTAGAAGCGCAGCAGCGCGAAACGATCGTCGTCCTTTTTTGTCCACGTTCTCCCTGTCGTCTCCTGCACATGTCTCAATAAAGGAATTTTTTTGCACACGGACACACGGTCAGCAAAAAATCACTGACATATGCAGAGACACATTGATTTTAATGTGTCTACGTGTGTCAGTGTCTCCGGTACGTGAGGAAACTGTCACCACACGTACCGGAGCCACTGACGTGTGAAACAGGCCTTAGGGCGATTGCTGGGTCTGCATCTGCCATTGCAACACATTGACACAAACAACATGGATGGGGGCATGGGGTTGTAAGTTGAATGACATATTGTCCACATTTCCACATTGAAGAACATGAGTATTGTTATATCATGTAATGTGAAGTGTGCATGGTGTTGATAATTTGTGTTCTTTGATAGTAGGGAAAGTAAGGCCGGCGTCACACTAGAGAGTATTACAGACGTATGAGAGGCACAAAAACTACACTTTGCACACGGACCAATGTTTCTCTATGGGGCAGCTCCTATCTGCCGTATATTTCTCAGCTGTATTTTACGGGTGTAGAAAATCGCAGCATGCTGCGTTTGTCAGCATATTGCTCAAACAAATCCGCCAATGAAAGTCTATGGGGGGCGAGAAATATACAGATTACACACGGACCATCAGTGTGACTTGCGAGAAATACGCACCGGTGTTCTATAGAAAAGCCGGCAATTCAGTGCAGTGTACAGTAAAATCACACTGACAGGTTAGAATAGAATAGATAGAATAAATGTCTACACATAGTATAGGTATATATATATACTAGCTGTACTACCCGGCTTCGCCCGGGGTAATAACTGCTGTTAGCAAAATAGAATGTGTTAACAAAAATGTATTCTGCACAAAAAAACCACAAAACAAATAGAAATGTAATTATTGAAAGGCAAAAACTAAGAGAATAGAAGCATTTTACAACATATATTTCAACACCAGAGATATTCCACACAGATTTAACTAAATTGGCCAAGTAATGTGAAGTAATCTTCTACTACTTATTCGAGAGCCTTTTGATAAACGACATTCTTAGTTTTTCCTTCAGGTGCAAAGACAAACAGATTTTTGGCTGTTCCAACTCTTGAACAGGCCACATAAAGTTGACCATGAGAAAAGCATGGAGATTGTAAATCTAAGCTAGCTGAAGAGCCCGGCGTTGCCTGGGCATAGTAAATATCTGTGGTTAGTTATAGCACCTCACTTCTTTTATTTTCCCATCACGCCTCTCATTTTCCCCATCACATCTTTCATTTTCCCCCTCACATCTCTCATTTTCTCCCTCACACCTCTCATTTTCCCCCTCACTCCTCTTATTTTCCCCCTCACTCCTCTCATTCCCCCCTAACACTTGTCATTTCGACCTCACATCTGTCATTTTCCGATCACTCCACTATTTTCCCTCACTCCTATCATTTTGCACTCACACCTTTTCATTTTTACCTCACACCTCTCATTTTCACCTCAGTATATACATGTTTGTCATCTCCCTTATATATAGTATACACCTGTATGTCATCTCCTGTATATAGTATATACCTGTATGTCATCTCCCCTGTATATAGTATATACCTGCTGTGTGTCATCTCCCCTGTATATAGTATATACCTGTATGTCATCTCCTCCTATATATAGTATATACCTGTATTTAATCTCCTCCTGTATATAGTATATACCTGTGTGTCATCTCACCTATATATAGTATATATCTGTGTGTCATCTCCTCCTGTATATAGTATATACCTGTATGTCATCTCCTCCTATACATAGCATATACCTGTATGTCATCTCTCCCTGTATATACTATATACCTGTAGGTAATCTGCTCCTGTATATAGTATATACCTGTGTGTCATCTCCTTCTGTATATAGTATATACCTGTATGTCATCTCCTGCTGTATGTAGTATGTACCTGTATGTCATCTCCTCCTCTATATAGTATATACCTGTGTGTCATCTCCTCCTGCATATAGTATATACCTGTGTGTCATCTCCCCTGTAAATAGTATATACCTGTGTGTCATCTCCTCCTGTATATAGTATATATCTGTATGTAATCTCCTCCTGTATTAGACCTCGTTCACACGTTATTTGGTCAGTATTTTTACCTCAGTATTTGTAAGCTAAATTGGCAGCCTGATAAATCCCCAGCCAACAGTAAGCCCACCCCCTGGCAGTATATATTAGCTCACACATACACATAATAGACTGGTCATGTGACTGACAGCTGCCGGATTCCTATATGGTACATTTGTTGCTCTTGTAGTTTGTCAGCTTATTAATCAGATTTTTATTTTTGAAGGATAATACCAGACTTGTGTGTGTTTTAGGGCGAGTTTCGTGTGTCAAGTTGTGTGTGTTGAGTTGTGTGTGGCGACATGCATGTAGCGACTTTTGTGAGATGAGTTTTGTGTGGCGACATGCGTGTAGCAACTTTTTGTGTGTCGAGTTGCATGTGACAGGTTAGTGTAGCAAGTTGTGTGCAGCAAGTTTTGCACATGGCAAGTTTTGCGCGTGGCGAGTTTTCTGTGTGGTGCCTTTTGAGTATGTGCAAGTTTTGTGTGAGGCAACTTTTGCATGTGTTGCAACTTTTGTGCATGTGGCAATTTTTCCGCGTGTGCAAGTTTTGCGTGTAGCGAGTTTTCCATGAGGTGAGTTTTGCACGTGTGGCAAGTTTTGCATGTGGAGAGTTTTGCGCGTGGCGAGTTTTGAGCGGCGACTTTTGTGTTTCAACTTTTACGTGGCGAGGTTGGTGTATGTGTGGTGAAATGTGCGCTGAGGGTGGTATATGTGTTCGAGCACGTGGTAGTGTGTGGCGCATTTTGTGTGTGTGTTCATATCCCCGTGGTGGTGTGGTGATTATCCCATGTCGGGGCCCCACCTTAGCAACTGTACAGTATATACTCTTTGGCGCCATCTGTTGTGAACTCCGTTTTCAGGCTCCCTCTTGTGGTCACAGATGGTATTGTGTGACTTTGGTTTTTTGGCTCCCCCTGGTGGTTTGGTTTATTATCCTGCGGGCCTGCTGGATCAGCTGCCTCGTTATTCACCAGGGAGGCTCCTATTTAGCTCTGCTTCACTCCCACTTGTTGCCGGCTGTCAATGTATTCAGTGCTATTCTGATTACTCCTGATTATCTCGTTTTCTGCCTCTTCAGGATAAGCTAAGTTCTGTTTGAATATTTTTTGCTCATCTGCCTGCAATATGATTTCTGTGTATGGTGAGTCTAGTCCAGCTTGCTAACATGTGATTTATTTTTGCTGGTAAGCTCTGGGGTACGGAGTTGCTTCCCCCGCACCGTTAGTTGGTGCGGGGGCTCGAGCAATCTCTGCGTGGATATTTTGAATAGGGTTTTTTATTGACCGCACAGTTTCCTTCCTATTTTCTGCTATCTAGTATTAGCAGGCCTCATTTGCTAAATCTGATTTCATCTCTGCGTTTGTGCTTTCCCCTTAACTCACCGTTAATATTTGTGGGGGGCTATTCTATATCTTTGGGGTCTTCCACTGAGGCAAGTGAGGACTTACTTTCCCTTCAGGAATAGTCAGTTTCTCAGGCCGTGACGAGACATCTAGGATTTTTTAGGTAACGTTCCACGGCTGCCTATAGTTGTTTGCGGATAGGATCAGGTTGCGGTCAATCTAGTTACGACTTCCCCAGAGCTAGTAGTCTGTTCTGTTACTTAGCTAGTCCGACCTGCGATCCTTGCCACTAGGATCATAACAGTACAGCCGGCCCATAAAGTGTTAATTGCATGGCAGAAGCAGGAGAAAAGAAGCTTGGAGATATTTTTTTTTTGCTGCCGTGTGTCTAGCTGCTGTGTGTCTGGCTTCTCTCCTCCTCTTAATCTTGGTGTGGCTCTGAGTTCAGCTGCTGATATGGATATCCAGAGTTTAGCCTCCAGTGTAGATCATCTTGCTGCAAGGGTACAAAGTATTCAGGATTTTGTTGTGCACAGTCCTATGTCAGAGCCTAGAATACCTATTCCGGAGTTGTTTTCTGGAGATAGATCTAGGTTCCTGAATTTTAAGAGTTGTTTCTTTCTTTGAAACCTCGTTCCTCTGGGGATTCTGTTCAGCAAGTTAAGATTATTATTTCTTTCTTGCGTGGCGATCCTCAAGATTGGGCTTTCGCATTGGCTCCAGAGGATCCTGCGTTGCTCAGTGTGGATGCGTTTTTTCTGGCCCTTGGATTGCTCTATGAGGAACCTAATCTTGAGAACCAGGCTGAAAAAGCGTTGTTGGCCCTCTCTCAGGGGCAAGATGATGCAGAGGTTTACTGCCAGAAATTTCGGAAATGGTCGGTGCTTACTCAATGGAATGAGTGTGCCCTGGCTGCAAATTTCAGAAAAGGTCTTTCTGAAGCCATTAAGAATGTCATGGTGGGGTTCCCTACGCCTGCAGGTCTGAATGAGTCAATGACTCTGGCCATTCAGATTGATCGGCGTTTGCGGGAGCGCAAACCTGCGCACCATTTGGTGGTGTCTTCTGAACAGACACCTGAGTCTATGCAATGTGATAGAATTCTGACCAGAAGTGAACGGCAAAATTATAGACGGCAAAATGGGTTGTGCTTTTACTGTGGTGACTCAGCTCATGTTATCTCAGCATGCTCTAAGCGCACAAAAAAGATTGATAAATCTGTCACCTTCGGTACTTTACAGCCTAAGTTTATTTTGTCTGTTACCCTGATTTGTTCCCTGTCATCTTACCCGGTTATGGCTTTTGTGGATTCAGGTGCTGCCCTGAGTCTGATGGATTTGTCATTTGCCAGGCGCTGTGGTTTTGTTTTGGAGCCTCTAAAATTCCCTATTCCACTAAGGGGAATTGATGCTACACCATTGGCTACGAATAAACCTCAGTACTGGACACAAGTGACCATGCGCATTACTCCTGTTCATCAGGAGGTGATTCGCTTTCTTGTATTGCATAATTTGCATGATGTTGTCGTGTTGGGCCTGCCATGGTTGCAGACTCATAATCCAGTCCTGGATTGGAAAGCAGTGTCTGTGTCAAGTTGGGGTTGTCAGGGAATTCATGGCGACGCTCCTGTGGTGTCAATTGCTTCATCCACTCCTTCTGAGGTCCCTGCGTTTTTGTAAGATTACCAGGATGTATTTGATGAGCCCAAACTCAGTTCTCTACCTCCTCATAGGGATTGTGATTGTGCTATAAATTTGATTCCTGGTAGTAAGTTTCCTAAGGGACGACTTTTCAATTTGTCAGTGCCGGAGCATGCTGCTATGCGGAGTTATATAAAGGAGTCTTTGGAGAAAGGACTTATTCGCCCCTCCTCCTCCCCTCTTGGTGCGGGGTTCTTTTTTGTGGCTAAGAAGGATGGTTCCTTGAGACCTTGTATTGATTATCGCCTTCTAAACAAAATCACGGTCAAATTTCAGTATCCTTTGCCATTGTTATCTGATCTGTTTGCTTGCATTAAGGGGTCTAGTTGGTTCACCAAGATAGATCTCCGTGGTGCGTATAACCTTGTGCGTATTAAGCAGGGTGATGAATGGAAAACTGCATTTAATACGCCCGAAGGCCATTTTGAGTACTTGGTGATGCCTTTTGGACTTTCTAACGCTCCTTCTGTCTTTCAGTCCTTTATGCACGACATCTTCCGCGAATATCTGGATAAATTTATGATTGTGTATCTGGATGATATTCTGGTTTTTTCGGATGATTGGGAGTCCCATGTTAAGCAGGTCAGGATGGTGTTTCAGGTCCTGCGTGCCAATGCTTTATTTGTGAAGGGCTCAAAATGTCTTTTTGGAGTCCAGAAGGTCTCTTTTTTGGGTTTCATTTTTTCTCCTTCTGCTATTGAGATGGACCCAGTCAAGGTTCAGGCTATTCATGACTCTACTCAGCCAACATCTGTTAAGAGTCTTCAGAAGTTCTTGGGTTTTGCTAATTTTTACCGTCGCTTCATCGCTAATTTTTCTGGTGTTGTTAAGCCATTGACGGATTTGACCAAGAAGGGTTCTGATGTTACTAATTGGTCTCCTGCGGCTGTGGAGGCCTTTCGGGAGCTGAAGCGCCGGTTTTCTTCGGCTCCGGTCTTATGTCAGCCAGACGTCTCCCTTCCTTTCCAGGTCGAGGTTGATGCTTCTGAGATTGGAGCGGGGGCTGTTTTGTCGCAGAGAAGCTCTGATGGCTCTGTGATGAAGCCATGTGCTTTCTTTTCAAGAAAGATTTCGCCTGCCGAGCGGAATTATGATGTTGGTAATCGGGAGTTGTTGGCTATGAAGTGGGCATTTGAGGAGTGGCGACATTGGCTTGAGGGAGCTAAGCATCGTGTGGTGGTCTTGACTGATCACAAGAATTTGATTTATCTCGAGTCGGCCAAGCGGCTGAATCCTAGACAGGCTCGTTGGTCGTTGTTTTTCTCTCGTTTTGATTTCGTGGTCTCATACCTGCCTGGTTCGAAGAATGTGAAGGCTGATGCTCTTTCTAGGAGTTTTGTGCCTGACTCTCCTGGTGATTCAGAGCCAGCTGGTATCCTCAGAGAAGGGGTGATTTTGTCTGCCATCTCCCCAGATTTGCGACGAGTGCTGGAGGAGTTTCAGGCGGATAGACCTGACCGTTGTCCACCGGAGAGACTTTTTGTCCCGGATAGATGGACCAGCAGAGTTATTTCCGAGGTTCATTCTTCGGTGTTGGCAGGCCATCCTGGGATTTTTGGTACCAGAGATTTGGTGGCTAGGTCCTTCTGGTGGCCTTCCTTGTCGCGGGATGTGCGTTCCTTTGTGCAGTCTTGTGGAATTTGTGCTCGGGCTAAGCCTTGCTGTTCTCGTGCCAGTGGCTTGTTGTTGCCTTTGCCTGTCCCGAAGAGGCCTTGGACGCACATTTCCATGGATTTTATTTCAGATCTCCCTGTCTCTCAGAGAATGTCGGTCATTTGGGTGGTGTGTGATCGTTTTTCTAAGATGGTCCATTTGGTGCCCTTGCCTAAGTTGCCTTCCTCCTCCGAGTTGGTTCCTCTGTTTTTTCAAAATGTGGTTCGTTTGCACGGGATCCCTGAAAATATTGTTTCCGACAGAGGATCCCAGTTTGTGTCTAGATTTTGGCGGACCTTTTGTGCTAAGATGGGCATTAATTTGTCTTTTTCGTCGGCCTTCCATCCTCAGACAAATGGCCAAACCGAGCGCACTAATCAGACTTTGGAAACCTATTTAAGATGTTTTGTTTCTGCTGATCAGGACGACTGGGTGACTTTTTTGCCATTGGCCGAGTTTGCCCTTAATAATCGGGCTAGTTCTGCTACTTTGGTTTCGCCTTTTTTTTGTAATTCAGGGTTTCATCCTCGTTTTTCCTCGGGTCAGGTGGAGTCTTCTGACTGTCCTGGAGTGGATGTTGTGGTGGATAGGTTGCATCAGATTTGGAATCATGTGGTGGACAATTTGAAGCTATTTGAAAAAGCTGACCGTCACATCCATACATAGACTAAGTGTGAACAGGTGCTGAACCTAGAGTAACCAACTCATATACAGTCAAGTAAAAAAGGCAGCACACTGCAGCGCTAAGACATGCAAACATGAAACATGAAAACTGAACTGCAATACTGCACTAGAAATATGAAAAATGAGAGCGTTTAGCGCATAAAAATGGCCAATTTTATGTGTACCTGATAGCCCCTTTACGGCATCTCTCTTATATCAGGTCCTACGCTTGCCTACCTCGCTGAGAATAAACGTCTCCATGTGAATGGGTACCTGTGAAAAACCTCTTCCTAGACTCATATTCTCTCTCTCTGTGGAGGGGTACTGGACCTGCTGTAATTAAAACACCTGAGGCTAGGAGGCGGAGTGCTCAGTCAGAAGGCTAAATAATATATTTGAAAAAGCTGACCGTCACATCCATACATAGACTAAGTGTGAACAGGTGCTGAACCTAGAGTAACCAACTCATATACAGTCAAGTAAAAAAGGCAGCACACTGCAGCGCTAAGACATGCAAACATGAAACATGAAAACTGAACTGCAATACTGCACTAGAAATATGAAAAATGAGAGCGTTTAGCGCATAAAAATGGCCAATTTTATGTGTACCTGATAGCCCCTTTACGGCATCTCTCTTATATCAGGTCCTACGCTTGCCTACCTCGCTGAGAATAAACGTCTCCATGTGAATGGGTACCTGTGAAAAACCTCTTCCTAGACTCATATTCTCTCTCTCTGTGGAGGGGTACTGGACCTGCTGTAATTAAAACACCTGAGGCTAGGAGGCGGAGTGCTCAGTCAGAAGGCTAAATAATATATTTGAAAAAGCTGACCGTCACATCCATACATAGACTAAGTGTGAACAGGTGCTGAACCTAGAGTAACCAACTCATATACAGTCAAGTAAAAAAGGCAGCACACTGCAGCGCTAAGACATGCAAACATGAAACATGAAAACTGAACTGCAATACTGCACTAGAAATATGAAAAATGAGAGCGTTTAGCGCATAAAAATGGCCAATTTTATGTGTACCTGATAGCCCCTTTACGGCATCTCTCTTATATCAGGTCCTACGCTTGCCTACCTCGCTGAGAATAAACGTCTCCATGTGAATGGGTACCTGTGAAAAACCTCTTCCTAGACTCATATTCTCTCTCTCTGTGGAGGGGTACTGGACCTGCTGTAATTAAAACACCTGAGGCTAGGAGGCGGAGTGCTCAGTCAGAAGGCTAAATAATATATTTGAAAAAGCTGACCGTCACATCCATACATAGACTAAGTGTGAACAGGTGCTGAACCTAGAGTAACCAACTCATATACAGTCAAGTAAAAAAGGCAGCACACTGCAGCGCTAAGACATGCAAACATGAAACATGAAAACTGAACTGCAATACTGCACTAGAAATATGAAAAATGAGAGCGTTTAGCGCATAAAAATGGCCAATTTTATGTGTACCTGATAGCCCCTTTACGGCATCTCTCTTATATCAGGTCCTACGCTTGCCTACCTCGCTGAGAATAAACGTCTCCATGTGAATGGGTACCTGTGAAAAACCTCTTCCTAGACTCATATTCTCTCTCTCTGTGGAGGGGTACTGGACCTGCTGTAATTAAAACACCTGAGGCTAGGAGGCGGAGTGCTCAGTCAGAAGGCTAAATAATATATTTGAAAAAGCTGACCGTCACATCCATACATAGACTAAGTGTGAACAGGTGCTGAACCTAGAGTAACCAACTCATATACAGTCAAGTAAAAAAGGCAGCACACTGCAGCGCTAAGACATGCAAACATGAAACATGAAAACTGAACTGCAATACTGCACTAGAAATATGAAAAATGAGAGCGTTTAGCGCATAAAAATGGCCAATTTTATGTGTACCTGATAGCCCCTTTACGGCATCTCTCTTATATCAGGTCCTACGCTTGCCTACCTCGCTGAGAATAAACGTCTCCATGTGAATGGGTACCTGTGAAAAACCTCTTCCTAGACTCATATTCTCTCTCTCTGTGGAGGGGTACTGGACCTGCTGTAATTAAAACACCTGAGGCTAGGAGGCGGAGTGCTCAGTCAGAAGGCTAAATAATATATTTGAAAAAGCTGACCGTCACATCCATACATAGACTAAGTGTGAACAGGTGCTGAACCTAGAGTAACCAACTCATATACAGTCAAGTAAAAAAGGCAGCACACTGCAGCGCTAAGACATGCAAACATGAAACATGAAAACTGAACTGCAATACTGCACTAGAAATATGAAAAATGAGAGCGTTTAGCGCATAAAAATGGCCAATTTTATGTGTACCTGATAGCCCCTTTACGGCATCTCTCTTATATCAGGTCCTACGCTTGCCTACCTCGCTGAGAATAAACGTCTCCATGTGAATGGGTACCTGTGAAAAACCTCTTCCTAGACTCATATTCTCTCTCTCTGTGGAGGGGTACTGGACCTGCTGTAATTAAAACACCTGAGGCTAGGAGGCGGAGTGCTCAGTCAGAAGGCTAAATAATATATTTGAAAAAGCTGACCGTCACATCCATACATAGACTAAGTGTGAACAGGTGCTGAACCTAGAGTAACCAACTCATATACAGTCAAGTAAAAAAGGCAGCACACTGCAGCGCTAAGACATGCAAACATGAAACATGAAAACTGAACTGCAATACTGCACTAGAAATATGAAAAATGAGAGCGTTTAGCGCATAAAAATGGCCAATTTTATGTGTACCTGATAGCCCCTTTACGGCATCTCTCTTATATCAGGTCCTACGCTTGCCTACCTCGCTGAGAATAAACGTCTCCATGTGAATGGGTACCTGTGAAAAACCTCTTCCTAGACTCATATTCTCTCTCTCTGTGGAGGGGTACTGGACCTGCTGTAATTAAAACACCTGAGGCTAGGAGGCGGAGTGCTCAGTCAGAAGGCTAAATAATATATTTGAAAAAGCTGACCGTCACATCCATACATAGACTAAGTGTGAACAGGTGCTGAACCTAGAGTAACCAACTCATATACAGTCAAGTAAAAAAGGCAGCACCTGTTCACACTTAGTCTATGTATGGATGTGACGGTCAGCTTTTTCAAATATATTATTTAGCCTTCTGACTGAGCACTCCGCCTCCTAGCCTCAGGTGTTTTAATTACAGCAGGTCCAGTACCCCTCCACAGAGAGAGAGAATATGAGTCTAGGAAGAGGTTTTTCACAGGTACCCATTCACATGGAGACGTTTATTCTCAGCGAGGTAGGCAAGCGTAGGACCTGATATAAGAGAGATGCCGTAAAGGGGCTATCAGGTACACATAAAATTGGCCATTTTTATGCGCTAAACGCTCTCATTTTTCATATTTCTAGTGCAGTATTGCAGTTCAGTTTTCATGTTTCATGTTTGCATGTCTTAGCGCTGCAGTGTGCTGCCTTTTTTACTTGACTGTATATGAGTTGGTTACTCTAGGTTCAGCACCTGTTCACACTTAGTCTATGTATGGATGTGACGGTCAGCTTTTTCAAATATATTATTTAGCCTTCTGACTGAGCACTCCGCCTCCTAGCCTCAGGTGTTTTAATTACAGCAGGTCCAGTACCCCTCCACAGAGAGAGAGAATATGAGTCTAGGAAGAGGTTTTTCACAGGTACCCATTCACATGGAGACGTTTATTCTCAGCGAGGTAGGCAAGCGTAGGACCTGATATAAGAGAGATGCCGTAAAGGGGCTATCAGGTACACATAAAATTGGCCATTTTTATGCGCTAAACGCTCTCATTTTTCATATTTCTAGTGCAGTATTGCAGTTCAGTTTTCATGTTTGCATGTCTTAGCGCTGCAGTGTGCTGCCTTTTTTACTTGACTGGACAATTTGAAGCTGTCACAAGAGAAGGCTCAGCGCTTTGCCAACCGCCGTCGCTGTGTGGGTCCCCGACTTCGCGTTGGGGATTTGGTGTGGTTGTCTTCTCGCTTTGTTCCTATGAAGGTCTCCTCTCCTAAGTTTAAGCCTCGGTTTATCGGTCCTTATAAGATTTTGGAAGTCCTTAACCCTGTGTCATTTCGTTTGGACCTCCCGGCATCGTTTGCTATTCATAATGTGTTCCATCGGTCGTTGTTGCGGAGGTATGTGGTGCCTGTGGTTCCTTCGGTTGAGCCTCCTGCCCCTGTGCTGGTTGAGGGAGAATTGGAATACGTGGTGGAGAAGATCTTGGATTCTCGTATTTCTAGACGGAGGCTTCAGTATTTGGTTAAGTGGAAAGGCTATGGTCAGGAGGATAATTCCTGGGTTGTCGCCTCTGATGTTCATGCGGCCGATTTGGTTCGTGCCTTCCATGTGGCTCACCCTGATCGCCCTGGGGGTTTTGATGAGGGTTCGGTGACCCCTCCTCAAGGGGGGGGGTACTGTTGTGAACTCCGTTTTCAGGCTCCCTCTTGTGGTCACAGATGGTATTGTGTGACTTTGGTTTTTTGGCTCCCCCTGGTGGTTTGGTTTATTATCCTGCGGGTCTGCTGGATCAGCTGCCTCGTTATTCACCAGGGAGGCTCCTATTTAGCTCTGCTTCACTCCCACTTGTTGCCGGCTGTCAATGTATTCAGTGCTATTCTGATTACTCCTGATTATCTCGTTTTCTGCCTCTTCAGGATAAGCTAAGTTCTGTTTGAATATTTTTTGCTCATCTGCCTGCAATATGATTTCTGTGTATGATGAGTCTAGTCCAGCTTGCTAACATGTGATTTCTTTTTGCTGGTAAGCTCTGGGGTATGGAGTTGCTTCCCCCACACCGTTAGTTGGTGCGGGGGCTCGAGCAATCTCTGCGTGGATATTTTGAATAGGGTTTTTTATTGACCGCACAGTTTCCTTCCTATTTTCTGCTATCTAGTATTAGCGGGCCTCATTTGCTAAATCTGATTTCATCTCTGCGTTTGTGCTTTCCCCTTAACTCACCGTTAATATTTGTGGGGGGCTATTCTATATCTTTGGGGTCTTCCACTGAGGCAAGTGAGGACTTACTTTCCCTTCAGGAATAGTCAGTTTCTCAGGCCATGACGAGACGTCTAGGATTTTTTAGGTAACGTTCCATGGCTGCCTATAGTTGTTTGCGGATAGGATCAGGTTGCGGTCAATCTAGTTACCACTTCCCCAGAGCTAGTAGTCTGTTCTGTTACTTAGCTAGTCCGACCTGCGATCCTTGCCACTAGGATCATAACAGCCATCGCTCTCATTCTTTAAGTCCCCCTTGTTCACATCTGGCAGCTGTTAATTTGCCACCAACACTTTTCCTTTCATTTTTTCCTCATTATGTAGATAGGGGCAAAATTGTTTGGTGAATTGGAAAGCGCGGGGTTAAAATTTCACCTCACAACATAGCTTTGACGCTCTCAGGGTCCAGACGTGTGACTGTGCAAAATTTTGTGCCTGTAGCTGCGACGCCTCCAACACTTTTCCTTTCACTTTTTCCCCATTATGTAGATAGGGGCAAAATTGTTTGGTGAATTGGAAAGCGCGGGGTTAAAATTTCACCTCACAATATAGCCTATGACGCTCTCGGGGTCCAGACGTGTGACTGTGCAAAATTTTGTGGCTGTAGCTGCGACGGTTCAGATGCCAATCCCGGACATACATACACATATACATACACACATTCAGCTTTATATATTAGATATGTCAGTGAGACAGACATATATATATATATATATATATTGATATTTAATACAGCGCTAGATAGCAGAAAAGCCGGGAATTCAATTGTCTGCTTTTGCTATCTCCTTTCTAAACCCCACAGGATATGAGACATGGATATGAGACAATGGTGAACCATTTCATAATCCATTTTTTTTACATATTCCTCAATACTAATGTTAGAAGTGTATGTGTACTAAATTTTGTGGCTCTAGCTGTTAAAATAAAGGGTTAAATCACGGAAAAAATTGGCGTGGCCTCCCACGCAATTTTCTCTGCCAGAGTGGGAAAGCCAGTGACTGAGGGCAGATATTAATAGCCTAGAGAGGGACCATGGATATTGCCCCCCCCCCCCGGCTAAAAACATCTGCCCCCAGCCACCCCAGAAAAGGCACATCTGTAAGATGCACCTATTCTGGCACTTAGCCTTTCCCTTCCCACTCCCCTGTAGGGGTGGGATATGGGGTAATAAAGGGTAAATGTCACCTTGCTACTGTAGTCACCGGAAATGGTCTTCCAACAATCTTGAAGGAGTTCCCAGAGATGCTTAGCACTTTTTGGCCCTTTTGCCTTCACTCTGCGGTCCATCTCACCCCAAACCGTCTCGATTGGGTTCTGGTCTGGTGACTGTGGAGGCCAGCTCATCTGGCGTAGCACCCCATCACTCTCCTTCTTGGTCAAATATCCCTTACACTGCCTGGAGGTGTGTTTGGGGTCATTGTCCTGTTGAAAAATAAATGATGGTCCAACTAAACGCAAACCGGATGGAATAGATGCCGTGGTAGCCATGCTGGTTCAGTATGGCTTCAATTTTGAATAAATCCCCAACAGTGTGCAGCATTGTATGGGGCAAATGTCTGTATGGAGCATCGTATGGGGCCATAATCACCATTTGTGCAGCATTGTATGGGGCAAATGTCTGTATGGAGCATCTTATGGGGCCATAATCAGCATTTGTCCAGCATTGTATGGGGCAAATGTGTCTATGGAGCATCTTATGGGGTCGTAATCAGCATTTGTGCAGCATTATATGTGGCATATTTTAATATGGAGCATCTTATGGGGCCCATCATGAACTGTATGGAGCATTATATGGGGCTCCTGATTCAATATGGATATTCAAAAACACTTAACCTACTGATGTCTCAATAAATTTAACTTTTATTGGTTTCTATTTTTATTTTTGACATTTACCAGTAGCTGCTGCATTTTCCACCCTAGGCTTATACTAGGGTGGAAAATCATTTGATTTGATGTGAATAAATCAGAAGACACTGCGGGGTGGGATCTCGGGCAGCGCGGACGCACAGGCGCAGTCAGCAAGACATCAAATGATGTCAGAAGACGGGCAGCGCTAACTGCGCATGCCCAAGGCATAAGATAACAGCGCAGGCGCCGAGACAGTTGAAAACAACGCTGAGGAGGCGGTGCCAGGCGCCAAGAGGGCATGAGTGACGGCGGTGCTGCATCTGCATTAGGGGGGGAAAGACCAGCCCCCAGGACTATTTCAAGTATTTTGGACAAACTGCAAAATCGATTATTTCTGCAGTTACAGCACCAAGAACTAAAAGAGCCACCTTGTCAGAATGCAGCATTAGTGCTGCACAAGGTGGCTCTTTTAGTTACAAACGCCTGGGTGGGGGGGTGACAGGTTCCCTTTAATCTCATTAAGTGCACACTAGACAATACACTATGGTTACACATATACAATGGTCAGATATGCAAATCCAAATAGTGGTAGGACAAAAGACATAAGCAGATGGATCATGTCAATTACTGGGTTGATGCTCAACCATGTGTGTGTGCTGGGCCTTAAAGGGCATGGGTTGCCAGCTGGTTCCTAGGTCCTTCACAACACGTTACTCGATGTGGCCCTCACTTTTGTAGCATAACAGAGACAGAGGCCACATGGCCTTACACTAGCCTTTATCCTATTTGGGTCACACCCCTCCTGCCATCTGGGCTGAACCTAAATCTCCTCCCATTGCCTCTAGCAGTTAAAAACTCCAAAACCAAAGATGGGTCATAACTTCTTAATGAGCAGTCCTAGGAAAGCGTTTTTGGTGTCATTGGATCCATCCTGGCTGCTGCTATGCGTTGAGACCGAACACAGTTTAGCTACCTGTCTGCTACTGGCCATTATACATATTTGCCCCACCCTGTGGTGCTAGAACAAATCGAAACCCTGGAAGGTGTTCGGTCCGGTCCAGAGATCTCGAAAATGTAAGTGGTATGTGACCAGTAAGAACGATAAGTCCATATTCTTATGAAATCATAGCTAACTCAACAAAGCAGTTAAGGTACCTTCACACGAAGCGACGCTGCAGCGATAGCGACAACGATGCCGATCGCTGCAGCGTCGCTGTTTGGTCGCTGGAGAGCTGTCACACAGACCGCTCTCCAGCGACCAACGATGCCGAGGTCCCCGGGTAACCAGGGTAAACATCGGGTTGCTAAGCGCAGGGCCGCGCTTAGTGACCCGATGTTTACCCTGGTTACCAGCGTAAAAGTAAAAAAAACAAACAGTACATACTCACCTGCGCGTCTCCCAGCCTCTGCTTCCTGCACTGACTGAGCTCCGGCCCTAACAGCACAGCGGTGACGTCACCGCTGTGCTTTCACTTTCACTTTAGGGACCGGAGCTCAGTCAGTGTGATGAAGCAGACGCTGGAGGACGCATGTGAGTATGTACTGTTTGTTTTTTTTACTTTTACGCTGGTAACCAGGGTAAACATCGGGTTACTAAGCGCGGCCCTGCGCTTAGTTACCCGATGTTTACCCTGGTTACCAGTGTAAAACATCGCTGGTATCGTTGCTTTTGCTTTCAAACACAACGATACATGGCAATCGGACGACCAAATAAAGTTCTGGACTTTATTCAGCGACCAGCGACATCACAGCAGGATTCTGATCGCTGCTGCGTGTCAAACGAAACGATATCGCTAGCGAGGACGCTGCAACGTCACGGATCGCTAGCGATGTCGTTTCGTGTGAAGGTACCTTTAGACCGCATGGTATCTATTTTGCAAGAATGCCTTTTGTTCTGAACTTAGCTGGTTCAAGGTGTGAGATCTGTCATTCACAGCCTTTTAAGGTTTTACCCACTGCTGAGCTATGTGTGCTGTTACACCTGCACATAGGAAGGAGGTTTTGTAATCCCCTGTCAATTAAGATACAAATGGTTGACATGAAATTTTATCTCCAATATTCTTCACACTGGCCATACTGGCAATATCGTTTCCTAGAGGGGAAAGAAGACACAGAACCGCGGGTTGATAATAGTTCTCCTACAAACTGGACCGTAGTACTGGTACACTTGACATAGTCAGTAGGATCGAGTCTTGCAGTTAGAAGAAAAGAGTGTGGCAGAGGAGACAAGAATTATGTGGAGGATGGCGACTGTTGCGTGGTCTAAGATGGTTCTAAGCATGAACTTTATAATGCCAGTTAGTTTTTCAAAACAATGAGAAGGTACAAAAGGCACAAAAGGTAGAAGGCACAAAAGGGTGCAAAGAGATGTCCTGCCGTCCAGAGGTTATGCCTTCCGGAGTGAGTATCGGGATTGGTAGTGCCAGCCTACAGCGAGGAGTTGCCGCTGCAGTAAAACAAAGTGGAAGGAAAGGGACCGCCCAGTAAGGTATGACTCAAGAAAATGGACATAGAAATGAGATGGTGACCTGAAGAGAAACCCACCCACCGAAAGGCAGAGCCGTGATGAAGGCCTGTTAGGTGTCTGAGCCTCTGACTACGGCCTGGTTCATGGCCTGCAGAAGAGCCAAGTGCTTGAAGGCCTTACGGGCCCAGATGCCAGTGGGTCCCCTAATGACCCCGGAAGTGGTCCCCACTCCCCACCCCTGGACGAGCATCCTCTGTCACCAAGTCGCGATGGATAGCAAGCATAATCTGAGACAAAGAGATTAGAGAGGAGCGAGTACATCATCTTTTACATGCGCCCTGCAAAAGGCGGTAGCCATGGGCAAAGTATCCTTCACTTGCATCCCATCATGTTACATGAAGGTGGGGATCCTGTCTGGGTGTGTGGACTTATGCTGGAAGGGTGCTACACCCTTGCAGGCCGCATGTAACTGATGACGTTGGTTGGCCGTGACCGGATGTTTGACAGATCATAGAGGGAAACTTCTAAAATTGATGAAAACTTGGGGCGATTATACACAGTAGATACTGGGCACACAACCTGATGAATGTTTCCTTCACAATAAGGAGCAGTTTAAATTCCTTCCTCTTTACTCGCTTATCGTCTATCTTTAACTTTCCTATTTACTTCGCCAAAGCCCAGCTCAGCACTACAGTCCAGTTTATAAGAGTCTTATTCTCAAACCACGGTTCCGTGTCTTCTTTCACCTCTAGGGAACTATATTGCCAGTATAGCCGGTACTTAGCCTCTCTGTCTCTAACGCTCTTGAACTCCCTCCTGCGGCACTCTTTTCGTCTTACGTTGTATTTAGGCCCTCACCTCTGTGAGTTATAAACTCTGGGCCATACTACTAGGTGTCCTGACCCAGGACTTGTCACCAATCAATTACTCTGTTCTTTCGGTCACTTCTCTCTTACTTTCCGCTAAGATCTCGCTACCCTCTGTCTCTGTCTCCTCTTTCGTTAAAGACACCCACATAATGTGACACTGCTCAAATCAGACCTTAGGTCTTCTTTCTAAGCACTCTGGGCCTTTTCTGACAGGAACTGTCTTTTCTCCCTTCAGCATTGCCCCTCCCACTCTGGCCTAGTCCCAACCATTAGCTTTTACTTTCCCTATTGCCATACAACACACATTATCAATGCTATTAATGCATAGTACAATTTACATTACACAGTATAACATGTCCATATCCTAACAGGGTGACAGAGACCCCTCCTTCTGTCTAAATACATAAATGCCATCAGTTTTGACAAGCATAATTTAAAGTGCTATACTGCCTTGATGCACACTAGCCTGTTGCAGCAGGAATAGGCTATACGTTACAGCCAACTCAAGCCACTGATCTCATAGGTGCACTGACAATATATGTGAGATCAGTGTGACGTCAGGGTGATGGAACTAGCACATGCTCCTAATGTACATTTTTTACATGGGTCGATCATTTTTTTTTTTAGGTCTCCTATAATATGACTTTAAAAGTCTCGTCAGATGTTCCCAATGTCCATAAAGCTCCAAGGGCCATCATTTAGAGCAATTTGCTTCTATTAGCACCCCACTCTTAACTTCCTAAAAATAATCCCAGATATCATGTAGAAGACATCAACTTCCCCACTATTGCCCCTTACAGCTACATCTAGTTGAGTTGTTTTGTGATAAATTTTTATGATGTCTCTGTGAGTTACTATATTCTTCCCTGGAAGTGATGCTTTCCTAATACAGAATGTGATGCAGCTTACCAGATTTTTTTTACATCTAGTACATGAGGTTTGGGGTCATGGATTTTTTGCACACACCATAGCACATAAAACTATTCTAAAAGGTGTGAAATCACACGATTACATATATTGCATTAATGTGGCCAGCATCCTACTTTTCCAGTTCATACTATTAGAGTAGGTCAGAGATGTTAGGGGAGAATGAATTGTCTTTCTTTGTTGACAGGTTGCAGCACTGATGTAAAAACTAGAGCCCACGAGAGTGCTGATACTGACCAGTGTCTGACTTAATTCTGCCTGGTGTCCACCACTGCAGCGCCCAGCTTAGAATGCTGTGTCTGCACTGTATCAGCCTGTAAAATAATTAAAGGAGCCAGTGATAGAGAAGATGGGACCAGCGACCCACTATGATTGCACAGTACGGCCCACTGAGAATCTGACCTGTCAGACAGATGGCCAGTCCCGGCCTGGCTGTACCCCAGGGATATAGAGAACCATCGTGGAACTTGCAAAGAACACTGGTCTTAGTTGTCAGTGTAGTATCTTCTGTCATCTGAATTGCATTGTGCTGTCTTATAAGTATAGCACTCAAGGTGCTTGTTTATTTAGAAATTTAGACTATCATTCAAGCAGTACTGCATATGGGAATGCCTTATTTCAATTTGTCCTTATATGCTATAACTATGAAGAGATTAGTTGTTCTAAAGAGAGTCCCTTGCTCATGACCTTCTGGCAGAGATCAGCATGGAAAGCCGCTCTGAATGATTGGTGGCCGTTCTGGTGGACTTGAGTCCTTCTTGTGTTATATTCATGGCCATTCACTATGGATGCTGCTAGAGGAATACCTAGATGGCCGTGGGACAGAGCATTGGGGAAAACAGCTCTTGATAAACCATGAAATGAAAGCTATTGTGGACTAAACCTCAGCTGAGAAAGCCCAGATAGCAGAAAATGCTGGAAAGAGAAAATAGTTTGTTTCTGGTTGGTGGACAGCAAGAAGAGGCTGTAGATAAGTGTCACGTTTTCGGATACTCACCTGCCTTCTCCCATCCCTCGGTGCGCTCCCGACTCGGTCCCTCGCCACTCCTCCTCTGTCTTCCCCAGATCTCGGCGCGTCGTCACTTTGCGCATGCGCGGCCGCACCTCCTCTGCCGCTGGGTTCCCTGGGAGGTCGCGATCTGATGGCTCCTCCCCAACATGGCGGTGCCCATTGGGTATTTCTTCCCGGCATCTTCCTAGGTAAGACGCCTGTGCTTCTTTGGGTATATGCTGCGTTTTTCGTCAGCGCTTTCCTTAGTCCTCAGGCCCCCTGTGTCTCTGCCGTGCCTGCCCTGTGTCTCTGCTGTACTTGCCTTGCGTCTCTGCCTTGCCGGCCCTGTGTCTCTGCCGTGCCTGCCCTGTGTCTCTGCTGTGCCTGCCCTGTGTCTCTGCCGTACCTGCCTTGTGTCTCTGCCGTGCCGGCCCTGTGTCTCTGTCGTGCTTGCCTGCTGTCTCAGCCGCACCAGTCCTGTGTCTCTGCTGTGCCTGTCTGGCATCAAGTCTTGTCTCCCAGTCTCCATCATTTTTTGTCTCCTTTTTTGCAGCATCGTATTGATTCTTGTCCGGTTCCCATCAGCATCCATGTTCCCAGTTCTCCCTGCATCTGTCCGTTCCCTTCAGTCCTCAGTCTCTTTTCCTCTCCTGCATGTAGTCACCCCTTTGGCTCTAGCAGTTGTGTCTCTATCCCCCTTGGGCCTGCTCCTAACGCACCCAGTATAGGGGGTGGTTCCATCTGGCCCGCTCTCCCTCGGGGGCTACAGAGCCATGACCCAGAGGGTCCACTGTCGGGTTCTTATTCTGAATCCTAGTAGTAAGCACAAGCCATGGACCCCGCTGGAGCTTATGCCGCCCAGAAAGAGCTGGTCTTTTTACGGGAGAATCAGACCCATATCATGTCCTTCATGTAAACGATGGACACCCGACTCTCCTCGCTTCAGTCTTCGGATCCTGGGAATGCTTCTCAGCTAGCTGGCATACAGCAGGAGTTGGCTCAGCAGCGTGACACCCAGGCTCATATTCTTAGTTATATGGCTTCGGTGGATGACCGGTTGCTCTCTTTGCAGTCGGCCGCTTCTACATCTGCCTCAGCTTCTGCTCCCCACCCTCCTCCCCGTTTGGCTAAACCACCTCAGTACAATGGTGATCCCAAACTGTGTCGGAGTTTTCTGAATCAATGTCGCCTCCATTTTGAGCTTTTGCCCCAGCAATACCCTACTGATCGGGCAAAAGTAGCCTTTTTCATTTCCCATCTAGAGGGGGACGCCTTGGCATGGGTTAATCCTCTCTGGGAGTGAGACGATCCCGTGGTCTCCCACTTGTCTGTATTTTTGGAGACTTTTCGTTGTGTTTTTGATGAACCGGGACATCTGGCCTCTACTACTGAGGCTCTCTTTAACCTCCACCAAGGGTCCCTAACTGTAGGCCAGTACGCTATCCAGTTTCGTACTCTGTCATCTGATTTAGGCTGGAATAATGAGGCTTTGGTGGGTGCCTTCTGGTGGGGTCTCTCCGGTCTTATAAAGGACGAACTTGCAGGTCGTGACACCCCAACTGTCTTGGAGGATTTGATTTCCCTGGCTACCCGTATTGATCTTCGTTTCCAGGAGCGTGCCCGGGAGAGGAGACTTCTTCGCCCTCCACCTTCCACTCATAGACCATCCAGTCCTAGACCCGGAACGTCCTCCACGGCGTCTGCTCCTGAACCGATGCAAGTCGATCATCTCAGGATGTCAGAACAATGACGTAAGGAGAGATGTAATCAAGGGCTTTGCTTCTATTGCGGGAGTGCCTCCCATCTGCTGCGAGCTTGTCCAGAATGTCCGGAAAACTTCTCTGCCTAGGTCAGATAAGAGAGGCCTTCCTAGGTGTGTGATACCTCTCTACCTCTTACTTTATCTATCTTACTGCATGTTGGTGGTAAAGGCTTTTCACTAGCCGCTTATGTAGATTCGGGCGCTGCGGGGAATTTTATTAGGCTCGAGGAGGTCATTAAATTTTCTCTTCCTGTGAGGACCTTGGAAAATCCCCGAATCCTCACATCCGTAGATGGTAAACCTTTACAGGAGACCATTACTCAAGTTACACACGAGGTGGAGCTTCAAGTAGGAGCTTTGCATAGGGAGAAAATTGCATTTTATGTTTTAGCCGGTCTTTCTCATCCGGTACTTCTTGGTCTTCCTTGGTTACAGATCCACGAGCCCTCTTTAGATTGGCATAATGGTAATATTTTGAACTGGGGAGAGTTCTGCCGGGGGAGTTGTCTTCATGGATGTTTTCAACAAAAGGGAGGCTGAGAGTCTTCCTCCGCACCGACTCTACGACTGGCCCATTGATCTCGTTCCTAGAGCTACTCCTCCAAGAGGAAGGATCTACCCCCTCTCGCCTACAGAGACGCAAGCCATGTCAGAATATGTTCAAGAGAATCTTGCCAAGGGTTTCATTCTTCTTTGTAAAGAAAAATGATGGCTCTCTTCATCCTTGTATTGATTACAGAGGCCTAAACAACATTACGGTGAAAAACAAATACCCGCTGCCACTTATTCCTGAGCTCTTCGATCGCTTGAGGGGAGCACAGATATTTACCAAGCTTGATCTGTGTGGAGCTTATAATCTAGTTCGAATTTGTGCTGGGGATGAGTGGAAGACCGCATTCAACACTCGTGACGGTCACTATGAGTATATAGTTATGCCATTTGGCCTCTGCAATGCTCCTGCGGTATTCCAAGAGTTTGTAGATGACGTATTCCGGGATCTCCTCTACTCCAGTGTCGTGGTTTATCTGGACGACATTCTCATCTTTTCTCCAAATCTCTCCACCCATAAACGAGACGTTCATCAAGTTTTGCAACGACTAAGGGAGAATCATGTTTTTGCCAAGATCGAAAAATGCATCTTCGAGCACTCCTCTCTGCCCTTGCTTGGTTTCATCGTCTCGAAGTCCGGTCTGGAGATGGATCCCGAGAAGGTATCTGCTGTTCTCAACTGGCCTCATCCTCTTGGAATAAAAGCAATCCAACGTTTTCTTGGCTTTGCCAATTACTATAGACAGTTCATCCCTCATTTTTCTTTGATTGCCAAGCCAATTTCCGCTCTTGTTCACAAAGGAGTCAACTCCAATTGTTGGTCCTCTGAAGCAGATGCTTTCCAGACTCTGAAGCAAAAGTTCACTGCGGCTCCTGTGCTTCATCGCCCAGATGCGAATAGGCCATTTATCCTCGAGGTCGACGCATCATCCGTTGGAGCTGGTGCCGTCCTTTTGCAAAGATCTTCCTCTAACCACTTAGTTACTTGTGGCTTTTTCTCCAAAGCCTTCACCTCTCCTGAACGAAATTATTCCATTGGGGATAAGGAATTACTGGCTATTAAGTTAGCTTTAGAGGAGTGGCGTTATCTTCTTGAGGGAGCCATTCATCCTTTCATCATATATACAGATCACAAGAATTTAGCCTATCTTCAGTCTGCTCAAAGGCTCAAACCACAGCAAGCTAGGTGGTCTTTGTTCTTCGGACGGTTTGACTTTGAACTTCATTTTCGACCCGGTAATAAAAACGTCAAGAAGACTATTAGGGGGATAACCTTTTTTTTTTATTGATTGGGAGGGATTCGGTCCTGAGGAGAGATCGTGGGAGCCCAAGAGAACATCAATGCTCCTCTTATCATAAGGAGATTCCTCTCTAGCACTAAAAAGAGGGGGAGTAAGAGGGGGGTACTGTCACGGCCTAGGATACTTACCTGCCTTCTCCCATCCCTCAGCGCGCTCCCTACTCGGTCCCTCGCCGCTCCTCCTCTGTCTTCTCCGGATCTCGGTGCGTCGTCACTTCGTGCATACGCGGTTATGCCTCCTCTGCCGCTGGGTTCCCTGGGAGGTCGCGACCTGATGGCTCCTCTCTAACATGGCGGCGCCCATCGGGTATTTCTTCCAGGCGTCTTCCTAGGTAAGACGCCTGTGCTTCTTTAGGTATATGCTGCATTTTTTGTCAGCACTTTCTTTAGTCCTCAGGCCCCCTGTGTCTCTGCCGTGCCTGCCCTGTGTCTCTGCCGTACCTGCCTTGTGTCTCTGCCGTGCCGGCCCTGTGTCTCTGCCGTGGCTGCCCTGTGTCTCTGCCATACCTGCCTTGTGTCTCTGCCGTGCCGGCCCTGTGTCTCTGCCACACTTGCCGTGTGTCTCTGCCATCCCAGCCCTGTGTCTCTGTCGTGCTTGCCTGGTGTCTCAGCCGCACCAGACCTGTGTCTCTGCTGTGCCTGTCCTGTGTCTCTGCGGTGCCACTCCTGTGTCTAAAACTGTGCCTGTCTGGCATCAAGTCTTGTCTCCCAGTCTCCATAATTTTTTGTCTCCGTTTTTGCAGCATCGTATTGATACTTGTCCCGGTCTTGGGTTCCCATCAGCGTCCATATTCCCAGTTCTCCCTGCATCTGTCCATTCCCTTCAATCCTCAGTCTCTTTTCCTCCTCTGCCTGTAGCCGCCCCTTTGGCTCTAGCAGTTGTGTCTCTATCCCCCTTGGGCCTGCTCCTAACGTTCCCTGTATAGGGGGTGGTTCCATCTGGCCCTATCGCCCTTGGGGGCTCTAGAGCCACGACCCAGAGGGTCCACTCTCGGGTTCTTATTCTGAGTCCTAATAATAAGGGTCCCTCAGGCCTCTTTCACACTTCTGTGACATCAGTTGCAATCCATCGTTTTTAGAAAAAAACGGATCCAGCAAATGTTTCTGCTGGATCTTTTTTTTTGTCATAGACTTGTATTAGCGACAGATTGTGATGGATGGTCATCCGTTTCATCCGTCGTGCGCTGGATCCGTAGTAAAATCGCTGTCCGTCGGGAGGAGACAACGCACAGAGGAACCTTTTTTTTTCTACTTCAAAAAGTCGGACAGTGACAGATCCTGCAGCGTCCGTCATTGGCTATAATGGAAGCCTATGGGCGCAGGATCTGTCGCTGTCTGTCAAAAAACGTAATCCAGCGACGGACTCAGTCTTTTGAAACTGAGCATGCCTGGAAGAATTCCCAGTTAAAGAAATCCTCTCTAGCGAAATGACCCCAGATGACATAGCGTCATGTCAGGTCATTGTCTCGCAAGGCATCACTGGGAACAGGAGCTGCTGGGAGCATCGCGAGGAGCGGGAAGGCTTCGGGGGCTGCGGGGGCTGCCGGAAGGTGAGTATCCCATTGAATTCAATGGGTTGTGTTGTGTATGCGTTTTCGCAGCGAAAACGCATACACAACACAATGTGTGCACATAGCCTTAAATTCTTTTGACGGATCCGTCAAAAAAATGCATCCAGTGCATCCGTTTTTTACAATCTGCACAGGATCCGTCTTTTCAACACTTTGACGGATTGTGACTAATTGTAAAAAACGGAAGGGTGAAACAGGCCTTACTGATGGCAGAAGTGTTGAGGATGAAGAATAACTCTAATTTTAAACTCAAATCTAGAATTTGATGTGTTTCAAAGCTGGACATATAGCAGATTCTTGTATAGTGTATGCAGTTTCCGGCATCTTCAAGGGTCCATAATCTTTACCTTGCTTTCCTGTAGCAAACATCGAGCAAACACTTCGCTGAGCAAACTCCTTCCCAATACATGTGGAGTCTTTTTATTTAATCAGTATTTAATAAATGTAAATTGAATCCTCAGCTTCAGACTGTAGAAACCTGGACATTTCTGTAACTTATGACAAATGTCAAATTCGAACAAGTCTGAACTTGAGAGAATTAATTATCATTAATATTAAAAAAATATGATGTGTAGGAACATACTGGTTAGACCGGTCATACCAGAAAATTAATAATATGTGATGATCTGTCACGTCTGTCTTCCCAGGCTCTCATGCAGGGCTATGACTTAGATTTGGCTGTATCAGTAACTTCATAAAAGTATAGACATATAGACCTCAAGTACGAGACATCATTCTCAATGATGGAGTATGCAGTACTAAGATGCGCTGAATTCATTAAAGGAGATAGCCCAGACTATTTTATTATTTTACTATGGTCCTAAGATCTAACAGGCAGGTAGCTACTCCTACCTGCCTGTTGTGACTGGTGCCGATTTCTTCCGGTTCAGAGCGGTAACAGACCGCAGACATCACATCGACAGGATAGCAGCTTCTCTTCTGCTCTGTTTGGTGGATCGTGACTGCTAATGTCATGCTGATTGACAACTGGCTTCTAGCTACCTAACTGCAGGAAGCTGGCTGCCAATCAGCATGACACCGTCAGTCACGCTTCGTAAGAGCAGAGTGGAAGAGTTCCTCTGTTGACGTGGAGCAGCAGAATTGTCCGCAGGAACGACCACTGACCCCTAAATGTAATGGTTGCGGGGCTCATTGCAACTTTAAATGCCATTTGGAAATTGCACTATATATACACTGCTCAAAAAAATAATGGGAAAACTTAAACAACAGAATCTAACTACAAGTAAATCAAACTTCTGTGAAATCAAACTGTCCACATAGGAAGCAACACTGATTGACAATCAATTTCACATGCTGTTGTGCAAATGGAATAGACAACAGATGGAAATTATTGGCAATTATCAAGGCACCCTTAATAGAGGAGTGGTTCTGCAGGTGGGGACCACAGACCACATCTCAGTACCAATGCTTTCTGGCTGATGTTTTGGTCACTTTTGAATGTTGGTTGTGATTTCATACCCGTGGTAGCATTAGACAGACTCTACAACCCACACAAATGGCTCAGGTAGTGCAGCTCATCCAGGATGGCACATCAATGTGAGCTATGGCAAGAAGGTTTGTTGTGTCTGTCAGTGTATGGTCCAGAGGCTGGAGGCGCTACCAGGAGACAGGCCAGTACACCAGGAGAAGAGGAGGGGGCCGTAGGAGGGCAACAACCCAGCAGCAGGACCGCTACCTCAGCTTTTGTGCAAGGAGGAACAGGAGGAGAACTGCCAGAGCCCTGCAAAATGACCTCCAGCAGACCACAAATGTACATGTGTCTGCACAAACGGTTAGAAACCGACTCCATGAGGATGGTCTGAGGGCCCGACGTCCACAGATGGGGGTTGTGCTCACAGCCCAACACCATGCAGGATGCTTGGCATTTGCCACAGAACACTGGGATTGGCAAATTCACCACTGGCACCCTGTGCTCTTCACAGATGAAAGCAGGCTCACACTGAGCACATGTGACAGATGTGACAGAGTCTGGAGATGCCATGGAGAGTGATCTGCTGCCTGCAACATTCTTTAGCATGACCGGTTTGGCAGTGGGTCAGTAATGGTGTGGGGTGGCATTCCTTTGGAGGGATGCACAGCCCTCCATGTGCTCGCCAGAGGTAGCCTGACTGCTATTAGGTACCGAGATGAGATCCTCAGACCCCTTGTGAGACCATAAGCTGGTGCGGTTGGCCCTGGGTTCCTCCTAATGCAGGACAATACCAGACCTCATGTGGCTGAAGTGTGTCAGCAGTTCCTCCAAGATGAAGGCATTGAATCTATGGACTGGCCCGCCCGTTCCCCAGACCTGAATCCGATTGAGCACATCTGGGACATCATATCTCTCTCCATCCTCCAACGTCACGTACCACAGACTGTCCAGGTGTTGGTGGATGCTTTAGTCCAGGTCTGGGAGGAGATCCCTCAGTAGACCATCCGCTGCCTTATCAGGAGCATGCCAGGGCATTGTAGGGAGGTCATACAGGCACATGGAGGCCACACACAATACTGAGCATATTTTCCTTGTCATGAGGCATTTCCACTGAAGTTGGATCAGCCTGTAATTTGATTTTCCACTTTGATTTTTGAGTATCATTCCAAAACCAGACCTCCATGGGATATTAATTTTGATTTACATTGATAATTGTTATGTTTTTTTTATTCTGAACACATTTCACTATGCAATGAATAAAAATTTGAAACTGGAATATTTCATTCAGAGATATCTAAGATGTGGTATTTTAGTGTTCTCTTTATTTTTTTGAGCAGTATATATATATATATATATATATATATATATATATTTATATATATATATATATTGGTAAACAGCAATGTCTCTGTCACGTTCTCTATATACAATTAATCTGTGATATGGTTCTAATGTTGATACTCCCAAAAGAAATAGCCATAGAAAAGCTGTTAATTCTATGGAGTTTCTTACTCAAGCAACCAATGCAAGAGTTTCGCATAGTTTATGATTTTTTGTGAGCCCCTTGAAACAGCTTGGATAACAATGAGTAAGACAATCCACAGTATTAACAGCTAGTCTATGACAGACAAATAGAGATATTGCTGTATACAGACCGAAATATATTGTGTAATTTGTGAAAGGTGTTTGAAGTTTGTGCAGCCTACAGAACATAGGAAGCATGCATAGAACATTCGCGTCCCGGGGAAGATGCTGTTAATACGTAACTGTGTCACTCTTCCCGCACTTGAACGCTGGCTGTGCCAGTGGACTCAATGTTAAGTGAGTATATATTGTTAAATGGGTTGTCCACTACTAGGACAATGCGTTCTTGAACTAAATGTTCGGTCCTGAATCCTGATAAAATAAAAATAAATAAATAAAATAAAAAACCTACACTCACCTCCCGTGCTGGCACTGTTCCAGCAGTGTCAGCACTTGTGGTCCATGGGCTCTCATATGGTGTTGTGACACGTGGTGTCCAGCGCCCAATCAACAGTGGCGAAGAGGACGGACAGGAAGGACCTCTGACATATGCTTCCAGCAAGTCAAGTGAATGTCATGTGATATATAAGTGGGACATGTTTAGAGAGGGCAGGGAAATGGGCTGACCAATGGCAATGACTTGTGCATAAACAGGTGCACAAAAAGATACAAAAAAACCCCACAACACTGATAATAATATTGTATTATAACTCTCTATAACAATATGAATAATAAAAATAGCAAAGGTCAGATATAATCCCCCACTGCATTGTATTCCAATGCAAATGCCACTAGTGTCTAAAGTGGGAAATCACTGAAACACAAATGCAAATATTAGTTTAACAGAAACATATATTCAGGTCCCCAGTCCCACCCATAGAACCACAAGACATGGCCACTAGCATCGGTACAGATGATGGACAGCTGTTCTTGCGATAATGATTCAGGGACCAAAAGGTAGAAAAAAGCATCGATAATCCACTACTAAACTATTAAAAAACACACAATTAAAACATAATCCAGAGATAACAGATCCATTGAGTTGAGATCAAAACCCTGAATGTCATTTTATAAAAAAAATGAAAAACTTAATTTGTCATTCAGACCCAAGGGGGTCATAGTTCCTAATTTAACTATCCATCGGCACTCCAGCTGCGCCAATTTGCATTTGAGATTGTCACCTCTGATACCATCGTAAGCCCAATTATACTCCTGCTTACTGTCAGATGAGATAAATGTGGTTATGCATTCAATATTGTGACATGCCAAACATGATCCACACGGTTAACAACTTTGGCGCGGTCTGTCGGTATAAAAGGGGAAAAAGGGTTGGGTCACATAATGGCTTTTTACAAGTAGATCTTTCAGATTGTTACTTCTCCTAGCTATGATTAATGGTCTCTCAGATACTGAACTACCAATGGTAGGTTTTGTCTTCAAGAGTACCCAATGCTTATTCAAAATGTTCCAAATAGTGTCCCAATTATTATTATGAATGGAAGTAAATCTTATTTGTTGAGACCCTTCTGAACTCCTCCTGGAGCTGGCCAGAAGATGGCTATGGTCGGCGATTTGGCTCGCTGATAGCTACGTTTCATACAACATTTGCTGTATCCACATGCACCAGATTTATCCCGGAGATCCCTGGCCTGTTTCTCAAATAGTTCGCCAGTAGAGCACAACCATTTTCTTCTTAAGAACTGGCCTGTATCGTCGAGGGAGTGTGGACCAAAGAGGCATGCAACAGTGCATTATTAACCGACGTCTCTTTGTGAAAGATGTCAGTGTGAATCCTTCCATCACTTGACATTACAACCTGGGTGTCCAAATTATATCAATACTACTCCTGGGAGGCAGCGTGTGCGCCATCCCCAAAAACCTTCCTCTCCCAGTACCTGAGAAAGAGATTTGCTTAGAATGGTGTACACGCCGCACCCATTGCAGTTGCAAAAAAAAAAATCTTTAAAAGTAAAAAAATAATGAGTCAATATAAATTCCAGAAGTTCCAAAATCAAAGACTGTAATGACGCATCCAGATTGTTCATTTTCAGATAGAACTCAGCTGCCTTTCAACCCATGTCAATGTTGGATACACATATAGACTAACTCAATATCCACCGTAACCAGCAACATGTCTGACTCTTAGAAAAGGCCATCCAGTCTCCTCAGAACGTTCATAGCGTCCCTGAAATTGGAGGGCAGACTTTCAACCAGTGGATGTAAATAATGTTCAATGACTTTGCAGATTGGAGACATTCGGATGCCCTGGGGGACTAGAGGATCCTTATGTATCTTTGGCAATAATTAAAATGTCGGGATAACTGGATGCTGAGTAAGGAGTCCTTCAAAGACTTTCTTATTAATGATACCCTGTGATAGTGACTTATTTAGGATTAGAAAGATATCCCTAGAGAAGCCAGACAACAGATTATATGATAAGAGTATATATGCTTCCCTGTCTCCAAGTTGCCTAAAGGCTTTCTGCTCATACATCTTAACCGGCCAGACCACCTAATTTTCCCCTTATTCGCAGGTTTACAGATCACATCTTTCAGTGATCGCAACTCACAAACTGCCTTTCTCTGAGCCCACGTGAGATTGTTATGTGTCCTGCCCGTGGAGATCATTTTAAATTCTTCCATGACTAATTTGAAGAATATCGCCACCTGGGGGCACAATGAAAGCGAGGGGAACATAGTGTATCTGTGAAGGATGGAGGAAGGGTATATTACCTGTGGAGGCCCCAGAACTTCTCCTCTCTAGGTCCTTAAGAATTTGAATGGCGTCTTGTTCCGCCCTGCTGTTAAGGTCCAAATGAGAATCAATCCTGGAATGCAATTTTTTCAAGATGAGCTTTCTTGAGAAGAGGCATAGGTCGGTCCTTTACTGCAGTGGAAAAATCACAGTTATTGTTAGGGACAAATGTTAGTCCTAATTTCAGAAATTCACATTGTGTATCGGAAAGAACATGGGGAAATAAGCTTATTACCTCTAGATTGAGAGTTTTGCGTTTCTTCTCTATTGACTGTTATGGGGTTAACATTTATTAAAAGATTTCCCCTTTTGCATGTTAGTTTGTCTATTGGATCCAAATCTGTCATTCAAATTAATACTGGTACTTGTCCCAAGTAGGGAATCTTCATCCATTGATGAACTAAAGGAGATGGAATTAGATGGATGGGTCTGGGATGAAGATCTCTTCTAAATTTCTTGTAAAAGCAATACGCCATCTATACACTCATTTGTAATCATTACAATCCCTTTGGTATTTTTTTGCTTTAGCTTGAATGCTCTCTTTCTTCCACTTACAGAAGTCAGAATCAAGCTTTTCATTGAGTTTTGATAAAACCTTAGAAGGAAATTGTTTTAGTCAGGGTGTTAGGGTTGGCAGATTGCACTAAATAAAAATAAATAATAAAGTGCAATCACAACCCGGGGTCCACTGTGCAAAGATGTATAACTGCTGCTAGAGAACAATGCCAGAACCAACCAGCAAGCGCACAACTTAAACACGCTGTGTTAAATGTCACACAGTGTGAACAGAACTCTGAGTACCCAGCTCAGTTACTGCACAGAGTGGTACTGCGAGGAGTAAATAGCGTACTTAACCCTGTTGAATGACACAGGGGAAGTAACATGAAGGTAGGAGCCGCTCTGCAAGTAAATAGTGCTAACCGTGCACAGGAAGCAGAAGCAGAGGAAAGGAAAAGAATTCAAGTGGCGCTAAGTGCAAGGTCCTGTCGCTTTCTCAGAGAAGTCTAGCCTGAGGGTTGGACTTGCTCTGTAACTCAACTGCACACATGAAGGAAACAGATGCTAAGGCAAGGAGTAATTACCTAGTCCTAACCCTACTTGCCCACATAGTACTTCTCTGCATACAGAGCGACACACTAGAACATGCAACCAGAGTGGTAGAGTATCCACTCAAATACACCATACATTAGTGATACTAGTGCGCCCGCGTGGGCCACTGGGAGCCTTTTATACATTAGGCTCCATCCCAAACACTCACACCCAGTCGGCCGAGGCTTCGCCCGCTGGCCAATCCGGAGCTGCCACCTCACGAGAGCAGCAAACATCTGACCACCAGTGAGCATGTAAGGGGTTACAAGGACTATGCGGTACCCCCTAACCCCTTAAGCCATGTGTAATGTTTTTAGGGGCTGTATTTTATAGGGACAGTGCAGTTTACAGTTTAGACACTAGATGGGGGCACAGAGTTCTTGAGTGTTAGACTCCCTGTAGATAGTTAACATAGGAGGGGTTAGCTGGGGAGTAAGATAGCCAGACTTCCTGAGGTGTAGTCAGTCAGGGGCGGGAAGCCCGTAATGCTCGGGTGGGCGATATGACTGAGCCACCTAGCACCCTGCAACGTTGAAGTAGAAGCCCAGCCATCCAGGGACAGTGGTCACCTAGCGGAGTGACATATGCAGAGGGAAGAGATTGAAGGAACAAAGGATTGAGTTTTTCAGGAAGAATACTGCAGGACAGAACGCGGCAGGACAGACGGGCGGGCCACTCAGGATATGGAGATTGCTAGCATGGGTGGATTCCCTTGGTGCTGGGGCAAAACGGATGAGGGACCCCCTGCATACAGTGAGCGTACACAACATGGACATCGGGAAAACGTACAGTGAGGTACGACCCGATCTGGAGCCATGTGACAGGGACAAAAGAGAAGGGAGAGATGCAGCGTCGTGTAACATGGAAACTATTGTTCTTGATGGAATGTATCTGGATTGTCTGCAAAGATCTGAAAGTAAAGTTTTGCATTTTGAGTTATACTTGGAATGTGTCTCTGTTCATTCAAATGAAGCCAAAGGCGACCCCACTAAAAGGAGGGCAGGCCCTGTCGGTGCCAGCAATGAAGAGGCAAGTAGAGTACCAGAGAAATGTGAATCTTCTGTAAGGGGAGGCCAAGGTATAACTCGGGTGAACTCTGGACATAGACTCCCAAGCGTAAGGCTGCACCTGCAAATCGCTGGTTACCATAGACTTAGGTGGAGAGCCAGCAGTAACCAAATGAATAGCATGAGCCTGAGCAATATGCTGGGAACAATGCCTGAGCTGAGCAGCACTTGCAGTGGCTGGACCAGAATGGGAGACCACAGCACCAGGCAATGCTTGGGATCTATCCCGTGCATAAGGAGAATCCCAACGCCTAACACAAGGTTTCTTGAATGCTATTGATCTCAATTTCAACTTCTCTAATGGATGATTCATTAGATTATAATACCAAAACCAGGCAACATGCTAGATACTGAGGGGAGAAGAATAGCGCTAAATAGTGCCAAGCAACCCCTCACCAAAACAAACCAACTCCATAAGAACCATAGGAATAGGAGAAAACTCGGAGTGTGTAGGTAATAAATACTTTATTAGTGCACACATAATTTACATAATAGCTAATCCATACAAAAATTTACACAAAATACAATAAAATACCAGGATGGTAAAACAGGTAGGTGGGAGTCCACCAGTGTGCACTGTCTATGGGGCCAGCATGCATACCATTATTGGAAGAGACCTACTGCTATAGTTGCGTATAAGGCTATGAGCCAAACTGGCATAAAGTGACAAGTAATACAGGCTACTCTTACCGCTGCTAGGCACCAAGGCGGCGCACACCGGGTCGGATCCTCAGGCACAGTCCCCGACGCGTGTTTCGCCCACGAGGTAGATTGCTTTATCAAGGGGAGATGCCCCCGAGCGTGTCCACCATCTTTAAGTATCGCCGGCAAATAACCATGTGACTGGTCACATGTCAGGCGGTATCCAATGAATGCCGGATACGTCGGCGCATGCGCACGCCGCACGCCGAGTCCCAAGCCGTAGAGGGCGTCATGCATCACAGGCGCGCCTGGGACCGAAGACCCAGAGCGCACGCGCGAGGCAGAGGAGACGCCGCCGCGGCAGGGGACAAGGAGAGAGGCGGCGCATGCGCAGCCCGGCGTGGAATCGGCCAGTAAGTATATAGTGAGAAAGACTTCAAAAGCAAAAGCTTATTACAAAATAGAAACAGGCAGAGTAATCGGTCAACCGACAGATATGATCCGTAAGAGGCAATCAATAGTAATACTGTGAGGACTAGACGAGGACTATGGAGTGCACCCACTGGACCGTGACGACGAACCCCCCACAGGCGAGCTGACCAAGTATACCACCCCCTATACAGGGAGCGTTAGGGGCAGGCCCGAGGGAGACTATCGCCACGGAAGCTGGTAGAAGGGAAAAGGACGGGCAGAAGGAAAACCGGAGGAAGTAGGTAAACGGAGGAGGAGAACAAGAGGACTAACCACGAGAGCAAGGACCGGAGGAGGTAACACGGAGAACAGGCTGGAGACTGGAACAAGCAGGAAGACAAACTGGTTGGCAGGCTGGGAAAACAGGAACGTAGGCAGGAAGGAAGGCACAGGAGGACTGAAGGCAGGAAACACAGGAACACAGGACACTGCAAGAGGATAAGGAGAGAAACCAGATTAAGCACGGTAGAGAACGGAGAGCAACCAGACAGGGAGATACACCGGGGGGCCAGAAGCACTTGAAAAGACAAATGACAATCAGGCACCGCCGATAGGAAGAGGCGGCCTGATAAGGAAGGTCAAGGCATACCTTCCGGGTCAGGGAGCAGAGGGACGGCGCAGAGGGCACGGACCAGGTTTCAATATGCGCTTGCGCCGAGGACTCTGGAGCGCGCGCGCACCCGAGGAGGAGCGGGAGCAGAGCGCGCATGGAGAGAAGACCGGAAGGAGGCAGGGACGCGCCGGGATGCTGCAGCGAGGTAAGTATGAGATAAATGCGGCGCAGCGGGCGGAATCGTAACAGTACCCCCCCCTTAAGCCCCTCCCTCCTAAGAGTCGAGAGGAACTTAGCCAAAATTTGAGGAGCCTGAATGTTCTCCCGAGGCTCCCAAGATCTCTCCTCGGGCCCAAAACCCTTCCAATCCGCCAGAAAGAAGGGCCTCCCACGAACCCTTTTCATAGCAAGAATATCTTTAACCTCAAAGACATCATTACAAAAACTCGGTTGAGGAGAATGATAGAATGTGGAATGGAACTGATTGAGGACCACAGGCTTCAGGAGGGAAACATGGAAAGAATTGGGGATGCGGAGGGAAGCAGGAAGCTTTAACTTATAAGAGACATTATTGATACGAGACAAGACCTCGAAGGGACCAATATAGCGGGGACCCAGTTTGTGTGAAGGAATTTTTAAGCGGACAAACTTGGAAGATAACCACACTTTATCACCGGGCTGAAAGAGGGGAGAATCCAAGCGTCTTTTGTCCGCATGCTTCTTCTTACTGGCGCAGGCCAGTTCAAGAGCCGTCCTGGTCTCCTGCCAAATCCTAGAGAACTCCCCGGACAAAAGATCGGCCGCTGGGACACCTGAGACTGGGGGAACCGGAAGTGGAACACCAGGATGCTGCCCGTAGACGATGAAAAAAGAAGACTTGGAAGTAGATTCACTGGTATGATTGTTGTAAGTAAATTCTGCCCAAGGAAGCAAATCTACCCAGTCATTCTGATGAGAATTAGAAAAGTGACGAAGATAAGACACCAGAGTCTGATTGGTACGTTCTACTTGTCCATTGGTCTGTGGATGGTAGGCAGAAGAAAAATCAAGTGAGATGTCCATGGACTTGCAGAGAGACCTCCAAAAACGGGAGGTGAACTGTACCCCTCTGTCGGAAACAATATGCTGGGGAAGGCCGTGAATGCGAAAAATATGACGAATAAAAACTCTCGCCAATTCAGGTGCAGACGGTAATCCAGGGAGAGATATGAAGTGAGCCATCTTGGAGAACCTGTCTACGATGACGAGGATGACGGTGCAACCGGAGGATCGAGGTAGATCGGTGATAAAATCCATTGCAATGTGTTGCCAAGGAGCGGAAGGAACAGGAAGCGGATGAAGCAAACCAGAGGGTAAATGCCTTGGAGATTTATTCTTGGCACACGAAGTACAGGAAACAATGAAGCTTCGGATATCCTGCAGAAGTGTCGGCCACCAATAAAAGCGGGACACAAGGGAGAGAGTCTTCTTGAAGCCGACATGGCCTGCCAGCTTGGAAGCATGACCCCACCGAAGAACTCCTTTTCTGTTGCACACAGGAACAAAAGTCTTACCGGGCGGTAAAGAAGAAAAGGTAACAGGAGCCACCATGATGACCTTAGATGGATCCAAGATAAGGGAGGGCTCCTCCTCGGAATCAGAAGACAAAAAGGACCTGGACAAAGCGTCGGCCTTGAAATTCTTGTTACCTGGGCAAAAATGCAACTCAAAATCAAAGCGGGCAAAAAACAAAGACCATCTAGCTTGCCGGGGATTAAGTCTCTGAGCAGAGCGAAGGTATGCCAGGTTCTTGTGATCCGTGAAGACTTTAAATGGATGAACAGCTCCCTCCAAAAGGTACCTCCACTCCTCAAAAGCCAACTTGATGGCTAAGAGTTCCCTGTCACCAATAGAATAGTTTCGTTCAGAAGAAGAGAAAGTCTTGGAGAAAAAACCGCAAGGAACCAGCTTTCCGGAGGAGGACCTTTGAGAGAGTACGGCTCCGGCTCCAGCGGCAGATGCATCAACCTCTAGAACAAAAGGTTTGTTCAACTCAGGACGATGTAGTACTGGAGCAGAGGCAAAGGCTTGTTTCAGAGACGAGAAGGCATCTAAGGCTTCAGACGACCAGATGTGAGGATTGGATCCCTTTCGAATCAGAGCGGTGATAGGACCGGACAAAGAGGAGAAATGAGGGATGAATTGACGATAGTAATTTGCGAAACCAAGGAATCGCTGGATGGCCTTGACACCATTAGGTTGTGGCCAATTGAGTACGGCAGACATCTTCTCCGGATCCATGCGAAGACCTGAATCAGAGATAATGTAACCTAAGAAGGGAAGAGACGGCTGTTCAAAGGCACATTTCTCCAGTTTGGCATAAAGGTGATTCTCTCTCAAACGTAGTAGTACCAGACGAACATGCTTTCTGTGGGCGACCAAATCTGAAGAAAAAATCAGAATATCGTCCAAGTAAATTACCACGCAGGTGTACAGAAGATCCCGGAAGATCTCGTTTACAAATTCCTGGAACACAGCAGGAGCATTGCACAGACCAAAGGGCATGACTAAATACTCGTAGTGTCCGTCTCTGGTGTTAAAGGCGGTCTTCCATTCGTCGCCTGAACGAATACGGACCAAATTGTAGGCCCCTCGAAGGTCTAATTTAGTGAAAATGCGTGCTCCTCGAAGACGGTCAAAGAGTTCCGGAATAAGAGGAAGGGGGTATTTGTTCTTAACGGTGATATTGTTAAGACCCCGGTAATCGATGCAGGGACGGAGAGAGCCGTCCTTCTTCTTGACGAAAAAGAAACTCGCGCCTGCGGGTGAGGACGACTTCCAGGTAAAGCCTCTGGCAAGATTTTCCTGGACATACTCAGTCATAGCTTGAGACTCTAGAGGATTCAAAGGATAAATTCGTCCCCTGGGTGGAGTTGTTCCTGGTATCAGGTCGATCGGGCAATCAAACGGACGATGTGGAGGCAAGACCTCAGCCTCTTTTTTGTCGAAGACATCTGAGAAGGACCAGTAGGCAGAAGGTAAACCAGTAGGTGCCCGATTAGACTGAAGAGACCTAACAGGTTGCACGGAAAGAAGACACCTGGAATGACAGGCGTGACCCCAGCGAAGAACGTCCCCTGATCGCCAATCCAGGACTGGTTCATGAGTCCTAAGCCAAGGAAGCCCCAATAAGAATGTATGGGATAGTGAGGGCAACACGTAGAAGGCAATTTTCTCCCGATGTAGGGCTCCGATCTGTAACTCCACTTCATGGGTGATGAGGGTCACGGTTTCCAGCAAGGGCCTACCATCGACCGAAGCTAAGTGCCGGGGAGTCTCCAAAGATTTGACAGGAATGAGAAGTCTCTTGACCGCCTCTAACTGAATAAAGTTTCCTGCAGCACCAGAATCAATATAAGCCACTTCAGAGGAACGGGTAGAACCAAGACAAACTAAAACGGAAAGAGTTAAAGGTAGAGAGGGTTCAGAAATACCTAGGGAGGCCTCTCTTACCTGGCCTAGGCGGAGGCGTTTCCCGGTCTCACAGGACAGGAACGCAGAAGGTGAGACGAACTGCCGCAGTAAAAACAAAGACCTTGGGCAATTCTCTCCTTGCGGCGTAGTTCGGCTGGGTGAAGACGGTCCACCTGCATGGGTTCGGGAGACGACACCGGAGGAGAGGAAGGCAAACGAGATGAGGAGCTGAAAGAAATCGAAGATGGACGAGAAGGCCTTCTTTCTCTAGTAGTTTCGCGGAGCCGTTCCTGGAAACGAAGGTCGATGCGGGTAGCCAAGGATATGAGATCCTCCAAGGTAGTAGGAGTATCTCGGCCTGCCAGCTCGTCCTTAATTCGAGACGACAAACCTCGCCAAAAAGCTCCCACCAAGGCCTCATTATTCCAGCCTAACTCTGATGACAGAGTACGAAACTGAATGGCGTACTGGCCGACAGAAAGAGAACCTTGGCGGAGACTAAAGAGGGACTCGGTAGTGGAGGCCAGGCGCCCAGGTTCATCGAAGACCTTGCGAAACGTCTCCAAAAAATTAGCGAGATGAGAGACCAGGGGATCATCCCGCTCCCAAAGTGGATTAATCCAGGCCAAAGCCTCTCCCTCCAAGTGAGACACGAGAAAAGCCACCTTAGCCCGATCCGTGGGGTAGAGTTGCGGCAAGAGCTCAAAGTGTAATTGGCACTGGTTTAAAAAACCCCGGCACAATTTAGGATCCCCACTATAACGTGGAGGTTTGGCCAGGCGAGGAGGTGGATGAGGGACGGGAGCAGGTGTCGACTGCATGGAAAGTAGTCGATTATCCAGTGAAGCAATATAATTGAGAATATGACCCTGGGTGTCGCGTTGCTGAACGAGTTCCTGCTGGAGACTCGCCATTTGGGACGCGCTCCCAGGATCGGAGGGCTGCAAAGCGGACAAGCGGGACTCCATGGTCTTTAAAAAGGCCATGATCCTATTCTGATTTTCACGAAGAACCCCAAGTTCTTTCTGCGCGGAAAAAGGAGTACCAGCGGGGTCCATGGCCTGATTGTACTGTGAGGACTAGACGAGGACTATGGAGTGGACCCACTGGACCGTGACGACGAACCCCCCACGGGCGAGCTGACCAAGTATACCACCCCCTATACAGGGAGCGTTAGGGGCAGGCCCGAGGGAGACTATCGCCACGGAAGCTGGTAGAAGGGAAAAGGACGGGCAGAAGGAAAACCGGAGGAAGTAGGTAAACGGAGGAGGAGAACAAGAGGACTAACCACGAGAGCAAGGACCGGAGGAGGTAACACGGAGGACAGGCTGGAGACTGGAACAAGCAGGAAGACAAACTGGTTGGCAGGCTGGGAAAACAGGAACGTAGGCAGGAAGGAAGGCACAGGAGGACTGAAGGCAGGAAACCCAGGAACACAGGACACTGCAAGAGGATAAGGAGAGAAACCAGATTAAGCACGGTAGAGAACGGAGAGCAACCAGACAGGGAGATACACCGGGGGGCCAGAAGCACTTGAAAAGACAAATGACAATCAGGCACCGCCGATAGGAAGAGGCGGCCTGATAAGGAAGGTCTAGGCATACCTTCCGGGTCAGGGAGCAGAGGGACGGCGCAGAGGGGACGGACCAGGTTTCAATATGCGCTTGCGCCGAGGACTCTGGAGCGCGCGCGCACCCGAGGAGGAGCGGGAGCTGAGCACGCATGGAGAGAAGACCGGAAGGAGGCAGGGACGCGCCGGGATGCTGCAGCGAGGTAAGTATGAGATAAATGCGACGCAGCGGGCGGAATCGTAACAAATACGATGAAGAAACAAACATTAATATACGGACTCATACATCCCCCACCACAGAAATAATAAAATCGCAACAACATAAAGTATCATAATTAGAGAGCTGGAAACTCAGATCCACTTTGTTGTAGGAGGATGAAAATTGCAGTGTGGTGGGAGAAATTCTGCTGCGGCCGGCGATGATGTAAATATAAGGAGATGAAAAAAACGCTCAGACATCAGTGGATTAAAACTAGAAAATATACAATCAGAAAAGAGAAACATTAGTAAAGAAAATTTAAAACCAGGATAAAATAACACTAGTAGGATCCCAAATGGATACCCACCCACGGGGGGAAGATGGTATGGAGGGCGATAATAAAGACGAAAAGAGGCATAACTTGATACACAATGGTACATATATGTGTAAAATACTACAATGTATCAAATATTTGATGCCCCCAGGATGCCAAAGAGACTCATTTCAAGCTATTTCACGATTGTGACGCGAGGACCCTTCAGGTCAGGGGTATCGAGAGCATCCACCTTGGACTAAGAGGGGGCAATTATAAAAAGGTTCTTGCCCAGCGTGAGGCTGGCTGGATTGTCCGAGTAGACACAATGACACCTAAAGGACTGAATGAGTCCCTAAGCTTTTCCTCTTTTCTGTGAGTCTTTTTGGCATCCTGGGGGCATCAAATATTTGATACATTGTAGTATTTTACACATATATGTACCATTGTGTATCAAGTTATGCCTCTTTTCGTCTTTATTATCGCCCTCCATACCATCTTCCCCCGTGGGTGGGTATCCATTTGGGATCCTACTAGTGTTATTTTATCCTGGTTTTAAATTTTCTTTACTAATGTTTCTCTTTTCTGATTGTATATTTTCTAGTTTTAATCTACTGATGTCTGAGCGTTTTTTTCATCTCCTTATATTTACATCATCGCCGGCCGCAGCAGAATTTCTCCCACCACACTGCAATTTTCATCCTCCTACAACAAAGTGGATCTGAGTTTCCAGCTCTCTAATTATGATACTTTATGTTGTTGCGATTTTATTATTTCTGTGGTGGGGGATGTATGAGTCCGTATATTAATGTTTGTTTCTTCATCGTATTACTATTGATTGCCTCTTACGGATCATATCTGTCGGTTGACCGATTACTCTGCCTGTTTCTATTTTCTAATAAGCTTTTGCTTTTGAAGTCTTTCTCACTATATACTTACTGGCCGATTCCACGCCGGGGTGCGCATGCGCCGCCTCTCTCCTTGTCCCCTGCCACGGCGGTGTCTCCTCTGCCTCGCGCGTGCGCTCTGGGTCTTCGGTCCCAGGCGCGCCTGTGATGCATGACGCCCTCTACAGCTTGGGACTTGGCGTGCGGCGTGCGCATGCGCCGACGTATCCGGCATTCATTGGATACCGCCTGACATGTGACAAGTCACATGGTTATTTGCCGGCGATACTTAAAGATGGTGGACACGCTCGGGGGCATCTCCCCTTGATAAAGCAATCTACCTCTTGGGCGAAACGCGCGTCGGGGACTGTGCCTGAGGATCCGACCCGGTGTGCGCCGCCTTGGTGCCTAGCAGCGGTAAGAGCAGCCTGTATTACTTGTCACTTTATGCCAGTTTGGCTCATAGCCTTATACGCAACTATAGCAGTAGGTCTCTTCCAATAATGGTATGCATGCTGGCCCCATAGACGGTGCACACTGGTGGACTCCCACCTACCTGTTTTACCATCCTGGTATTTTATTGTATTTTGTGTAAATTTTTGTATGGATTAGCTATTATGTAAATTATGTGTGCACTAATAAAGTATTTATTACCTACACACTCCGAGTTTTCTCCTATTCCTATGATTCATTAGATTGTATAAGGAAATTCATAAAGCCTTTTGAGCAGGTGGAGGCAACTTCCTCCCATTGCTGTTTGAAGGAGTCATCACTGACACTGAATGAGGGGAACACCTGGAGCCGTAGACCCCTTGGAATAAGACCCTTGGTTACGTAGTGTTTCAGAAAATATTTATTCCACCACCATCTGGTTCTTTAAGTAGATTTTTCAATTTAATAATCCAATCATCAGTGACTCTGGAATTAGTGTTTAAAATCACGGTTGTATTGCTACCGAACCTTATCCAGTTTGGTCAGCTACGTTTTATCACGTGTCTAGAAACCCATCTGTCTCAGCAACACAACTATGAAAATACATAATACAGCAATTATATATACATAGCCAGAATTATGGAATAGAAAGAGGACAATAGTCCTAAAAGGAGGGAGCTCCCAAAGTAATTCAACTTTAATAAGGAGCTTAGAACCCAAATATAGAGTACACTACATAGACTGAGAAAGGTCATATGCCCTGTTTATCTTAAAATACAAACCTTTATTTGAATCACAATAAAAATCAGGTTCAAGTATTAACATATCAATAGACAATATTGTAAAAAGAACAGGCGGGCAACCATACAGCCATGAGGTGATAGTACAGGCAGTATATTGTTATGATATCAATGGGAGAGTTGCATGCACGTAAATTCATTCATGGAAGTAAAATCATAGCAAAACATGCACCATATAAATAGATGGGTGAGAAAAAAATGAAGACGCCTCCAATCAAGACATCACTGAAGATGAATGAGGAATTAACTGAGAATGTCAAAAGATGCGTTTTTAATGTATACCATACAACCATTCACTAAGCACAGGCATCACCCCTTATGCATATAGTAGATGGGGGATAAAGAATCCCTTGTATCTTCATTGATATACAGTATGTGTTACTAAGAGATGGGTAGGTGCCAAATGCATATGTCTGGAAAAGGTCACAGGAAGATACAGATGGCAATTATCAGATGAACAATTAAAAAAGTCCTCTTACTCGTAAGATGTGAAGTGCCTGTGCTTCATGCTAGGGCCCCGACGAACATTTCACTTTAGCTTCCTCGGGGGACAGTTTGTTATGTGTGTCTCGTAATGTATACATATATATATATATATATATATATATATACACATATATATATATATATATATATATATATATATATATATATATATATATATATAGACCTTCCCATGTCTAATGACAGAATCAGAACAAGCTCAGTCGCGTACATTGGGTGTCTGAAGGCGGGTCTTCTGCCACTGGGTCCGTCAGTTCCGGTGTCCGGGTCAGTGTTCAGTATCCCGATATGTAGGTAAAATTATAGCAAACCTTAGATTGACCCATGAATACTGTATGGGAATGCACTCAGTATGATATAAGAAACCGAAAATCCCCAATAATGATTCTTATGGGTGTCACGAATCACAGGGGGGATATGTTTATCACCCCACCGCTCACACCAATATGTCATGATTCAGGATTGTTTCGTTGGCCCTGGCTCTTTTCTGAAGGGGATTTATCTATATCCCACTTCCCAGTTCCGGTTTGAAACTTGCAGCTCTCTGGCGCCCCCCTTACCCTCAGGTCAGACAGGGTACTGCACCTAGGATATTTAGTCGCCAGAAAGGCTGCCTTACTATGTACTGGCTAATGGCACACTGCAGCCAGGGCGATATAACTGCTCTCACTCAGGCGGGAACAATAATTATCAACGCCGTCCATCGCTACCAGTTTTCCCAATGGCTCAGGATAATTCCGCTGCCACCAGCTCCTATTTCTGGAGCCAACCCAATTAGTAGCATAATTACTTCAGAGGACGTGACAGTACGTTATAGAGCAAGGAGAAACGAAGCTAGTAATTTTATATATTTTACTCCATGTGGTGGCAGGGGAGGGGACCTTCCCAAAATCATCAGGTCAGATTGCACAGTCTGTTGTAGCTGAATCCCCCTGCAAAAGACCTCCCCTTGTCTGGGCCTCTGAGTTTTATACCTTTGCCCAAAACTAAGGGTCTCCCCACCGGATGACCTTATGGAGTGGGCAGAACTATGGAATGCACTTCCCTTTTCACAAGAATAAACCAAGAGAAATTGGAGTTTATGTCCAAAACAATCAAATTTTTATTAAACCATGAAATGACATACATAATTGAACAATACTACAAACATAAATAAAAAAAAAACGCCCCCCGAAGAAGCCGACGCGAAACGCGCGTTGGGGCACCGGTGCTGTCCTGGTCTGACGCCTATTTGCGGGTAAGAGCATGGTATGGTTCTCTATACTTAGTTACCCTTGGTAAATAGCCTGTGTACAGGGCTTTACCATACTAAATTTAGTTTATTTACTTTCCACTTATGTCTGTGCTCTGCCCACTACAATATTTATATAGAAAGTTTTTTGATGTCTTTATACATACGGCGTTGGTGATGGACAGTACCATCAGTGTTAGTCTGTGCTACCCACCCCATACCTTCTTTTTTTATTTATGTTTGTAGTATTGTTCAATTATGTATGTCATTTCATGGTTTAATAAAAATTTGATTGTTTTGGACATAAACTCCAATTTCTCTTGGTTTATTCTATGGTAGGAGTGTCCTTTTTCTATTACAATTAGCCTGAGTTTTTCCCCCCCCACCTTTTTGGTTTATGCTCCCCCACTTGGGTAGTGAGTATGTGGGTGGATTCTCGATGGTTATTATTCTTCTTCTTTTTCTTGGGATCGTTTGATGATCCCTTTTCACAAGGACTGAAATCTTATTAATTCCATAACTTGGGTGGAAACCTCGTCGAGCGATTGCGGGACCATCATCATTCTGGTTTTGAAATTCGTTTTCTATTGAGTCTAAACATGGAATGGAAGTATGACCCGGTTAAGCAGAAATCCATTTCTGTGATTGTGCTGGTTCTGGAACCTAGAAAACTCACTGGCTGGTAGTTCTACCAAGGCACATGTCAAAGATGTATTTGTCCCACTTCTATCATTAATCGGTGCTAAGATATTTACATTTGCAAGGACAAAGAAACCGTGGTTTTTCCATGTGCTTCTACTTTGTACTTGTACTTCATAAACTATTCAGTGAGGGCTGCTGGCATGCTGGTCTCACATTACAGCTTTATAGCAGGGGAGAGGAAACTGCAGCTCCGAGCTCTGTATGTGTAATTGGGATAATAAGAAATTCTTCATATTTCCTGACATGCAGGTAAAATTATAGCAAACCTTAAATCGACCCATGAATACTGTATGGGAATGCACTCAGTATGATAAAAGAAATAGAAAATCCCCATTAATGATTCTTATGGGGGTTTACAAATGATGCAGCTACTATCCATTCAATATAAAAAAAAAATATATTCTTAGAAATATTGAAAAAACACATGAACAAACAAAACGCAAGGTTGCCTACAGAAGGAATACACTAGGTAGATGCTTCATAGTACCTAGATGATAAAAGTTAAATAAATATATAATGGGGCCAAACTGTCGTCATGCAGTATTTGCAAAATACCAATTTTTGGAGCGCAATATGTGCTGAATCAGTACTATGGATAATATGGTTTCCACACATGTCATGAATCAGGCAAAAGGGGGGATAGAGGAAAAAAAGTAATCCCCACATCTAGTAAGTCCTGGAACCACGATAACTAACATTAGGAAAATCCGATAGATAGTAAGACTAATAGCAGTATACACAGTGAGTGTATATGTTTGGGCCAAATAGAACTAAATGTAGAGTACCGCACTAGAAAAAATTATCATAGTCCAGGAAAAACATAATATTATAGATATGATAGAGATATAAAATGCAAGGGATTTAAACTGTAAAACTGTATTGTATAAAGAGAACAACAGGGTACAGAGCTATAGTTCCATATTACTTAGGGGAAGGAAATACTAAGATAATAGATAATCCATAGTTATGGTTAAGTTCAATAGCTCCAATAAGTAAAATGTAAGCAACATTATGATGGATAATAGAACATGCACACCTACCTAGTGATGTTGGGAGCCCCAATGTGTTTCACCGTGCTTCCTCAGCAAGGTGAAATGCCCCGGGGCTCTGGACATCACTTGAATCTGATTGAGAGCATGCCCAGAAGGATTCCGATGGTTTTGAAAGAGAAAAGTGGATTTACGAAGTACTAACAAAATGATAATTAAAATTTTGATTTTTAGGAGCATAACAGTAACAATGAAGTGACATGAAAATAATCTGCATAACTAATCATATGCAAAATAGTTGCAAGTCAAGTTTATGTATGAGGTAGCCAAGATGATTGTCTATAAAATGATGGTATTGTCACGTTCGAAGCAGTAGCGAATAGTGAGATATGGAGCCTGACACTGAAAAGACCAAAACATTGTTACCCTTTTGCTCGTCAGTGTATGTGTGTGCATATGTATCTGCTCTGTGTATATACAAGACTATGTGTATCTATATATCTATATGTAACATACGGTGTGTGTGTGTAACATATAATGTATTTGTCACTTATTGTACACTTATTTGTGTAGTATCCACACATTTGTATGTGCTTGTGTGTACGTATGTATGTGATCTGTGTATATATGTGCTCTGTATATATGAGTATGTGCTCTGTGTATACATCTGTGTGCTCTGTATATATATATATGTATGTATGTGCTCTGTGCATACATATGAATGTGCTCTGTGCATACATATAAATGTGCTCTGTTCATACAGGTGTGTGCTTTGAGTATACTTGTTTGTATGTTTTGGATATATGGGTGTGTGCTCTGAGTATTCATATGTGCGGAGGGTGTCTGTGCTTTATGTATAGATATGTGTGTGATCTGTGTATACATTTGTGTATGTGCATTGTACAGGTCCTTCTCAAAAAATTAGCATATAGTGTTAAATTTCATTATTTACCATAATGTAATGATTACAATTAAACTTTCATATATTATAGATTCATTATCCACCAACTGAAATTTGTCAGGTCTTTTATTGTTTTAATACTGATGATTTTGGCATACAACTCCTGATAACCCAAAAAACCTGTCTCAATAAATTAGCATATTTCACCCGTCCAATCAAATAAAAGTGTTTTTTAATAACAAACAAAAAAACATCAAATAATAATGTTCAGTTATGCACTCAATACTTGGTCGGGAATCCTTTGGCAGAAATGACTGCTTCAATGCGGCGTGGCATGGAGGCAATCAGCCTGTGACACTGCTGAGATGTTATGGAGGCCCAGGATGCTTCAATAGCGGCCTTAAGCTCATCCAGAGTGTTGGGTCATGCATCTCTCAACTTTCTCTTCACAATATCCCACAGATTCTCTATGGGGTTCAGGTCAGGAGAGTTGGCAGGCCAATTGAGCACAGTAATACCATGGTCAGTAAACCATTTACCAGTGGTTTTGGCACTGTGAGCAGGTGCCAGGTCGTGCTGAAAAATGAAATCTTCATCTCCATAAGCATTTCAGCCGATGGAAGCATGAAGTGCTCCAAAATCTCCTGATAGCTAGCTGCATTGACCCTGCCCTTGATGAAACACAGTGGACCAACACCAGCAGCTGACATGGCACCCCACACCATCACTGACTGTGGGTACTTGACACTGGACTTCAGGCATTTTGGCATTTCCTTCTCCCCAGTCTTCCTCCAGACTCTGGCACCTTGATTTCCGAATGACATGCAAAATTTGCTTTCATCAGAAAAAAGTACTTGGGACCACTTAGCAACAGTCCAGTGCTGCTTCTCTGTAGCCCAGGTCAGGCGCTTCTGCCGCTGTTTATGGTTCAAAAGTGGCTTTACCTGGGGAATGCGGCACCTGTAGCCCATTTCCTGCACACGCCTGTGCACGGTGGCTCTGGATGTTTCCATACCAGACTCAGTCCACTGCTTCCTCAGGTTCCCCAAGGTCTGGAATCGGTCCTTCTCCACAATCTTCCTCAGGGTCCGGTCACCTCTTCTCGTTGTACAGCGTTTTCTGCCACATTGTTTCCTTCCAACAGACTTACCATTGAGGTGCCTTGATACAGCACTCTGGGAACAGCCTATTTGTTGAGAAATTTCTTTCTGGGTCTTACCCTCTTGCTTGAGGGTGTCAATGATGGCCTTCTTGACATCTGTCAGGTCGCTAGTCTTACCCATGATGGGGGTTTTGAGTAATGAACCAGGCAGGGAGTTTTTAAAAGCCTCAGGTATCTTTTGCATGTGTTTAGAGTTAATTAGTTGATTCAGAAGATTAGGGTAATAGGTCATTTAGAGAACCTTTTCTTGATATGCTAATTTATTGAGACAGGTTTTTTGGGTTATCAGGAGTTGTATGCCAAAATCATCAGTATTAAAACAATAAAAGACCTGACAAATTTCAGTTGGTGGATAATGAATCTATAATATATGAAAGTTTAATTGTAATCATTACATTATGGTAAATAATGAAATTTAACACTATATGCTAATTTTTTGAGAAGGACCTGTATATACATGTGTATGTTTGTGCTCTGTGTATACATATGTGAGTGGGTGTGTCTATGCTTTGTGTATACATACAGTTTTTGCTAAAAGTGTTGGCACCCTTGAAATTGTTCCCGAAAATTAAGTATTTCTCACAGAAAATTATTGCAATTATACATGTTTTGTTATACACATGTTTGTTTCCTTTGTGTGAAAAACACAATAAACTGAGGAAAAAAAGGCAAATTGGATGTAATCTCACACAAAACTCCAAAAATGGTCTGGACAAAATTGTTGGCACTTTTCAAAAAAATGTGGGTAAACAACTTTGTTTGAAGCATGTGATGCTTGTTCAAACTCACCTGTGGAAAGTAAAAGAGGTGTGGGCAATAAGAAAATCACACCTGAAACTAAATAGAAAGGGGCAAATTTGACTCAATCTTTGCATTCAGTGTCTGTGTGTGCCACACTAAGCTTGGATAACAGAAAGAGAAGAGGAGAAATGTCTGAGGACATGAGAACCAAAATTGTAAAAAATATCACCAATCTCAAGGTTACAAGTCCATCTCCAGAGATCTTGATGTTCCTTTGTTCACGGTGCGCAACATAATCAATATGTTTACAACGCATGCCACTGTAGCTAATCTCCCTGGACGTGGATGCAGAGAAAAATTGATGAAAGGTTGCAACACAAGATAGTCCAGATGTTGGAGGAACAGCTCCAATTAAGTTCCAAAGAAAGTCAAGCTGTTCCATAGACTCAGGGTGCACTATCTGTCAATATTTGAATGAAATGAAACACTATGGCATTGACTCAGGAAGACCCATCTGCTGACACCAAAACATAAAAAAGCTAGACTACAGTTTGCTAAAATGTACTTGAGTAAGGTAAAATCCCTCTGGGAAAGCATCATGTGGACAGATGAGAGAAAGATAAAGCACATCATTCTACTTTTTACTAAAAACGCATTGAGGCCTACAAAGAAAAGAACACAGTTACTGCAGTCAAATATAGTGGAGGTTCAAAGATCTTTTGGGGTTGTTTTGCTTTCTCTGGCACTTGGTGTCTTGATCATGATTTTGGGTCACAATGTAGTGCCCAGTGTCAAAAAGCTGGGTTTGTGTCCTAGGTAATGGGTCTTCCAGCAGGACAATGACTCCAAATATACTTCAAGAGATACCCGGAAATGGATGGAAACAAAGTGCTGGAGAGTTCTGAAGTGATGACAGTCCATGAACAGTTTAATCAATTTCATCCAACCATCAACTTGACACTCAACTACTCCTGTACTGAAATTAACTTTTTGGACACCATCATTAAGCTGCAGAACAATAAAATAGAGACATCCCTGTATCAGAAGCCAATCGACCGTCCAACATACCTTAAATGGGACAGTTTCCATCCAAAACACATAAAAAACATAAAAAACTCCATTGTTTACAGCACCAAGCCATCAGATACAATCGTATATGTTCCAACCGAATGGACAGGGATGAATACCATGGTCACCTCAGAAAGACCTTTTTGAATCAGGGCTACCATCCAAGAACAATTGAAAACCAGATTACAAGAGCCACCAGAATATCAAGGAATCACCTGCTACATTACAAAGCTAAAGAAGAAAATAACCGGGTACCTCTAGTAGTTACCTACAATCCAAATCTGGAGGTGCTAAGGGGAGCTGCACGGAAATTACAACCTTTACTACAAAAAGATGCCCGATTACAATCCATTTTTCCAGACCCCCCACTACTGTGTTTTAGGCAGCCCCCAAATCTAAGAAGCATCATTGTCAAGAGCTCCCTGTCCTCTCCAACAGCTGCAGGTACCTTTCCTTGCAATCAGAAAAAAATGTAAAACCTGTCCATTTATAATGACCACGGACAAGATAAAGATCCTCAATTCACATCAGGACTACAAGATACCAGGTACTTTCAGCTGCGTCACTTCTAATGTGGTGTACTTAATTATTTGTACTAAATGTCCAACTGGGGGTCTGTATGTGGGGGAGACAGGGCAGAAACTGAGAACAAGGATGAATTCTCACCGCCACACAATAAGAGAAAAAAGAATGGATCTACCTGTGGCAATACATTTTTTTCTCCCCAATCATAACATTATGGACATGAAATTAATTGTGTTAAAAGGTAGTTTCAAATCTAAGAGAGACAGAAGAGTCTGGGAATATAAACTGATGACGACCTTTGACACTCTCACTGCAGGAATGAATGTGTCACATGGATTTATGTCTTTTTACATCAACTAAGGAACTTGCCCCTCAGACCATGTGGGGTCATCACAACAGAACCAACCCCAATCAGAGGGCAATAATACATTCCTTATCTAAGAACTGGTCCAATATTTATGGACATAACTGTTTATCACTCATGGTAATTCTGCTTCATGTCACCTGTCTTATCCATGGTTTTTTCCTTTTTTTTTCTGTGCTATGTTGTGCATAAATATGTGATTCTTCAGAATTTCTTTTAGTCTTTGCCTGATGAAGAGACCTGTGTAGTCTCGAAAGCTTGCATTTTGTTACCATCTTTTCAGTTAGCCATTAAAAAGGTATCAACCACTGAGGACTCTCAATTCTAAATATTGAACACCTGAGGAGCTATCTGAAAATTTATGTTGGGAGACGATACCCTTCAAATATGAAAGACCTGGAGACGTTTTCAAAAGAAGAGTGGTCCAAAATTCCAGTTGAGAGGTGTAAAAGGCTTGTTGATGGTTATAGGAAACAATTAATTGCAGTTATTTATTCCAAAGAGTGTGCATCCAAATATTAAGTTGAGGGTGCAAATAATTTTGTCTGGCCCATTGTGGGGGTTTTGTGTGAAATGATGTCCAATTTGCCTTTTTTTACTCTTTTTTGTGTTGTGTAATGCCGCGGTAGCACCGTACGCAGTGAAGAGGCAGTGACCCACAAAGCTCAAACACAAAAGTCTCTTTAATGTGTTACTTCACACATAAAGGTGCATAGCATTTTATAGTACACATCATTAAAATTCAATACACACAGTTGCAAAGCGTCTCAGTGCCCGTTTCATAGCACTACACATCATATGGCTTTTAGATTGCAGTCCCTAAACACGCCATATTACAGTCTCCTAACACAGCTTCACATGTTGCAGACACTACACACGCCAGTCCTCCTCTGACTAGTTCCCATTTGTGTTCTGCACCTCTGTATCAGACTCTTTACTCGCACAGCCGTACACAGCCCAGGATATCCTCCGGATAGCAGCCGGGTACCATAGCCACCTGTTTGCAATTGTTACACATGCCAGTCCTCTTTCGGGCACAGGACATCCACCTCCGGTACACCTCTGGGCAGAGGACTGTCCAGATCCGACTCTTTCGGGCACAGGACATCTACCTCCGGTTCACCTCTGGGCACAGGACTGTCGACATCCGAGACCCGTTATGGACGACTTGCATCGCTGTATACGCACCTGGTGCCAGGCTATTCAGCTGCCAAAGCTGCTGGCTCTGCTGGCCTATGCTGCTTCACACACACAGCCAGCGCTCTGCACAACAGCACACATCAGACTGACATTGACGTTGCACCTGACACCCCCATACCCCTTACTGCAGGTATTTTAATAAACAAACCTGTGGCTTTCAGCCACACAGAAAACCCAGACCGGAATCTGTGACTGCCATGCACACCTATGGACTTCATCCGTCTCCATGCACAACCTGGGGAGAACACACAGTGACCCCTACCTGTGACACGAGTCACTTTCTCACAGTTATTACAATACGCACAAAGGAAATAAACTTGTATAACAAAACATGTAGTTGCAATAATTTTGGCAGAAATACTTCATTTTCTGTAACAGTTTTAAGGGAGTTAACACTTTCACCCACAACTGTGTGTGATTGTGTGTACATGTGTGTATGTGCATTGTGTATTTATGTGTGTATGTGGTCTTTGTATATACATATACTCTGTGTATATATATATATGTGTGTATGTGCTCTGTGCATACAATTGTGTGTATGTGCTTTGTATATACATGTGTGTATGTACTTTGTGTACACTTGTGTGTGTATTTGTGTCCCGTGTATACGTGTGTGGTCGTATGTACTTCTGTGTATGTGTGTGCAAATGTATTTGCTCTGCATATACGTGTGTGCTCTTGCTATACATTTGTGTGCACTGTTCATTTATGTTTGTGTCCTTTGTACATACATGTAAAGGCACAGATGATTGGCCTCGGGGAGACCAAAACATCCAACACCGCGGAGACACCATCACGTGTTTCTCAACGCAGTGATCCAGAACACTGCCCCCATCCCTTATGGGAAATATGCAAATGCATGTAGGATAGCTGCGGAGACACCATCACGTGTTTCTCAACGCAAGCAGTGAATAGCCAGGCCTTTCCCCGGGAAGGAACAACCACGGGAAGGGCAGCATCCAATAAAGGAAAACATCCAATACAGGAAAACTACCTATGCCAAGCATGGTATCCATCCACAGACAGCTGTTTCGGGGTGTTTGCCCCTCATCGGTGTGGAGTAGGAATCTGGCTATTAGGAGCAGTGCCTAGTAAAAGGCTGTAAAGGCACAGATGATTGGCCTCGGGGAGACCAAAACATCCAACACCGCGGAGACACCATCACGTGTTTCTCAACGCAGTGATCCAGAACACTGCCCCCATCCCTTATGGGAAATATGCAAATGCATGTAGGATAGCTGCGGAGACACCATCACGTGTTTCTCAATGCAAGCAGTGAATAGCCAGGCCTTTCCCCGGGAAGGAACAACCATGGGAAGGGCAGCATCCAATAAAGGAAAACATCCAATACAGGAAAACTACCTATGCCAAGCATGGTATCCATCCACAGACAGCTGTTTCGGGGTGTTTGCCCCTCATCAGTGTGGAGTAGGAATCTGGCTATTAGGAGCAGTGCCTAGTAAAAGGCTGTAAAGGCACAGATGATTGGCCTCGGGGAGACCAAAACATCCAACACCGCGGAGACACCATCACGTGTTTCTCAACGCAGTGATCCAGAACACTGCCCCCATCCCTTATGGGAAATATGCAAATGCATGTAGGATAGCTGCGGAGACACCATCACGTGTTTCTCAATGCAAGCAGTGAATAGCCAGGCCTTTCCCCGGGAAGGAACAACCATGGGAAGGGCAGCATCCAATAAAGGAAAACATCCAATACAGGAAAACTACCTATGCCAAGCATGGTATCCATCCACAGACAGCTGTTTCGGGGTGTTTGCCCCTCATCAGTGTGGAGTAGGAATCTGGCTATTAGGAGCAGTGCCTAGTAAAAGGCTGTAAAGGCACAGATGATTGGCCTCGGGGAGACCAAAACATCCAACACCGCGGAGACACCATCACGTGTTTCTCAACGCAGTGATCCAGAACACTGCCCCCATCCCTTATGGGAAATATGCAAATGCATGTAGGATAGCTGCGGAGACACCATCACGTGTTTCTCAACGCAAGCAGTGAATAGCCAGGCCTTTCCCCGGGAAGGAACAACCACGGGAAGGGCAGCATCCAATAAAGGAAAACATCCAATACAGGAAAACTACCTATACCTTGGCATAGGTAGTTTTCCTGTATTGGATGTTTTCCTTTATTGGATGCTGCCCTTCCCGTGGTTGTTCCTTCCCGGGGAAAGGCCTGGCTATTCACTGCTTGCGTTGAGAAACACGTGATGGTGTCTCCGCAGCTATCCTACATGCATTTGCATATTTCCCATAAGGGATGGGGGCAGTGTTCTGGATCACTGCGTTGAGAAACACGTGATGGTGTCTCTGCGGTGTTGGATGTTTTGGTCTCCCCGAGGCCAATCATCTGTGCCTTTACAGCCTTTTACTAGGCACTGCTCCTAATAGCCAGATTCCTACTCCACACTGATGAGGGGCAAACACCCCGAAACAGCTGTCTGTGGATGGATACCATGCTTGGCATAGGTAGTTTTCCTGTATTGGATGTTTTCCTTTATTGGATGCTGCCCTTCCCGTGGTTGTTCCTTCCCGGGGAAAGGCCTGGCTATTCACTGCTTGCATTGAGAAACAAGTGATGGTGTCTCCGCAGCTATCCTACATGCATTTGTATATTTCCCATAAGGGATGGGGGCAGTGTTCTGGATCACTGCGTTGAGAAACACGTGATGGTGTCTCCGCGGTGTTGGATGTTTTGGTCTCCCCGAGGCCAATCATCTGTGCCTTTACAGCCTTTTACTAGGCACTGCTCCTAATAGCCAGATTCCTACTCCACACTGATGAGGGGCAAACACCCCGAAACAGCTGTCTGTGGATGGATACCATGCTTGGCATAGGTAGTTTTCCTGTATTGGATGTTTTCCTTTATTGGATGCTGCCCTTCCCGTGGTTGTTCCTTCCCGGGGAAAGGCCTGGCTATTCACTGCTTGCGTTGAGAAACACGTGATGGTGTCTCCGCAGCTATCCTACATGCTTTGTACATACATGTCTTGGTTTTCTCTGTACATACATGTGTGTGTGCTCTGTACATACATGTTTTGGTTTTCTCTGTACATACATGTGTGTGTGCTCTGTACATACATGTTTTGGTTTCCTCTGTACATACATGTGTGTGTGCTCTGTGTATATGTGTTTGCTCAGTTAGTAAGTCCACTGAGGGCAGTACTAGCTATACTAACCTGATGGCGGTACTCTTTGCCATAGTTGATATTTTTCCAACATGACATTTTTCCTACATCTGTTTCCAGCATTCTATTATTACGGTAAATCAATGCATTTATAAACTAACATTTGACTCCAATGTATTTTTAAATACAAAAACATCAGAATATCATCGTAGGGATAGGAGCTCCATTTTTCTGGCTCAGAGCGCCAAGTATTTTGCTGACTTTTACACAACTTTAGCATTAACATTAATTTTATAGATTAATCATGTTTGATATGAAATCTAGACATCTATTGAAACGCACTTATTTACCCCTTTTCTTTCTCATGCTGCCCATTCAATATAATTAGCTGGTCCTTCCTTGTTTTTTGATCTGAGTGATGAAGTGATGTCCATAGTGATGTAATTTTACGTATCTGGCTATCTCTCTCTGCCATGGTGATAATTTGTTCGTAGTTAAAAATGTCATTTGAATGTTAAAGTGCAATGACTTCATGTGTACAATGTAGCAGGAACCGAATAGGTCGTGTGAAAATATTTCATACTTTTAGTTTTTGATTTACATTTTTTTTTGTTTTAGATATGTCAATACTAGTACTAGTACAATTTATTCAGCCCGGTAAATCCCTTTAAACGATTTTTGATTCTTAACGCTGCCAATAGTGGAACTTACTGTACATGGAATGATACAGTAGAGCTGCCATTGTACTCGATTTTAAATCCATCTTCCCAAGCTCCCTTTAGTGGGAGTTATAAATATGACAGATGTACGGTAAATTGTGCATCTGCCAACAGAAGGGCAACTCACTAACAGCTTTTGCACAAAAGTCCTCAGTTGTTTGTCTAACGGTTGCCTGAAAAAGAAAAGTACGATACAAAAATGATCTCACTCAGATTCTATCCACACATTACAAGTTCAGCATGCAACCTTTTGGCCTTAAATAGGGTGTCCGGGACTTTTATATTGATGGCCTATACGTAGGATAGGTCATCAGTGTCTGATCAGCTGTTCCCGGAGTCGGCAGTGTCTCAGTTGTGGAGCTACACAGCACAGCTCTGTCACCTGTATAATGGTTGTGGCCAGGTACTACACATCTGCCAACTATTCAAAACAATAGGGGGAGGATGTGCAGTTCACGGCCAAGGCCGCCATAGATTTGAAGGAGCTGTACAGTGCAGTTCCTCAACTGCTAACATCTGGGGTATCTGTCACTTGTAACAGACAATCTTCAAAGGTGACAGGTGTCGCACCCCACAATTAGATATTGAAGCCCTCAAACAAAAGTGTCAGGCACATCTGCCGTTGGGGCCAAAGACTTTAATGAAGCTGAATGAGTCTCTTTGTGCTCTGTCTATCCTAATTTTTGTCAGGGTCTGCTTTTTTTGAGGTATGTACAAAAACCTGGTCAACTGCCTTTTTAAGGGCTTCAGACGGAAGTCACGATGGAGCTACTGACATGTAGCTGAAACGTGATGTGAACCCGGCCTTACTGTGAGGACATCAGTGCATGAGCAAGGCACAAAAAAGGGGAAATAGGAAGAAAATTGCACAACTAAACAGAAAAATATATTAATAGACAACCCCTTTTGTATTCTCTATTTCCTCTTTTTTTGTGCCTCACTTTCTCTTGATTGAGAGAGTTGTGCACAATACAAGGTAGTGCTAAAAATGTGTCACATAGCATGAAATAATGGCCAAAGATGATAGGTGATTTCATATCATGGACATTGCCACTTTGCCAGGAATACTACACGTTTACATGCAAAACTGCTTGACCTTTAACACAATTGCTGATGACCATAACTTTCCCTGGTAAAGATGCATAATCAAGCAGCTAACTAGCACTAGACAGCTGCACATCCGGCTATACACATACATTAATCGACATTAATGTTTTCATTCAGTCCCATTTAAAAAAATCTATAAAATCCAGCCATCCTTTAGCCGTGCAGGTTACCTTTACAAATATTAGTAAAAGAACGGGTTGTTCCAAAGTGCTCACTGAATTCCAGTGTGTTACTGTAATAGGACGTCGCCATTATAACAAGTCAGTCCATACCACGTAAAGTTACAGACCTGGCTCTCGGAATGCTGAGGTACAGGGTGCATAAAAGTCATCAATACTTTGATTACTCAGTAACTGCAGAGCTCCAAGCCTCCTCTGGTATTAACCTAAACATAAAAACTGTGCCAGGAGATCCATGGTTTGGGTTTGCATTGCCATGCAGCTGCATGGAAGACTTATCCCACAAAGCACAAAGTCAGGCATTGGATATAGGGGTATAAAGCATGTCACCACTGGAATCTGGAGCATTAGTGTTTTGTGGAGTTGTAAGGAGGCATTGGAGAACCTCAGTTGCCTCCTCTCTCCTTCACACTGATCCCATGCGGTACCTTGATGGTTCCCTTAAGTTTTATGTGCAATGTTTTATATGTACTGCTTTTGTGTAATGTGTTGTATATGACATGTACCTTCATATGTACATAGTTAGTTCAGGGACAGCAGGAGTTAAAAAGGGGGCCAGTCCAGCAGGCTGACAAGGAAAGAATTTCTGGGCACTTTGCCCAGGGCAAGACCTCTCCACAGCCCAGAACAAAAAGTACCCCAGCCTGGGGGATACAAGCTGCCAAGGACTGCCAGGCAGTGTGGACAGGCTCTAGAGTTGTGGGACCATCCCCAGATGGACTTTTGTGGCTCCCAAACCCATATGGGAGCTGGTGATGCTGGACTGGCTCATGGAGTTGCAAGGACAGAGCAAGAAGCATTGCACTGTCATAGTAAAGTTTTCAGGTTGGAGCAGAACTGTGGACTGTGGTGTTTTCCTGCATGCTCATCCCCAGCGGCTGGAGACGGTGTATGATGGAGATAACTGACTGTACCACAGGACTGGGACTTCACTTGTCTGTTTGTGTGCAAGGGGCCGGGGTGCACACTGACTGTGTCCTAATGAACTCGCCCATGACTACCACCCTTTGCCACCTTGTTACAGAGTGATGAATCAGACTTCTCTATCTGACATATAATAGATAAATCTGGATTTGGATTTACCAGTAGAACGTTACCTGCCTGACTGCATTGTGCCAACAGTAAAGTTTGATGGAGGAGGGATAATGATATGGGATAGAGTTTCAGGGGTCAGCCTAGTCCATTTATATATATTTATATTTATGGACTATTTATAGTCCATTTTATTTATTGGGAAGAATTTGGGGGATTTTTTTCTGTTCCAGTTTGACTGTGCCCCAGTGCACAAAGCATAAAGTCATGGTTGGGCAAGTTTAGTGTGGAATAACTTGATTAAAGGGCACCTGTCACCCCGTTTTTTCCGTATGAGATAAAAATACTGTTAAATAGGGCCTGAGCTGTGCATTACAACAGTGTATTTTGTGGACCCCGATTCCCCACCTATGCTGCCGAAATACGTTACCAAAGTAGCCGTTTTCGCCTGTCAATCAGGCTGGTCTGGTCAAAAGGGCGTGGTGTCTTCCCCCAGATCTTGCTTAGTTTTCCGTTGGTGGCGTAGTGGTGTGCGCATGTCCAAGGTCCCGAATCCACTGCACAGGGGAGTGGAAAGAGCGCGATGTGTGCTATTTCATTGGTGATCGGTGGGGGCGGCCATCTTCCTTTGGCCGCGCGTGCGCAGAAGCGGCACTCTGCTGGCCGCGGCTTCAGGAAAATGGCCGCGGGATGCCGCGCGTGCGCAGATGGAGAACGCGGCGGCCATTTTCCTGAAAATTCTGCTTCAGGAAAATGGCCGCCGCGATCTCCATCTGCGCACACGCGGCATCCCGCGGCCATCTTCCTGAAGCCGCGGCCAGCAGAGCGCCGCTTCTGCGCACGCGCGGCCAAAGGAAGATGGCCGCCCCCACCGATCACCAATGAAATAGCACACATCGCACTCTTTCCACTCCCCTGTGCAGTGGATTCGGGACCTTGGACATGCGCACACCACTACGCCACCAACGGAAAGCTAAGCAAGATCTGGGCGAAGACACCACGCCCTTTTGACCAGACCAGCCTGATTGACAGGCGAAAACGGCTACTTTGGTAACGTATTTCGGCAGCATAGGTGGGGAATCGGGGTCCACAAAATACACTATTGTAATGCACAGCTCAGGCCCTATTTAACAGTATTTTTATCTCATACGGAAAAAACGGGGTGACAGGTTCCCTTTAACTGCATAGAGCAATGTCCTCATCCACATCAAACGCCTTTGGGATGAACTTGTACTAAGAATTTGAGATTTTAAGACAGTCCCTCACATCCAACATCAGGGGGTGACCTCACAAACGCTCTTCTGGATGAAGGGGCAAAAATTCCCACAAACCATCTTGAAGAAAGTCCTCCCAGAAAAAAAGCAGGGTGTTTTAACTAAAAAAATGACAACCAATTTCATATTAATATATATATCTTTTTAGTGGGAGGTCATAAAAGCTTCTGGAGATGTAATGTGTAGGTGTCCTAATACCTACGTAATGTAAGTGCTCCACGTAACAGGGAGAATCAATCATGAAGTTGACAGCCTTGTGTTTCACCCTCATTGCCTGTTAGGGTGTGGGTGTTCTTCCCATCACATGTAGAATTAATTCAAGGATTAGCAACTAACTGCATCAAAGTAAAGAGAGAAGCCAGTTCACCTTGTAATGTTAATTCAACAAATTTGTTTTATAAAAGGGAAAAAAATATTGGTACAGCCATCAGAAAAAAAATAATTCATTCTTTATAATGTAGTGTTTATTATCCACTGTTACAAATAGCAAAAGATCCTGCATGTTTCAAATGCTGTTTTCGTTCTTATTCCTGACACATACTTAGAAGGGTTGTCCAAGTTAAATAAATGTTCTAGCAAAGGCAGTAATTAGTATAATGGAGCGCCCCCACACCGCCGCAGGGCCGAGGGGTACCCGGAGCCGGGCCTCTAGGTCTCAGTCCTGGGGTTGTCACGGTAGCTAGACCCGGTCCGTGGCCCTGTCCGTCAGTGGGGGACGTCCGGTGCAATAAGTGATGTTGTAGCGGTGCAGTTGTGGGGTGCAGGTCGCGGTAAATAACGAGGACACCAGGTTGCAGTCTCTTTACCTCTTTACTGAAGCTCTCTGGGTCCTCAGTCCGGAATACGGCTCACCAGGCTGCGCAAGTCCGGCCGGTCCAATGGCACTTCCAGAGCTCTCCTTGCAGGTGGAAATCGGTGCCTTCCTTCTAGCGGTATGTGTTGCAGTCCTTCCCTGCTGTGCTTACGGAAAGTACCCCACAACTGTTGTGTCTGTTTCTCGTGTTCCCTCACAACAACTTAATTCGCAATGATCTTCCTCGTCCCTCCAGATACTATGGTAGGAACGCACCCGTATGACGGGGAGGCTCGGAGATCTTCCGGGACTCTATCTGCGCCCCTCTCCTGTTGGTACCCCCCTTTGCCTTCCTGGGTGATGCGTGAGACAGTCCGCCTAAAGCTAACTGCCCTGCCGTAGGTCTGAGGTATGGCTTGAAACTCTTTACCTCCTCGGCGTTCCGGCCACCGGTAGTGCGCCTCAGTAAGGTGCTGCCTCTTTCAGCACAACCCTCACTGGTATCTCCTTTCGCTTGATTTCGTTTCTCACTCAGCACAATCTATCTTGCTTCTAGTCCTTTCTTGAGTCCCGCCGCTTCCAGGAGCCTGCGCGAACCCGTTACGTTCTTTCAATGCCAAGCCTCTGCCAGGATCCCACCCCTGGCAGAGACCCTACAGTCTCTCCCTTCACAACACCCCCTGCCACAGGGTGTTGCTCCGTTCAATCCCGTCAGCGTTCTCTCTAACTTCCTGCCTGACCCCCAGTTTACCCACTATGGTGGGGAGTGGCCTAATGAATAGCACCCTTAGCTCCCCCCGGAGGCCCAGCTGTGAAATGAATTGGTGACTGTGATACCTGCTCAGAGAACTCCTTCAGTGCCATCGAACGCACCATGGCCCCCCTTAGTGGCTGAGCCATGATACTGCAACGACCAGGACTCTGGGGCGCTGCACTCCCCCCTGGTTAAACACAGTACTCCGGGACTGGGAAGAAAAACAACAATACAGGTTAGCAAAAAGACATACAATTTTGTTGAGTGCAAATAACAGTAAGTATACTTAAGTAAGCTTCCCTTTATGGGAGGTGAGGACACTTTTAACGTTACAAACATAATCAACATTATAAATTACAGAGCATAAATAACTTCTGTTACCCAACCGGGTATTCTACTTAGTGCAATTTTTGGAACAATAACTTAACATTGCCTTTAAGAAACTCACACTCTTAGTCTATCAAAGGCCTTCCTATAATCACATTATAAGGCATTTCAACTTTTCATTCTCCTTCTTGTGAACCTGCAGGACCGCCTGTCCCTACGGCACCAGACCTACTGCCTCTCCTTTCTTTTACAGGACCGCCCTGTTCAGCCAGGGCCTACTGCCTTTCGCTACTATACACAGTATAGACATAACATTCCTTTCATTTAAAGAACTCTGAGCCCGCTCTACTCGGCTCCTTTAAGGACTCACTCTCTAACCCCTACGGGTTCACTCTCTGTCCTTAGTAACAAAGTAACTTTTCAATGGGGACGCGGGGTTTACCTTCTATCCTCACCTTCATTATTACTTCTTTTACTTTCAACTATGCAGGCTTCTACATCTACCCCTACGGGCTCTCTGCATCTTTCCTTTCTACAAAACATTATTCAGATTTCACATTTCAACAACTTCAACACATATAACTCGGCATGTAAAACAGTTACATTTTCTTTTTCAAGGCATCATTATCACATTACTGTTCGGTAACAGTATCTCTTTCAAATTTACTTCGTCACATCCCCTTTAAGAGGGGACCAAGTCTTTCTGAGGTAGCTCGTCTTCTCAGCCTACCAGTCTTATGCAAAGTTCCAGCCGGGATCTTCACAAAGTGTCTTTAACTAGGACTAGTAGGAAAGGTTTCTTCGCAAAGTGTCTTTAACTAAAACCAGTAGAGAAGGAATCTTCGCAAAGTGTCTTTTGGCTAAAACCAGTAGGGAGCACCTTTAAGAAGGTGCAACTTTTTACAAGGGAGAGTTTGAATCATGCGCAGTTAATGATTTCTGCAGTTTTTTAAACTTGTGCAAAACTTTGAGAACAACAATAGTGGCCCCGGGTCAACAAAGGGGTCACCTTTAACCCTAGACGGGTTTAGTAGCAAACAGGAACAGTTAAAGGAATGAACAGTTAACTATTTACATTTTCCAATGGTATTACTTTACCGTTGAGATGTGGCGGGGGGTCTTCTCTCCGGCCTCACCAAACCAACAGATCGTTCTGGTGAGCCAGGGCGTCGTTCCGGTCCCAGCAGTGCCAGAATCCCCCGCTGGGAGATCCTCTTGGTCGGTAACCGTACACGTTCCCCCGGGGCACGGTGAGGTCGAGCTTCTGATGGTTCCGCGGGACCGGGCTCTGCAGCTTTCCTCGCCGGAGTATCGTCTTCCGGTGCTCCTGCAGCAGCCTGGAGGGCAACGCATCGCTGCACGCCTCGGGCTATCCAGCCCGTCTCACCCGCGGCCCTCCTCCACCGCGTGTAGGTGACAGCATCACCTGGCTCTAAGTTGCAATCAAACCTCCCGCTGCTTGGTTCCACCTCTATCCGATCCACACGGACCTGTAGTGGCTCCCCGATCTCCTGGATTATTCCCCGTCCAGACTGGGGATTGAAGGCCACCACTACACCCCAGTGCGACGGTGGGATCTCTGGGGGGCTTACCAGGTCAATCTGCTCAGCGGGCTGGGGCCGGCTCCGCCAGGCTGCCATCGGACGCCGGTAGTGTTCCGCATCCGGGATTATTTTCAAGTCCGGCGTCGGTGGTGTATCTTCGGATGCGGCCAGGTGGGAAGGAGCAAGGGACACTGGGGACAGGCGGATTTCTGTTGGCTGCCCCATCCGAGCTAGCACACGGGTGTCAACCTTTAGGCGGCGTGTCAGCTGTCGGGTCTCGGCTGCAGCCGCACACTCCGCGGACATCGGCGGAGGGGGTCGTCCCATCGGTGGCCCTGCCAAGGCCGAACCCCGCAGTGTGGGCGTCCCTGAGGCTACCTCAGGCTGCGTATCCTCAGGCCGAGCCGGGTCAGCTCCGCGTGGCACTCTGGATGTCGCCATCTTTTTCTCCTCTTCCGCGTTTTCTTCCCGCGGTCTCTTCCGTGGGCGGCCCCGTCCCCATGGTCTCCACCCTCCGACCAAGATCAGGAGGCGTACCTCAGCTGTTGACGGGCACGTCCTCAGGACACAGAAATACTTAGACTGGGCGGCCATTACTGTTCGCGCTCTCCAGCTCGTCTACGCCCACTCCACGCCCCTCTTCTCTTCATGCGCTTTCCTCAGCGCTGCAATGGCGGCGGATTTTGGCGCGAACTCTCAACGGCAAGCAGTAGCACACAGTTCTCTCAATAAAGTACAGTCCAAGCACAACAAATCACAGTCTCTAGGCACACATGACCTGATTCTTCAGGCTTAAGTAAATCCTGTTCGTGACGCCAAGTTGGAGCGCCCCCACACCGCCGCAGGGCCGAGGGGTACCCGGAGCCGGGCCTCTAGGTCTCAGTCCTGGGGTTGTCACGGTAGCTAGACCCGGTCCGTGGCCCTGTCCGTCAGTGGGGGACGTCCGGTGCAATAAGTGATGTTGTAGCGGTGCAGTTGTGGGGTGCAGGTCGCGGTAAATAACGAGGACACCAGGTTGCAGTCTCTTTACCTCTTTACTGAAGCTCTCTGGGTCCTCAGTCCGGAATACGGCTCACCAGGCTGCGCAAGTCCGGCCGGTCCAATGGCACTTCCAGAGCTCTCCTTGCAGGTGGAAATCGGTGCCTTCCTTCTAGCGCTATGTGTTGCAGTCCTTCCCTGCTGTGCTTACGGAAAGTACCCCACAACTGTTGTGTCTGTTTCTCGTGTTCCCTCACAACAACTTAATTCGCAATGATCTTCCTCGTCCCTCCAGATACTATGGTAGGAACGCACCCGTATGACGGGGAGGCTCGGAGATCTTCCGGGACTCTATCTGCGCCCCTCTCCTGTTGGTACCCCCCTTTGCCTTCCTGGGTGATGCGTGAGACAGTCCGCCTAAAGCGAACTGCCCTGCCGTAGGTCTGAGGTATGGCTTGAAACTCTTTACCTCCTCGGCGTTCCGGCCACCGGTAGTGCGCCTCAGTAAGGTGCTGCCTCTTTCAGCACAACCCTCACTGGTATCTCCTTTCGCTTGATTTCGTTTCTCACTCAGCACAATCTATCTCGCTTCTAGTCCTTTCTTGAGTCCCGCCGCTTCCAGGAGCCTGCGCGGACCCGTTACGTTCTTTCAATGCCAAGCCTCTGCCAGGATCCCACCCCTGGCAGAGACCCTACAGTCTCTCCCTTCACAACACCCCCTGCCACAGGGTGTTGCTCCGTTCAATCCCGTCAGCGTTCTCTCTAACTTCCTGCCTGACCCCCAGTTTACCCACTATGGTGGGGAGTGGCCTAATGAATAGCACCCTTAGCTCCCCCCGGAGGCCCAGCTGTGAAATGAATTGGTGACTGTGATACCTGCTCAGAGAACTCCTTCAGTGCCATCGAACGCACCATGGCCCCCCTTAGTGGCTGAGCCATGATACTGCAACGACCAGGACTCTGGGGCGCTGCAATAACATAGAAAAATATTAAAAATAGAGAGTCCTCATTTGTCGATACCTTTCAATGGCTAACTGGTACTATGATGGTAACAAATTGCAATCTTTTGAGACTACTCAGGTCTCTTCATCAGGCATAGAATAAAGGTACCTTCACATTAAGCGACGCTGCAGCGATAGCGACAACGATGCCGATGGCTGCAGCGTTGCTGTTTGATCGCTGGAGAGCTGTCACACAGACCGCTCTCCAGCGACCAACGATGCCGAGGTCCCTGGGTAACCAGGGTAAACATCGGGTTGCTAAGCGCAGGGCCGCGCTTAGTAACCCGATGTTTACCCTGGTTACCATCGTAAAAGTAAAAAAAACAAACAGTACATATTCACCTGTGCGTCCCCCGGCGTCCGCTTCCTGTACTGTGTGAGCGCCGGCCCTAACAGCAGAGCGGTGACGTCACCGCTGTGCTTTTACTTTCACTTTAGGGCCGGCGCTCAGTCAGAGCAGGAAGCGGACGGCAGGGGACGCGCAGGTGAGTATGTAGTGTTTGTTTTTTTTACTTTTACGCTGGTAACCAGGGTAAACATCGGGTTACTAAGTGCGGCCCTGCGCTTAGTAACCCGATATTTACCCTGGTTACCAGCGTAAAACATCGCTGGTAACGTTGCTTTTGGTGTCAAACACGACGATACACGCCGGTCTGACGACCAAATAAAGTGCTGAACTTTATTCAACGACCAGCGACATCACAGCAGGATCCTGATCGCTGCTGCGTGTCAAACTAAACGATATCGCTAGCCAGGACGCTGCAACGTCACGGAGCGCTAGCGATATCGTTTAGTGTGAAGGTACCTTTACACAAAATCTGAAGAATCACATATTTACACACAACAGGACACAGGAATAATACCATAGATAAGACAAGTGATGTGAAGCAGAACTCTTGGTATGGGAGAGGGAGAAGCAGTTGTGCCGGTAAATATTGGAACAGTTCATAGACAAGGAGTGTGAAAGTTTTATTGTCCTGTGAATGAGGTCTGTTCAGTAGCGTAGCTACTGGGGGGGGGGGGCAGAGGGGGCCATTGCCCCGGGCCCAGTCACCTGAAGGGGCCCACAGGGAGATCCACTGCGGAGTCTGAGGTGTCAGGGAGAGAGCAGCACAATGCCGGCTGCAGAGCCTCCCTCTGTGCAGAGTGCAATGTGGTCTCACCAAAGGAGTCTCTTCCTGGCTGGCAGCAGCAGCTGCAGTTACTTTCTGGCTGTGCAGTGTGTGCACGCTTGGTTTGGCTGGGGCACGCTGGGTCCTAGTGCCCTCCGTGCAGCTATCTGGACACTTCCTGGTTCTCATCACTGCCTGCCTGAAAACATCAGTAAGTGGGGATGGAATTTATTAGAGTAATTCAGGCATATCATGGTCACTGTGGGGGTGAATGTGAGAGGATTGAGGTATTGTAGGGGCTGAAGTGGGAGAGGAGGACAGGGCACTGTGGGGTAAATGTGAAACGATGGGGGTTATTGTGGGTGTGCAGGGGGACAGGGCACTGTGGGGGTGAATGAGAGGATGGTGGTATTGTGGGAGGGGGACAGGGTACTGGGGGTGAATGGGAGAGTTTGAGGGTATTGTGAGGGCTGACGTGGGTGAGGGGGCACTGGGGGGCTGATTATTATTATACTGTTTAATGTTATGAGATATGCACTCTCATCATATGTGAGGGTATGTGACCTCGAGGTGTATTGGCAGCGCTTTGGACGCAGCAGATACCCCGCTCTGCCCAAAGCGCTGCCCCCTGTTGTACGCGCGGTGATTCCGCATATATTCATTGAACACAGGTGGAATCACTGCATCCTATTCATAGACTGTTTTATTTATCTTGTGGAGATGGAGCATCTCCACAAGATAAATAGACACGCTGCTGTCTAGAAAGACGCGCCACATGTCCGGTTACGCAGGTCTGCCACCTTCGTCTATGTACGCATAGTGGAGATGGGATTTCATGAAATCCCCTCCACTATGCTGTAACATCTGGAAGCTGCGGATGTACACAGCATCTAATCCCCAGCAAAAACCCAAGCAATACGCCCCGTGGAAACATACCCTAATAGATGCTGTCTTGGGGGCTGGAGATGAAGAGGTCGGGGGCTTTTTATTATTGCGAGCTGGGTCTTTTATAAGTATTAGTAAAACAAGCATAGCAAAGAAGGTTAATATTACTATAACAAGGATAAGTATTAGCATAAGGGCGCAGACAGACACTGTATAACTCATGCGACGATCGCATTGCATTCCTCGGACTGGCCCTGACACCTCTCCTGACATAAGCTTGACAGCGCGATAGATTACTATGCAGCTGTCAGCCTCAGGTCAGGAGAGCCGACGGTCAGTCCGAGGACTGCGATGCGATCCTCACATGAGAAATACGTCCGTCTGTCTGCCCCCTAACAAGTATAACAATACAGTAACCACGGGCTGCATTCTATGTTATAAGAATACATTGCTTATAATTAAATTATTAAAGGGAACCTGTCACCCCCCCCAGGGCCTACTAAGGTAATAGAGCCAGCCACCTTCAGCAGTGCTAAGGCTGCATTTTGTGAAGGTGGCTCTTATGTTTTGCTCCCTAATAACGCTGAAATATTCACTTTTATAAATTGCGTGCCATACCTCTATTGAGTCTGGGGGTACGTCTTTTGTCCCCGGACACAACCGCCTCCCAGCCGTCCATCATCCCACCGGGCGCCGATGCCTGGGCTCTCATTTTTCGGGTATGCGCCGTGTGTGCTGCCCTGGTACTCACATCAGCTGATGTACTGATATCGCGCCTGCATGTAGCGAAGGACCGAGATCCCGCCCCGCAGTGTGTTATGATTTATTCACACTGCAGGGCTGGGAATCTGGCGCTGTGCGCAGGTGCGATCTACTTACATCACTTGATATGAGTTCCAGGGCAGCGCGCACTGCGCATGCCCGAGAAATAATTGCAGAGCACCGGTGACGGCACAAGACAGAAAGGAGGCGCCGCCCGGTGGGATGATGAACGGCTGTGAGGCGGCTGAGTCAGGGGGAGAAAACGTAGCCCCCGGACTCAATACTGGTATGGTGCGCAATTTATAAAAGTGAATATTTCAGCTTTATTAGCCCCTTCACCCCCAAGGGTGGTTTGCACGTTAATGACCGGGCCAATTTTTACAATTCTGACCACTGTCCCTTTATGAGGCTATAACTCTGGAACGCTTTGACGGATCTTGGCGATTCTGACATTGTTTTCTCGTGACATATTGTACTTCATGTTAGTGGTAAAATTTATTCGATATAACTTGCATTTATTTGTGAAAAAAACGAATATTTGGCGAAAATTTTGAAAATTTCGCAATTTTCCAACTTTGAATTTTTATGCCCTTAAATCACAGACATATGTCACGCAAAATACTTAATAAGTAACATTTCCCACATGTCTACTTTACATCAGTACAATTTTGGAACCAAAATTTTTTTTTGTGACGGAGTTATAAGGGTTAAAAGTTGACCAGCAATTTCTCATTTTTACAACACCATTTTTTTTTAGGGACCACATCTCATTTGAAGTCATTTTGAGGGGTCTATATGATAGAAAATACTCAAGTGTGACACCATTCTAAAAACTGCACCCCTCAAGGTGCTCAAAACCACATTCAAGAAGTTTATTAACCCTTCAGGTGTTTCACAGGAATTTTTTGAATGTTTAAATAAAAATGAGCATTTAACTTTTTTTCACACACAATTTATTTCAGCTCCAATTTGTTTTATTTTACCAAGGGTAACAGGAGAAAATGGACCCCCAAAGTTGTTGTACAATTTGTCCTGAGTACGCTGATACCCCATATGTGAGGGTAAACCACTGTTTGGGCGTATGGCAGAGCTCGGAAGGAAAGGAGCGCCATTTGACTTTTCAATGCAAAATTGACTGGAATTGAGATGGGACGCCATGTTGCGTTTGGAGAGCCCCTGATGTGCCTAAACACTGAAACCCCCTACAAGTGACACCATTTTGGAAAGTAGACCCCCTAAGGAACTTATCTTGATGTGTGGTGAGCACTTTGACCCACCAAGTGCTTCACAGAAGTTTATAATGCAGAGCCGTAAAAATAAAAAATCATATTTTTTCACAAAAATGATCTTTTTGCCCCCAATTTTTTATTTTCCCAAGGGTAAGAGAAGAAATTGGACCCCAAAAAATGTTGTGCAATTTGTCCTGAGTACGCTGATACCCCATATGTGGGTGTAAACCATTGTTTGGGCGCATGGCAGAGCTTGGAAGGGAAGGAGCGCCATTTGACTTTTCAATGCAAAATTGACTGGAATTGAGATGGGACGCCATGTTGCGTTTGGAGAGCCCCTGATGTGCCTAAACACTGAAACCCCCTACAAGTGACACCATTTTGGAAAGTAGACCCCCTAAGGAACTTATCTTGATGTGTGGTGAGCACTTTGACCCACCAAGTGCTTCACAGAAGTTTATAATGCAGAGCCGTAAAAATAAAAAATCATATTTTTTCACAAAAATGATCTTTTTGCCCCCAATTTTTTATTTTCCCAAGGGTAAGAGAAGAAATTGGACCCCAAAAAATGTTGTGCAATTTGTCCTGAGTACGCTGATACCCCATATGTGGGTGTAAACCATTGTTTGGGCGCATGGCAGAGCTTGGAAGGGAAGGAGCGCCATTTGACTTTTCAATGCAAAATTGACTGGAATTGAGATGGGACGCCATGTTGCGTTTGGAGAGCCCCTGATGTGCCTAAACATTGAAACTCCCTACAAGTGACACCATTTTGGAAAGTAGACCCCCTAAGGAACTTATCTAGATGTGTGGTGAGCACTTTGACCCACCAAGTGCTTCACAGAAGTTTATAATGCAGAGCCGTAAAAATAAAAAATCATATTTTTTCACAAAAATGATCTTTTTGCCCCCAATTTTTTATTTTCCCAAGGGTAAGAGAAGAAATTGGACCCCAAAAAATGTTGTGCAATTTGTCCTGAGTACGCTGATACCCCATATGTGGGTGTAAACCATTGTTTGGGCGCATGGCAGAGCTTGGAAGGGAAGGAGCGCCATTTGACTTTTCAATGCAAAATTGACTGGAATTGAGATGGGACGCCATGTTGCGTTTGGAGAGCCCCTGATGTGCCTAAACACTGAAACCCCCTACAAGTGACACCATTTTGGAAAGTAGACCCCCTAAGGAACTTATCTTGATGTGTGGTGAGCACTTTGACCCACCAAGTGCTTCACAGAAGTTTATAATGCAGAGCCGTAAAAATAAAAAATCATATTTTTTCACAAAAATGATCTTTTTGCCCCCAATTTTTTATTTTCCCAAGGGTAAGAGAAGAAATTGGACCCCAAAAAATGTTGTGCAATTTGTCCTGAGTACGCTGATACCCCATATGTGGGTGTAAACCATTGTTTGGGCGCATGGCAGAGCTTGGAAGGGAAGGAGCGCCATTTGACTTTTCAATGCAAAATTGACTGGAATTGAGATGGGACGCCATGTTGCGTTTGGAGAGCCCCTGATGTGCCTAAACATTGAAACTCCCTACAGTGACACCATTTTGGAAAGTAGACCCCCTAAGGAACTTATCTAGATGTGTTTTGAGAGCTTTGAACCCCCAAGTGTTTCACTACAGATTATAACGCAGAGCCGTGAAAATAATTTTTATTTTTTTCTCAAAAATGATTTTTTAGCACCCAGCTTTGTATTTTTACAAGGGTAACAGAATAAATTGGACCCCAAAATTTGTTTTCCAATTTGTCCTGAGTACGCTGATACCCCATATGTGGGGGGGAACCACTGTTTGGGCGCATGACAGAGCTCGGAAGGGAAGGAGCGCCATTTGGAATGCAGACTTAAATGGATTGGTCAGCAGCCGTCACGTTGCATTTGCAGAGCCCCTGATGTACCCAAACAGTACAAACCCCCCACAAGTGACCCCATATTGGAAACTAGACCTCCCAAAGAACTTATCTAGATGTGTTTTGAGAACTTTGAACCCCCAAGTGTTTCACTAAAGTTTATAGCGCAAAGCCGTGAAAATAAAAATTCTTTTTTTTTTTCACAAAAATGATTTTTTAGCCCCCAGTTTTGTATTTTCACAAGGGTAACAGGATAAATTAGACCCCAAAAGTTGTTGTCCAATTTGTCCTGAGTACGCTGATACCCCATATGTGGGGGGGAACCACTGTTTGGGTGCATGACAGAGCTCGGAAGGGAAGGAGCGCCATTTGGAATGCAGCCTTAAATGGATTGGTCTGCAGGCGTCACGTTGCATTTGCAGAGCCCCTGATGTACCCAAACAGTACAAACCCCCCACAAGTGACCCCATATTGGAAACTAGACCTCCCAAGGAACTTATCTAGATGTGTTGTGAGAACTTTGAACCCCCAAGTGTTTCACTACAGTTTATAACGCAGAGCCGTGAAAATAAAACATCTTTTTTTTCCCACAAAAATGATTTTTAGCCCCCCAAATTTTTATTTTCCTAAGGATAACAAGAGAACTTGGACCCCAGAAGTTGTTGTTCAATTTGTCCCGAGTACGCTGATAACACATGTGTTGGGGTAAACCCCTTTTTGGGCGCACGGGAGAGCTCGGAAGGGAAGGAGCACTGTTTTACTTTTTCAACGCAGAATTGGCTGGAATTGAGATTGGACGCCATGTCGCGCTTGTAGAGCCCCTGATGTGCCTGGACAGTGGAAACTCCCCAATTCTACCTGAAACCCTAACCCAAACACACCCCTAACCCTAATCCCAACGGTAACCCTAACCACACCCCTAGCCCTGACACACCCATAATTCTAATCCCAACCCTAATCCAAACGTAAATGTAATCCAAACCCTAACCCTAACTTTAGCCCCAACCCTAACTTTAGCCCCAACCCTAACTTTATCTCCAACCCTAGCCCTAACCCTAACCCTACCCCTAACCCTAACCCTAAACGTGACTGAAATACGTGGCACTGAAATACGTGGCACTGAAATACGTGGCACTGAAATACGTGGCACTGAAATACGTGGCACTGAAATACGTGATACGTGGCACTTAAATACGTGGCACTGAAACACGTGGCACTGAAATACGTGATACGTGGCACTGAAATACGTGGCACTGAAATACGTGGCACTGAAATACGTGGCACTGAAATACGTGGCACTGAAATACGTGGCACTGAAATACGTGGCACTGAAATACGTGGCACTGAAATACGTGATACGTGGCACTGAAATACGTGGCACTGAAATACGTGGCACTGAAATACGTGATACGTGGCACTTAAATACGTGGCACTGAAACACGTGGCACTGAAATACGTGATACGTGGCACTGAAATACGTGGCACTGAAATACGTGGCACTGAAATACGTGGCACTGAAATACGTGGCACTGAAATACGTGGCACTGAAATACGTGGCACTGAAATACGTGGCACTGAAATACGTGGTACTAAAATATGTGGCACTGAAATACGTGATACGTGGCACTGAAATATGTGATACGTGGCACTGAAATACGTGGCACTGAAACACGTGGCACTGAAATACGTGGCACTGAAATACGTGGCACTGAAATACGTGGCACTATGACTGTCAGAAAATGTTCATTAAACGGTTAGGGGTGAGGTTAGGGGTAGAGTTAGGGTTAGGGTTTGGATCCCTTTATCACCTTGATGGTGGTGGGTGGCTTTTCAGTGTGTTTAAATGCATGCGTTTTTAACGCAAACAAACGCATGTGCTTAAAAACGCAAGAAAATACTGCAGGTTGTATTTCTGAAAATGAACGCATGCAGAAAAAAAACGCATGCGTTTGAAAACGCGACCAAACGCGTACAAAAAAACCGCATGCGTTTTCAATGTTAAATATAGGGAAGAAACGCATGCGTTTTTTTGTGCAAAAAACGCTGCAGACAAAAACGCAAGTGTGAAACCAGCGACGCTTTTTATAGCAAAAAAGTTTTTGCGTCTCCACATTTTGAGACCTATAATTTTTCCACATTTTGCTCCACAGAGTCATGTGAGGTCTTGTTTTTTGCGGGACGAGTTGACGTTTTTATTGGTAACATTTTCGGACACGTGACCGTTTTTGATCGCTTTTTATTCCGATTTTTGTGAGGCAGAATGACCAAAAACCAGCTATTCATGAATTTCTTTTGGGGGAGGCGTTTATACCGTTCCGCGTTTGGTAAAATTGATAAAGCAGTTTTATTCTTCGGGTCAGTACGATTACAGCGATATCTCATTTATATCATTTTTTTATGTTTTGGCGCTTTTATACGATAAAAACTAAAATATAGAAAAAATAATTATTTTCGTATCGCTTTATTCTCAGGACTATAACTTTTTTATTTTTTTGCTGATAATGTTGTATGGCGGCTTGTTTTTTGCGGGACAAGATGACGTTTTCAGCGGTACCATGGATATTTATATCAGTCTTTTTGATCGCGTGTTATTCCACTTTTTGTTCGGCGGTATGGTAATAAAGCGTTGTTTTTTGCCTCGTTTTTTTTTTTTTTTTCTTACGGTGTTTACTGAAGGGGTTAACTAGTGGGGCAGTTTTATAGGTTGGGTCGTTACGGACGCGGCGATACTAAATATGTGTACTTTTATTGTTTTGTTTTTTTTATTTAGATAAAGAAATGTATTTATGGGAATAATATATATTTTTTTTTTATTATTTATTTAGGATTTTTTTTTTTTTTTTTTTTACACATGTGGAAAAAATTTTTTTTAACTTTTTTACTTTGTCCCAGGGGGGGACATCACAGATCATTGATCTGGCAGTGTGCACAGCACTCTGCCAGATCGACGATCTGCTGTGCAGGGCTGCAGGCTTACCAAGTGTCTGCTCTGAGCAGACACTCGGTAAGCCACCTCCTTCCCTGCAGGACCCGGATGCCGCGGCCATCTTGGATCCGGGACCTGCAGCCAGGAAGGAGGTAGGAGACCCTCGCAGCAACGCGATCACATCGCGTTGCTCCGGGGGTCTCAGGGAAGCCCGCAGGGAGCCCCCTCCCTGCGCGATGCTTCCCTATACCGCCGGTACACTGCGATCATGTTTGATCGCGGTGTGCCGGGGGTTAATGTGCCGGGGGCGGTCCGTGACCGCTCCTGGCACATAGTGCCGGATGTCAGCTGCGATATGCAGCTGACACCCGGCCGCGATCGGCCGCGCTCCCCCCGTGAGCGCCGCTGATCGGTGATGACGTACTATCCCGTCGGCGGTCATACGGGCCCACCCCACCTCGACGGGATAGTACGTCAAATGTCGGGAAGGGGTTAGGGATAAAAAACATAAGAGCCGCCTTCACAGAATGCAGCCGTAGTGCTGAAGAAGGTGGCTCTTTTACCTTAATAGGCCCTGGGGGGGTGACAGGTTCCCTTTTATTAAAGGCTTGGGATAATTGTCTGCAGTCACTCTACAGACTGCCAAATCATGATGGGGTGCACCTGCCGTCATGAGACCCCAAGACCACTGGTGTGATCAGGCGGTCATGCGACCACGTTTGCTATTTGCACGTGTTGACTAGACAAGTTTGACTTCTCTCAATAGAAGAAAATCGTCACATGACCTCCTGCTCTCATCAGCGATGCTGGGGCCATTATTACTGTACATAGGGGGACTCCTAAATATTTAGTAGGCCCTTACAAAGCATTGAAGCCTAACTACTGGGTGGCATATAGTGCTGTACCAGCTGTCAGTCCGTCCCGGGGCATCAGTTACAGCCGCCACTCTCTATACACAGAGCGGTGACTGAAAAATGTTGAAGTAATAGTATACACAGTTTGTCAGTCTGGGCCAGGTGGGAAAGATGGGAAAAGTGAATGGCTCCACCGGAAAGAACGTCTTCTGTAAGTCACCATCTATAACTGTACTGTGATCTCTATGTCATGCAGGACTGGTATCTACCACTATATGGTATTACTGTATGGCGGTAATATCAGTGCTGGTTATTGTATAGAGATTTATTTTCAATAACAGTGCGGTCATCTCCTGAGGTTCCCCTATACCCACCATAGTTACAATCATGGTTACCTGGTTAAGGGCCACAGGTGGGCACAGACAGAAAAGGGCCCATGTGCAAGAACAATATATGGGCTCTTTGCAGCCCAAGAACTTCTAAAAATACAAAATTGCACCTTATTTAGAGGTAGAAATGGGCCCCCTTAACTCTTGGGCCCATGTGCTGCCGCATAGTTTGCACTAATGATATGTCCGCCTGTTAGGGGCCCACTCACATGTTTCGCCCCCCCTGAGCTGAACCCCTAGCTACGCCTCTGGGTCTGTTCCATGGTTGTGATGCCCCAAAAAGGTCTGAAGAGCATCCATGTGCCATTCCTATGATGTACGTGTTTAAGACTGCAAAGTATATGAGTATCTTTGGAAATAATTTGTTTAAGCCACACTGGAGAAAAAAAATGGATATCACACTCATGTCACACAGATGGCATACTGATGGCACACTGATCCAAAACACTGATGACACCGGTATTGTTTTTTACAGTACCGCTTAAACGCTTATACGGCTTAAAACACAGCCTTAAGCTATGTTCATGTAGGGACCGCAGGTAAAGAAGGATGCAGGGACAAATAGGAGCCAGAAAGCAAATAGCGTTTTTAACTTTCTTTTTAACTTCCAACCAAAAAGATGACAAACGTTTTTCCACGCAGGGAACTTATATACAAGAACACAATCTCGCAGTACATCCTAATTACTATATGACCGCCCTGAACTATACAAGTAGAACACGGCAGCGCCTCACTAGTGACTCCCTACTAAGATAAAGTCAACAACGGTCACTTATCAGTGCTGGTTCAGCGATGTAGTCCTGACGGTGAGGCTCCGACAACACCGTAGTCCTGATGGCGGAGGAAGGAGGTGTCTTCTGGCGACGGGCCCAGGCGTAGAGTCGAGTCCAGAATGTCTTTTGCGGTGCTGCGTTCCCTCCTGCAGGCGGACGTTGATCCGAGGTAACAGCCTCCCAGTCCAGAGAAGAGTCTTTTTGAGGAGGATTAGGAGAATAATCGGTATCAGTCACAGCTGAGACGAAACCATGCGAGTCCGTAGCACTCTCTGGCAAGGTGCTCTCAGGGAGCGCGGTAATACTGTCCCTGAGCTGGTCAGCACTACCCCTCTACCTGGGGGGTCGCTGACGATGAATGCGCCTCTTTTTGGGGGCTCTGGTAGTTGCCCGCAGTGTCTGTTGCACGTTTTCCCCCTGCTTCCAGCAAGTCTCACTGCGGCCTGCACACTCACAACAACTGCGCTGCAGTTTCCTCTCCTCAGAGATTTCCCGCGCTTCTCTGCCCCTGCTTTCGCGCGTTTTGCTTTTTATCCTCTCCTCTCCCTGCGTCACTCTTCCTCCTGTCACATGAGCCTGGCTTCCCATGCACCCCTCAAATCCGTCCCCCGGAACCCCGACTCCCGGCAACAATGGTTCCACCCGTCTGCACAGCTCACCAGGTCCCTGTCCCCTACATTCCCCCACCCTGTATGCTCGCCAGTCCCTGGGCGAGGCCTTCGCACTGACAGGTCGCCCACCTGACGGATTGTTCCACACTTGGGTCTGTCTGGTGTGTAAGTCAGGACTGTAGCGAGTTGGGGGTCTACCGGCAGTAGAACGTTCAGAACGTCGTGGCTCGGGTCCTTGTATAGGGGGTGTTGGGGAAATGTCGTCAGCGGAAGAGTGACTGGTCAGGGGTAGTGTAGTAGTTGAGATAGGGGGAGTATTTTGACGCCGTTCTTCTTCTTCATCATCTTCTTCATCCCACCAATGGTTGTTGGGGGATTCAGTCGTAGGTGGCTCTTCCCTGATTGCGGATTCCGGGGTGTCCGAGTCAACAGAGCGACACAACCGGAGCATGTTGCGATGAAGAATGCGAGTACCTGTACTTCCGAGGGCCTCAGACTGCACTTCATATACAGGTCCATGCGGGTCTATACAGCGAAGCACCCGATAGGGTGTTTTTTCCCAACGATGGTCTAACTTGTTTTGCGGTCTTTGCTCTCGAACGAGTACTCGATCACCTGGCCGGAACTCTGGGGGTTTTGCTGTAGGGGTGCTCCGATGCTCCACTTCCCGAATTCGAGTGTGTACCAGTCGGTGTAAGGTCTGCAGCCGATGCCGATGATCACGCACCCACGAAGCCATCCCTGTTCGGGGGCCTTCTTCCTCCGAAGACAGTTCCAGATCTGTCATGCCTTTTCCTGGGCGCCCAAAGACCACTTCATACGGGGTGCGTCCTGTGACTTGATGAACTCTATTGTTGTAGACCCACACTAGGTCCGACACATACTCCGGCCAGCGGGCCTTCTGATCTTGTTCTAGCGCACGCAGCATTTGAAGCAAAGTCCGGTTAAACCGCTCACAAGCCCCATTTCCCTGGGGATGATACGGTGTGGTGCGTGACTTATCAATGCCGTAGAGGCGATGCAGCTCTTCCATGACTTTGCCCAAGAAACAGGCGCCTTGATCCGAATGTATTCGCCTCGGACAGCCGTAAACTTGAATAAAGTTCTTACAGATAGCGCTCGCCGCCGACTCAGCTGTCTGATCACGGGTAGGGGTGACTACCGCGAATTTTGAAAAATGATCTACCATAACGAGGCAGTGTTCGTAGCCTTGATGCGCTGCTCCAATGGTAATGTAGTCTATCATTAATACTTCAAAAGGGGCAGACGTCGTGATGCTCTGCACAGGCGCCCTTTCCTCCGGTGACTTGGTTAGCTCACATTGTCGACATTGTCTACAGGCAGTTTGTACTTCCGCAAGCAGCCGAGGATGATAGAACCGAGTTTGCAGCCACTTAAACGTCCTCTTCACTCCGAAGTGTGCCCCGGACTCATGAGCTTCTTTAGCAACTGCGGCCACCACGGGCCCTGGTAAGACCATCTGCCAGGTCGGCTCGGAATCTGCCTGAGCCATGGTTAAGTGGCATAAGAGCCCGTCCTGAAGAGTTAGGCGCTCCCACTGCCGCAGAAGAAGGTTCAGGTCTGACGGGAGAGTTTGTCCAGGGCTTCTCACGGGCAATAGACCATTCGTTATCCACTGTCGCAATGGAGCTAGTTCCCGGTCTTCCTGTTGCAGCCGTATCCATTCGTCCCGACTCTGAACCAACAGTCCTGTAGCCGTTCCGTTCCCGGTTTGTTCCCGGCTCACAGCCGTCCGAGTAGCGCCCCCGATGGCGTAGGGGATTTCTTCTCCCTCCAGCTCCTCATCTCGGTTAGTCCTTGGGGGATTCTTCCGCAGACGAGATAATGCGTCAGCATGAACATTCTCCGCTCCTCGCTTGTAAAGGATACGGTATCTGTACTTGGCCATCCGGGCTACCCAGCGCTGTTCTAGGGCACCCAATTTTGCATTTTCCAGATGTGCCAATGGGTTGTTATCCGTGCGTATCAGCACCTCGGAACCGGCCAGGTACTCAGCGAACCGCTCCGTCATAGCCCACACCACGGCCAGCAGCTCCACCTTGAAAGAACTGTAATTGTCTGGGTTCAACTCAGAGTCATGAAGAGACCGACTCGCATAGGCGATCACTCTCTCCCGCCCATCCTGAACCTGAGACAACACAGCCCCCAATCCCTGAGAGCTGCCGTCGGTGTGTAGGATGAACGGTTGCGAAAAGTCCGCATAAGCCAACACCGGCGGCTCCATGAGAGCTGTCTTCAAGTCCCGGAACGCTGCTTCTTGTGACTCCTGCCATTGTATCTTCTTTCCCCGTTCCTTGGGGGAGCTTCCTTTCAGCAGGACTTGTAGATTGTGAGAACGGCGAGCAAAATTCTTCACGAAGCGCCGGTAGTACCCAGCGAGGCCCAAGAACGCCCGTACATCCTTAGCGGTCTCCGGTGTGGGCCACTCCTGGATTGCAGCAATCTTCTCCTGCGATGGCCGGACTCCTTCGGCGGACACCACATGCCCCAGGTACTCGATCTGTTCCCGGAACAAGTGACACTTCTGGGGCTTCACCTTAAGCCCGTATTTCAGCAACCGGTCTAGTACCTGTTCCAGTCGGCACAGATGTTCCTCGAATGTTGGGGCGTAGATGATGATGTCATCCAGATAAATGAGAGTGGCCTCGAAGTTCAAATCCCCCAGACACCGCTCCATTAATCGTTGGAAGGTGCCTGGAGCGTTGGCCAGCCCAAACGGCATTCGATTGAACTCAAATAGTCCCATGGGAAGGATGAACGCTGTCTTAGGACGATCTGCTTCTGTCATCGGGACCTGCCAGTATCCGCTGGCTAGGTCTAAGGTGGAAAAATATTTGGCCCGACCCAGCACGGAGAGAGACTCCTCGATACGGGGAAGTGGATAAGAGTCTCGGACGGTGCATGCATTTAGCTTACGATAGTCCACACAGAACCGGAGCGTGCCGTCCTTTTTCCGCACCAGCACGATCGGGGCAGCCCACGGGCTCTGACTCTCGCGGATCACTCCCTTTTGTAGCATCTGGCCTAACAACGTCTTTACTTCCTGGTACATCTGCGGGGGAATCTGTCTGTACCGCTCCCTGATGGGCACTGTATCTCCGGTCGGAATTCCATGTTCGATGGCCGTGGTACAGCCAAAATCATCTTCATGTTGCGCAAACACTTCAGCATAGTGTCCAAGGAGCCGCTGCACTCGCGAGACTTGTGATGGATCCATACCCGGTAATTCTGCTTGCATATGTTCCAGAATAGTTTGACCTTTTCGGAACGCTATCAGCTCAGGATCCTGTGTAGACCGGACACTGACCATCCAGGGATCAGGGGAATCCACCTTTAACTGTAAAGTATCTGGAGGAGGCATCACTTCTAACGGTCGTAACACTTTGGCCATCTCACTTCGGACCCGTAGCACGACATCGTGTTCGTCCACATTCACACATCGCACTGGTACGGCCCCATTTTTAACAGTAGCCAGAGATTGGGCCACCAGCAGTCCTGTGGGCAAAGGGGACGTAAAGGTGGGCTCAACCTGCACTTGCACTCCTTCCAGAGGGATGCGAGCTCGGATGGGCAGGGATATAACAGTCTGTCCTGGGGGAAACATCACTTCTGCTGTCGGGGAGGTGATTACTTTCCCTAGTATGTCTCCCTCCTGAAAGGTCTCTTGCACACGGACTTCCCTCACTAACTGTCTGAACACGGAGCCTTGAGGTGTACTGGTCCCCCACTGATTGAGTGTCTCTTGTGTGGTCTCCCCTAACAGCAAACTGCCAAAGTCCTTCAATACATTCATCCCCAAAGTCACGATATGTTGTGGGCTGGGATCCCCCCGCGTCAACACAACCCCCCGGCGGCCCAGGTCTTTCCCACATAAAGATATTTGCATCCAGGTGACCCCTTCCACTGCGATGGGCAGCTGATTGGCGGCCTGCAACCGGATTACGGGGCCCCATTGGGGTCTGACTGACACAGGGAAGTGTTTTCTAAAATAGGCCTCGGGCATCGTCGTGACTTGAGATCCGGTGTCCACCAGACAACGTACAGCCCGCCCTTCAAACTCTGCCCAAACCAGGGGGCAGCTGGCAACCAAATTTTCGGGACTTTCACCACCCATCCGCGGGGATTCTGACTCCGAGCGTCGTCCCCTTAGCTCGGAGTCCTCTAGTTTAACGGCCGCCGTGACGAGGCCCTCCCTCTCCGGGGGCACTCCCGTGCGAAATGTCCTGCCTCCCCGCAACCATAGCAAGCACCGGGGACCGGATAATATCCTGAACGAGCGCCACGAGCTGGACTCCCAGACCCTTGCCCCCGGGGTAGCTCCCTTGGGCTTCGCGCATTTTTTTTAACTTCGGCCAGTTCCTCTCGGATTTGTTTGAGCTCCTGCCGCATCTCCTGAACCCACGACGGCTCACCCCCTCCTGGTGCAGCGGTCTGGATAACCCGAGCCTCTCCTGTCAGGACCGTCACCCCCCTCTCTTGCTCCCGGGTGCGGGCCTCATTGCCAATGTCGGAGAAAGTCAGGCGCGGGTCGACCCGCACTCGTTCACGTAGAGCCTGTTTGGTCAACTCATCCCGCAGTCCCGTCACCAGTTGGTCGCGCAGGGTCACGTCAACATGTCCCATCCCCATACCATCTTTCCGCACGATTGCAATGTTTAGCTCTTGCAGAGCATTCATGTACTGAGTGACAGTCTCGCCCTCTTTTTGTCGCCGTCCAAACAACCGGGCCCGCAGCTCTCCCACATCGGTGGGATCCCCGTGCGTCCCCTCTAACACATGTAACACCCCGGTAAAAGTATTCCGCTCTGTGGGGGGTCTCAACATCACTGAATCCCGAGCCTCTCCGTCTAAGGCCATAATGGCCACCTCTGCTTCCAGGGCTGGGGTCATAGGATGCATTCTCAACAGCCCCCTCATCCTTTCAGTCCAGCTCCACAACAACATGTTGCTCCCATTAAACTTGGGCAAATTGTTTAACATGGCCCCCAATGAGAGAGAAGCTCTAGGCCCAGCCCCATCCTCCGTATCTTCTGGCTCCTTCTTTGGATCCTGCATCCTGCCGACTACGCCAAATGTAGGGACCGCAGGTAAAGAAGGATGCAGGGACAAATAGGAGCCAGAAAGCAAATAGCGTTTTTAACTTTCTTTTTAACTTCCAACCAAAAAGATGACAAACGTTTTTCCACGCAGGGAACTTATATACAAGAACACAATCTCGCAGTACATCCTAATTACTATATGACCGCCCTGAACTATACCCGTAGAACGCGGCAGCGCCTCACTAGTGACTCCCTACTAAGATAAAGTCAACAACGGTCACTTATCAGTGCTGGTTCAGCGATGTAGTCCTGACGGTGAGGCTCCGACAACGCCGTAGTCCTGATGGCGGAGGAAGGAGGTGTCTTCTGGCGACGGGCCCAGGCGTAGAGTCGAGTCCAGAATGTCTTTTGCGGTGCTGCGTTCCCTCCTGCAGGCGGACGTTGATCCGAGGTAACAGCCTCCCAGTCCAGAGAAGAGTCTTTTTGAGGAGGATTAGGAGAATAATCGGTATCAGTCACAGCTGAGACGAAACCATGCGAGTCCGTAGCACTCTCTGGCAAGGTGCTCTCAGGGAGCGCGGTAATACTGTCCCTGAGCTGGTCAGCACTACCCCTCTGCCTGGGGGGTCGCTGACGACGAATGCGCCTCTTTTTGGGGGCTCTGGTAGTTGCCCGCAGTGTCTGTTGCACGTTTTCCCCCTGCTTCCAGCAAGTCTCACTGCGGCCTGCACACTCACAACAACTGCGCTGCAGTTTCCTCTCCTCAGAGATTTCCCGCGCTTCTCTGCCCCTGCTTTCGCGCGTTTTGCTTTTTATCCTCTCCTCTCCCTGCGTCACTCTTCCTCCTGTCACATGAGCCTGGCTTCCCATGCACCCCTCAAATCCGTCCCCCGGAACCCCGACTCCCGGCAACAATGGTTCCACCCGTCTGCACAGCTCACCAGGTCCCTGTCCCCTACATTCACATGCAGGACTTTTGCTGCATTTTTCAGTTTTTTCCACACAATAAGAAGCTGCATTTTAGTGCACCAGCAAAAACTATGAGATTTCAGGAATCACAGGCACACACTTGTTTTTTTTTTACCTGGCTGAATTTGAGAACTGCAGCATTTCAGCATTTTTGCAGCATTTTTGGGCATTTTTTCACCACAATAAAAAAGTGCAAAAATACTGCAAAATAATGCAGCAAACAGGTTTTGCTGCATTTTTGGTGCATTTTAATGAAAAAAAAGCCCACCAAAAAACGCAGCTAATATCGCTTTGAACTAAGTCATTTTACTGCCAAGAGAGGAGGTTTTGACAGCAGAAAAAAACGTTGCAAAAATGCTATGTGTACACATTGCCTAAGTGGTATCAAAGTTTCCTCACCATAGAAATAGCTGATCACCGTTAGTAAACAACAGCCTGTTTAATAACAGTCCAGTGACACACTTTCATGTTCTTTATAATTAAGAAAAGGTAAAAAAACCCATCCTTCATAAGTAATTTGTTAGCAGGCAGAACATTGTTTGCAGAAAACTAACTCAAAGTGACTGTGTCGGTGTTAGAAGTAACATCATTCTGCTGTGACTGAGACGAGTGATGCATCATATATTCTATAATGCCGTCTGCTTCTTAACCACTAATACGCTTGCTGGTGTCAAAGGAGGCCAATTGTGGCTTGTGTTTGGTAGTACACTGTGTGCACAATTATAAGGCAAGTTAATATTTTGACCATATTTTCATTTTTATGCAGATTTTCCTACTCCAAGCTGTGTAAACTTGACTCTGAAAAAAACAAAAAGTCTTAGGCTACTTTCACACTAGCGTTAACTGCAATACGTCGCAAATGCGTCGTTTTGCCAAAAATACGCATCCAGCAAAAGTTCTTGCTGGATACGTTTTTTCGTCATAGACTAACATTAGCGACGCATTTGCGACGCATTGCCAAACGTCGCGTCCGTTTTGCGACGCTTGGGCGTGTGGTAGCAGACCGTCGGAAGAAAAAAACGTTACATGTAACGTTTTTTGCTCCCGACGGTCCGCTTTCTCCGACCGCGCATGCGCGGCCGGAACTCCGCCCCCACCTCCCCGCACTTCTCCGCACCTCACAATGGGGCAGCGGATGCGTGGGAAAAGTGCATCCGCTGCCCCCGTTGTGCGACGGAGACCACGCTAGCGTCGGGAACGTCGGCCCGACGCACAGCGACGGGTCTTTCCCGACGCTAGTGTGAAAGTAGCCTTAGAGAGCTATGCAGCACTCTTGAAATTGGGGATGATCACAAAGCCATCAAAGGTTTTGTAAATTGTCAGGAGAGTTGCAAAAACATGTTGAGAAAAAAAATATGTACATTAACTTCCAAAGGTTTGAGATGAATCAAACATGAGGTAATCAGAAACCCATTATCCTCCAATGCTATCATATTCCAGAACAACCTCCCTGGAGAGCCTAGAAGTACACAGTGTTCAGTGCTCAAAACATGGCCAAGGTAAGGAAGGCTGAAACCCGACCACCACTGAACAAGACACAGAAGTTGAAATGTCAAGTCTGGGCCAAGAAACATAGAAACATCTGAAGATTTATCAAAGGTTTTATCAACTGATAATATGCGATTGGCTCTTGACGGACCAGATGGATGGGCCCATTGCAGGATCAGATATGGGCACAGCTGTACACTTCCACTCATATGACTGCAAAGTGGAGGTGAGGTACTGCTAAGGGTTGGTATTATTAAAGATGAGCTAGTTGGACCTTTTCAGGTTGAAGATGTTCTCAAAATCAACTCTCAAACTTACTGGCTGTTTTTTAAAAACACTTTCTTCAAGCAGTGGTACAGGAAAATGTCTGCATCTTTCAAGAAAACCATGATTTTTATACAAGACAATGCTCCATCGTGTGCATTGAAGTGCTCCATTTCTTGGTTAGACAGTAAAGGTGTTACAGATGAAAGAATAATTATATTGTCTCTTCCTCACCTGACTTAAGCCCTATTGAGAACTTGTGGGCTCTTCTTAAAGATAGATTTACGGTGAGGGAAAACAGCACCCCTCTGTTGTTTGGGTACTCTCACATAAGTAGATGACAACAAACATTTTAGATGGGAAAATTTACATTCTTCATTTAGTTGCATAATAATTCTGCACACTAAAAGTTTCCCAATAATTCTACATACATAGATATTTTCTTAAGAAAGACAAAACTCCACTTTTTTCTTTCTTAAATATTCAGGGTTATTAGCCTTTTGGATTGACTGGTGGCACTGTAGTTGTTAAATAAGAAAATAACTAATCAGAAATCCAAACAGCGTAATAAATGCGCTCATAGTGTATTGGCAACATGAGGCAAAGTGCTTGGGCATTGCTAAGTCTTCTTATTGTGTGCCATAGACCAATGTGTGTAACCTACTGACAACCGCAAGAACGTAATTAGTACAGATATACTGGAGTTAGTATAGTAAAAAAAAATAATCTCAGGGGGCTAGTTTAGAAATATACCCCCAATACTTTGCAATATGTGTGCAAATTTTGTTTGGGAACATGTACGACAAATTCAAATCATGTTATGGTGTAGTTATCAAAATAATGCCTTAAGTAAATACTTACTGATTTATTTCCAGAACCATTCCATCTGGTTTTCACTTAGTGGGACCATCATTTGTGCTGCAACAGGACAATGATCCGAACACTCCTTCAGGCTCTGTAAGGTTTATGTAACCAAGAAGTAGAAGAATAGAGTGCTACATCAGATGACATGACCTCCACAATCACCTGACCTCAACCAAATTAAGACGTTTAGGATGAGTTGGACTAAAGAGTATAGACAGAGCAGCAAACAAATGTGTTTAGCACTTTTGGGAACTTCTTTGAGAATGTTGGTAAACCATTCCAGGTGACTACCTGATGAAGCTGGTTGACAAAATGCAAAGGATGTGTAGAACTGTTGTCATGTATAGAAATGAGCAAACCTTTCAAGGTTCAGTTTGGCTTGGACAAATAAATTATTATTTTCTCAGTGGACAGGTAAGGAATATTGTTGGTTATTATTTTGATTCTGTTACAGGAGACCATGGCTTCTGTGAACTGGGTGCCTTCTGAGCTCCAGTGTACCTAAACTATATATAGTGTCCACATGTTTGGCATTTCTTAAGTGGTGATGCCTCCAGAAGCACGTGCTGGGCATAATGTTCTGATCACTACAACAGCAGTTTGCAATTTTCACTTGGTAACATTCATTGCTGCTTGTTTCTGGAAAATACCCATAGAGTCAAAATCGTCACTACACCTGTAGATAAATTCCCAAAGGGGTGTAATTTCCAAAATGGGGTCACTTGAGGGGGATTCTACTCTTCTAGCAATTAGGGCCTCTGTATATGGAGTCTGCAAACACTTCTAGGAAAATATGCGCTTCAGGAGGCAAATAGCGCCCTGTTCCTCCCAAGCCTCTCCGTATGGATAAATAGTACTGTACAGCCACATATGGGGTATTGCCACGTTCAGTAGAAATCGTGGTACAAATTTTGGTGCCATTTTTACCCACTTCTTGAGTGAAAATGTAAAAACTAAATTTTGGTGGTAAAAATATAGTTATTTTTTCTTCACTGCTCAATGGTGTAAAATTCTGTGAGACACCCATGGTGTTAATATGATCACTGCACCCCTAGATTAATTTATTGAGAGGTGTAGTTTGTAAAATGTGGTCATTTTGGGGGGAGTTCTGCTGTTCTGGCACCTCATGGGCTCTCCGAGTGGGTCATGGCACCTGCAAACTATAACCGTAAAATCTGGTGCTCCTTGCCTTCTGCGCTTTGCACTGTGCCTGAAAAATATTTCTCGATTACATATAGGGTATGGGCGCACTCAGGACAAAATGGACCTCAGTTTGTTGTAAAAAAATTCCTACTAGCCCTTAGAAAAATTAAAAGCTTGGGGCTAAAACATCATTTTTGTCAGGAAAATGTGATTTTATTATTTTCATGGCTCAACGTTATAAACTTCTGTAAATCACCTAGGAGTTCAAGGTGCTTACCAAGCATCTAAATTAATTCATTGAGGGGTCTAGTTTCCAAAATGGGGTCACTTGTGGGGTGTTTAGGCATATCAGGAACTCCAAATGAGACATGACGTCCGCTAATGATTCCAGGAAATTTTACATTCAAAAACTCAAATGACACTCCTTCCCTTCCGCACCATGCCGTGCACCCAAACAATAGTTTGCTCCCTCATATGGGGTATTGACGTACTCAGGAGAAATTGTACTACACATTGTATTGTGCAATTTCTCCTGTTACCTTTATGAAAATGCAATATTTTGGGCTGAAAACATATTTGTGGGGAAAATGTGATTTTTTTTTACTTTTACGGCTCAACATTATAAACCTCTGTGAAGCACATGGGGGTTCAATGTGCTCACCACATATCTAGCTCAGTTCCTTGAGGGGTCTAGTTTCCAAAATGGTATCACTTTTGGGGGATTTTCACTGTTCAGTCACATCAGAGGCTCTCCAAATGCGACATAGTGTTCGCAAATTGTTCCAGCAAATTTTGCATTCAAAAAGTCAAATGGCACTCCTTCCCTTCCGAGCTCTGCTGTGCACCCAAACTGTGGTTTTCTCCTTCATATGTGGTTTTGGCATGTTCAGGGGAAATTACGCAACACATTTTGGGGTACATTTTTCTGGTTACCCTTATCAAAATAAAAAAAATTGGATCTGAATTCAATTTTTGGTGAAAAAAAGTTAAATGTTAATTTTTGTTTTTCAAAAAATTCCTGTGAAGGACCTGAAGGGTTAATAAACGTCTTGAATGTGGTTTAGAGCACCTTGAGGGGTGCAGTTTTTAGAATGGTGTCACTTTTGGGTATTTTCTATCATATAGACCCCTCAAAGTGACTTCAAATGTGAAGTGGTCCCTAAAAAAAATGGTTTTGTAAATTTTGTTGGAAAAACGAAAAATCGTGGAACAACTTTTAACTCAGAATCACCGGGATCCGTTGAAGTGTTCCAGAGTAATTACCTCATAAAGTGACAGTGGTCAGAATTGTAAAAATTGGCCCAGTCATTAACGTGCAAACCACCTTAGGGGGTAAAGGGACTCTGTCAATGCAGAATGATTGTTCAAACCAAATACAGGTATTTGGTGCTTTATGGCGGGGGGAGTAATTCAAATACACTGTCCCATTTACTTGTTTTTCCTCTGTCTCTACCCTTCTCTGCTTTATGAAACTAGTGCTGTCAATCAATTAAGGGGGCATTTGGAAGATGTGCAGAGCTCATAGATACATACCCCTAAGGTGGTCCTACAAAGTATTGACTGGGGGGCGGGTGCTAAATATAAATGTTCGTCACTACTATTTTCAGATTTACATTTGTAAAATATTTAGAAAACCATGTATTATTTATCTTACACTTCACAGATACTTGGTGATGAACTGTATGTTTTTCTTAATTCCAGAATCAAAACCGCTGCTTGAATCTGCACCAAAAATGTATAAAATAAAGTGAAAAATCAGTATAAAACTGCAATATTTAGAGAAGATTCATATTGCTTTATTGGTGAGGACATCTGCAGAAAATATGCGGATAAAAAGCACGTGTGAGCAAGGCCAATGGCTCTAATTCATGAAAGTTTTTACGTCGAAAAAATGACTCTATTTTTTCCCAGCTCCGCCCATTGTAGCATAGGTGCAGTGGGATGCCGCAGCTCGTCTAATTCATGAGGAACTCTGGCGTTCCCAGAAATCTCACTCCAATACCTGACTGAAGTTAGATTTCTAGCACAGTGCACTGAGGCATTCGTCAGACATTCCAGATTCATGAAGAGGCATAGACCTCTTCATGAATCGGAGTGTCTGACTTTACTACTTCCTCTCATCAAGACTGGCAAGAAAAGTGCAGGTCTTGATGAATTGGGTCCTATCTCTTTAGAGAAGTTTTTCTATTTCAGAGCTCGAAGTCCTCTGCATAGACAATGTTTTGAAAAAGCGAATAAGAGAATAATGTTCACCCTTTGATTGGATAATGTGGATCAGTTCCTGATTTTTTGTCAGCCCTGAATAGACCAGGGTATCTCCCAAGTCCTACGGTGTCTGCAGGTACAGACTGGGGCTGAAATTCAGTCCTGGCATTTGAAATCACACAGGCCCATGCTGTCCCCATCCCCAAGAACCAGATGGCTATATTACCAATATTACCCTGGATGGAGGAAAGGAAGATTTTCTACAAGACTAATATTTCTAATGATACCCGTGGCCTGCTAGGGTAAGTGACTGAGTTAGTGACTTTGTGCTCCATAACAAGTCTTAACAGTATAGGTGTCTTGAGAACACGGATTCTGTTAGCCACGTAGCAGGCAAGGCAGCCCATGACCAGACAGGCCTTTCTGGCATTTGCCAGAATTGCCAGATGACCAGTCCGGCCCTGGGTGTATGCCAGGTATGGACTGGGACTGAAATTCAGTCCTGGCATTTGAAATTACACAGGCCCATGATGTCCCCGAGCCCCAGATGGGATATATTACTATTATTACCTTGGATGGAGGAAAGGAATATTTACTACAAGACCAATGTTTCTAATGACTCCCGTGGCCTGCGGGGGTAAGTGATGGAGTCAGCAACTTAGTGCTCCACCACAAATCTTAATAATATGGATGTCTTGAGAACACTGATTCTGTTAACAACGTAGCAGACAAGGCGGCCCAAGGCCAGACAGGCCCTTCTGGCATTTGCCTGAAGGCCAGTCCGGCCCTGGTGTCTGGTCCGAATGTAATACGACTCTAGGCATATAGACGACCACGATTCAGGTACGGACTGGGACTGAAATTCAGCCCTGGGATTTAAAATCACACAGGCCCATGTTGTCCCCGTCGCCAAGCAGCAGATGGGATATATTACTAATATTACCCTGTATGGAGGAAAGCAAGATTTACTACCAGACCAATATTTCTAATGATACCTGTGGCCTGCTGGGGTAAGTGACGGAGTCAGTGACTTTGTGCTCTGTCACAACTTTTAACATTATGGGTGTCTTGAGAACACTGATTCTGTTGAGAATGTAGCAGACAAGACAGCCCACAACCAGATAGGCCCTTCTGGCATTTGCCCCGATTCATTATGGCCTTTGTGACAGTTTTTTGTCCAGTTTTATGTGTTTTGCACCTTTTCTTGTTTGCACCAAATTCATTATTCTATTTGTGCATTTTTTTGAAGTTTATTTTATATGTTCTCGCCTGTGTTTCTTTGTTTACTGCTTTGTGGTTGGCGTTTAATGATTCCAAATGTTACAAATTCGTTAAAAATTTTCTATACGGCACCAGAAGAAATATTATGCACCCACGCAGGTATATAACTCATCAGTATATCAATTTACAGGAGGACAATGAGTCAATAAAATATATCAACAATATTTTTATAAATCTAACAATTGCAGTTCCTCATACTCATACACCATGGTGTATGGTGTATGAGTATGAGGAACTGCAATTGCAGCTTACTAACAGTACGTACTGAGTGGGTACATCATCACCTAGTATGAATTGCTAAATGGATTACAATGTGTTCATTTTTCAGTCCTGCACGTTTCTTCCTGGGTCATATTTAACACTTTGGTGTGATTCACATGATATTATATGAGACCCATGTATTTTCAAAAATGGTTGTATCTTGTGTTACTAAATAAAAACAATTGTTAGATTTATAAAAATATTGTTGGTATATTTTATTGACTCATTGTCCTCCTGTAAATTAAATTCGTAAAAATGGTGCAATTGTAATCAGGTTCCCCCCCAGGTGTAGTTTTATGCATGTTTATTCAAGTTTCATACTTTGCAACGCTTTGAAGTAAATGTGACATTTTGCACAAAAATTCTCAAAAATGGTTGATTGTGCCAAGTTCACGTGCATAATTTTGATTAATTTGGTGCAGTAAACGTCAGCGAATATCTCAAGACTAAAAGAAAAGTGACCTCGAAAACCACAAATGATGACACGCTTAAGACGTTCGTGCAAATCGGTCCAAACATGGATCACAATTCACGCCGTGGCTCTTCTGATCCAAGCATTATAGCTTCCAAACTTAGGGATATTATTGTGCTATTTTTTTTTCCTCCCAGTTCGTGGATTTATTCATATTTATGCTCTTGATGCTCATGTTGTCATTGCTCTAAAAATGTTAATATATTTTTTTTTATATACTAAAAAAGATAAGAGGAGACACTATAGCATCTTCTCAGCATTGCCGCTAGTTTGTTTTTACTTTCGGTGGTCTCTGATGTCAGTTCCCCATGTCTAAGTTATTGACTGGTTTATCTCCAGAAACCTTTCTGCAACTCATTTCTCATCTTTGTGCTGGGGTTATCACAGTAAAACCGCAATGTCGCAGATTTTGCTGATGACTCATTAAAGAGGAAGACGCTTATTATGATCTGTGTTACAAAGTCTGACACACAGACTAAGACTTTTTTCAGATCAGAAGTTTCCTTTTCCTGAGCTGTAATGGGACTTGACATATTCCTGGATATGGTCAGATATAGGCATAGATTGTCTGCCTCCAGATTGATATAAAGAAACCATCAAAGGTTGGTCTTCTTGATTATATAATGCTTGATATTTTATGTAATACAATATATTGTCTACATGAAGGTATACTCTGGATATTATCTTACAGATCATGGGCTGCCCATATGAATGTTAATGGGTTACTAACACAATACATGGACGGTGTTCCTGTATTGTGTGCTGTCAGATTTCAGTTTTAGTAAATGTTCTTCTGTTACCTCATATAAACAGAAAATAGGCTTTATTATGTAATAATTTCATGTACCTTTTATCACTGGAATAAATAAAATCAAATGGTAATCCTGCCACTATCACAGCTTACATTACATTGCATTGTTTTGGAAACAGTAAGGTTAACTCAATGGAAATTTTGATGGATGGGTTTAGCTGCCAGCTAATGTGTATTAGGAAATATCGCCCAACAAGTCCTTATATTCTCTCTGCAAAAGTCAAGTTTGGCAGCAGTTTCCTCCACCCATCCTTAAAGGAGCATATGCATGTCGGGTAGCTGCTGACCAAACGATCAGATCAATTTTAGAATTAATTGGTAGTCATCGCAAATCTAATTTATTTTAGTAACCTCTGTGGCAAATTGTGTGTATCTACCAAAGGTATTAGATAGTCAGTTAACCACAGAAAATCTATTTGGATCCTCCAGTGGTCATCAGAAAAATATCTCATGGTTATGTACAGCATTAGAGGGCAGCCATTTTCCCCAACCTGATAGAATCATAGAATGTTAGAGTTGAAACGAACCTCAAGGGTCATCGTGTCCAACCACCTGCTCAAAGCAGGATTCACTAAACCAGAGAGATGTCTATCCAGTCTCTGAAAGCTTGCATTGGAGGAGAATGCACCACCTTTCGTGGCAGCCTGTTCCACTCATTGATCACCCTCACTGTCAAAAAGATTTTTCAAATAGAATTAATCAACCTGATAGGGTCTCATAGAACCTTGAGTCAGCTTCATACATGTTCCCCGTGCCTATACATATACAGTGCATGCACATACCAATGAATACAATCTTACTCCCTCTTCTACCATTTACCCTGTGCAACTCAATGTCAGCGTAGCAGGCGTGATGATGTCATTAGATCACGCCTGCTGGGTGGAGCCTCAGTCCATACTGTGAACAGATCAAGTCAGCATAGTTGTAAAAGGATAACACTGCATGTTAGGGACAGTGAGGTCCATCATACTATATGTGGGGAGAAAAGATGACCATTGGGTCCATTATACTGTGTGTGGGGGCTCTGAGAGCCATCATACTGTGTAGGGGCCTGTGAGATCCATAACACTGTATGTGTACGGGCTGTGGGGTTCATGATACTGTGTGTGAGTGTATGTGGGGAGCTGTTGGGTCCATCATACTGTGTGTGTGTGTGTAGAGGGGCAGCGATGTCCATCATAATGTGCGGGGGCAGTGGGGCCCATTATAATGTATGGGGGTATTGGGTTTCATCATACCATTTGTGTTGGGGGCAGTGGGGTCATCATATTATGTGTGGTGGAGCAGTAAGGACTATCAAAATGTGTGTGTGTGTATGGTCATAGTGGTCCAGCATACCATCTGTTGGGGCACCATATCATAATTAACAAACAACTGAGGGGTTATAGACCCAATTTAATGGATATTGTGATTAAAACTTGATTTTTATTAGAATTTATTTAATAAACATGTTATATATTAATTAAAAACACTTACGTGGTATTGCTGTATGATGATTCTTTTAGATTCCTATATTAGCTATCACTATCCTATTGGCTAACAATTGTCCTACCTAAATTAATAGCTGGAGACCACTAGCTAGAGTAGCCTTCAGAGGATAATTATTAAATATTGAGTGTGCAAAACCACTAAAGCTAATTAACATTGGCTCAAATCAATCCAATGTTCACTTAAGCATATCCAATTGGAACCAAGATAATAAGTATTGTTTATTTCTCACTGTCAACCAATGAGAAGTCACCTAACAGGTAATGGTGCCGATAATTGGATAAATCCATTTATATATATCTCCTGCACTATAGCTTCAAAAGTAGAATACCCAATACCTCTTCTCAACATTAGACACCATCCATGTCATCAGATACTGGTATTTCTATTAATTACTTGCTATCCAATAAGATTGCGTCAAAGATACGCACGCGCATGTGCCAATGCGCATCATTGGTGACCCTGCTGTCCATTAGCTACATTCACCATCCTATCATCGCAGTTCAAAGGCGTATAATTACATACTTAGTATGATTAATGCGGTATTCTTATTATTATGTGTGTGCATCATCAGTACCTAATCAGATCAAAGCTCTGATGATTCTGCGCATGCGTCCTTCAACCCTGCCAGGAAATATATATGTAACACTATCGCGCATGTCATTGGACTTTGTTCTAATTTCACTAGTCGTTACTGCGCAAGCCAAAAGACATTGTTCTAAACTTTCAAGGCTATTAATGCGCGTGTTGTTGGAGTTAGTTCCTACTAGCAGACTACCAGTGTGCATGTCATTAGACTTAGTTTCAATTTCACAGCTTAATAGTGCACATTTCATAGGGTATAATGAACTACCTTATTGGTACCTATGTCTAAAATCTTGGTTTAATTTTGCAGACTGGTTTAACACTAGTGTCCCAGAGAGGGGTCATTTAACATTTCTACCTTTGGAACCCAGAGACGGGTCGAATGACCTGAAGGATTTTAGCTAACATCCTCTAATCACCGTCTTTTGTTCTGTAATTAAGGCCATTACTGTCGCACCACAGGAGGTTGTTGTTTTCCATTGAGTTTAGCCATTTAGTTTCTAGTTAGTTGTATTCAGTTTATTGCATTTGATAATATAAAGACTATACATATTGTATTTAGTTTAGTTTTATTTGAGCAAAAAAGCACTGAAACAATGAATCATTTTTATATATTTTAAATAGAGAATTAGAAATTTTAGAGCAAGGTACAGCTGTGAGTAATGACCAGAAGCATTTGTGTCTAAGGCCTCAAGCATACTAGCGAAAAAAATTGCGCGAAAATCGCACAAGAGAACTGAAATTTCAGTGTGAAAAATATACAAAAGAACAACTGTTATTTGTTTCCATGCTTTTTATTTTTGTTATAAAAATAATAAAAAAATACAAGGAATAAAACAATTCCACACGTATTTACAATAGGCTGCAGTGGGGGGCTGCGTGTGTGTGTGTGTGAGTGGCATGTCCTTCTTGTGAGACTAGCATTTCAGCACTCACTCAGCAGTCTGTCTGCACTGTCTGAACATACCTGGCCCTGCCTGGGTATGTCCCTGGTACATTTGCCACACGTGTATTTGTAGCAGTCAACACATTTCTCAGTTGCACAATTGTTCGTGCATCGATGGTTGACCTGACACTTCGCCCTTTTGCCAGGGCTGGGTGTGGAAGGTTGTTGCCGAAGGAGTTTCTCCTTGCATGCCTTCTTTTCAGTCACATGAGAGCCACCTAACTCTTTTGCAAGCTCAACCAGGAAGTCCACCCGTCTCTCCTGCACCCTAGTGCATGCCTGATAAAGAACATGAGCATTCAGTGCTGCCATGTCAATCATGTTGTAGAACACGGCGACTGGCCATCTCCGTGTTCCTGCATGCACGCTGTACTCCCACACCATTTGGTCCATTACATCCACACCGCACTTTGTGTGGTTGTATTGTGTGACCGTGTTTGGCTTCCTTTTGCTGGTATCCTCAGTCTCAACCACGCTGTGCATGCTGCTGAGAATGTAGACGGCCTTCTTTCGTTTGGGTGCATACAGTGTCAGTGCGGCACCAGTGGTTGAAAACACCTGAGTGGTGAAGTCAGTGCGGTCCATCTGTCTAGCGGATTGAGGAATTTCCCGGCGACTTGTTGACTGTGCCAAGGATAGTGGTTTTCTGGCTAAGCAGTCGTTGTGCAAGTGACAATGATGTAAAGAAATTGTCCGTGATTACAGTTCTGCCCTTGTCCATGAATGGTTCCATCAGCCTCATCACTACAGTTTCAGACAGTCTCTCCCTGCTGGGACGACTGGGGTCCTTGCCAAGATATGGAAGTATAGATATGCCAAGATATGGGAGTATAGAGTACGGTTCTATTGGGGTGAAATGGAGATGTTTCCCCACTTGTCCAGAAAAAAGATAAAAACCTGCACCGCTGCCTATTGCGATCACCTATCAGCGTGCCCTATGCCGCTACACCAGTACCAATACCATCTACTCCACAAATAGGCGCTTCAGGTGCATAACCAAAAAAGTGTATGAAATCCAGAACAAAAAGAAAAAAAGAAGGTTTGCACTCACCAAGCCCGATGAAACAGATTAGTCTTTATTAGGACATGTGCGATGTGGACAGGGAGAACATGTTGACCACAGGATGATAGCTGTTTCGCGCACACATCGGGATCTGTGGAAGCACTGTGTCCGCGAAACAGCTGTTTTATCGCCGTTTCATTGCTAACTTCTCCAGTGTGGTTAAACCCTTGACCGATTTGATGAAGAAGGGCGCTGATGTGACGAATTGGTCCTCTGCAGCTGTCTCTGCCTTTCAGGAGCTTAAACGCCGATTTACTTCTGCCCCGGTGTTGCGTCAACCGGATATTTCTCTTCCGTTTCAGGTTGAGGTTGACACTTCTGAGATTGGGGCAGGGGCCGTTTTGTCTCAGAGGAATTCTGATGGTTCCTTGATGAAACCGTGTGCCTTCTTTTCCCGTAAGTTTTCGCCTGCTGAACGCAATTATGATGTCAGAAATCGGGAGTTGTTGGCTATGAAGTGGGCGTTTGAGGAATGGCGACATTGGCTCGAGGGAGCTAAGCACCTTATTGTGGTCTTGACCGATCATAAAAATCTGATTTACCTCGAGTCTGCCAAGTGGCTGAATCCTAGACAGGCTCGATGGTCCCTTTTCTTTTCCCGTTTTGATTTCGTGGTCTCGTATCTTCCGGGTTCTAAGAATATTAAGGCTGATGCCCTCTCTAGGAGTTTTTTGCCTGATTCTTCTGAGGTCCTTGAACCGGTCGGCATTCTGAAAGAAGGGGTGGTCCTTTCTGCCATTTCCCCTGATTTACGACGGGTTCTTCAGGAATTTCAGGCTGACAAACCTGACCGCTGTCCAGTGGGGAAACTGTTTGTTCCTGATAGATGGACTAGTAGAGTGAATTCTGAGGTTCATTGTTCTGTGTTGGCTGGCCATCCTGGTATTTTTGGTACCAGAGATTTGGTTGGTAGGTCCTTTTGGTGGCCTTCTTTGTCGCGGGATGTGCGTTCTTTTGTGCAGTCCTGTGGGACTTGTGCGCGGGCTAAGCCTTGTTGTTCCCGTGCTAGTGGGTTGCTTTTGCCTTTGCCGGTCCCTGAGAGGCCCTGGACGCATATTTCTATGGATTTTATTTCAGATCTTCCGGTTTCCCAGAGGATGTCGGTTATCTAGGTGGTTTGTGACCGGTTCTTTAAGATGGTCCATTTGGTGCCTTTGCCTAAATTGCCTTCCTCTTCTGATTTGGTTCCATTGTTTTTTCAGCATGTGGTTCGTTTGCATGGTATTCCGGAGAATATTGTGTCCGACAGAGGCTCCCAGTTTGTTTCTAGATTTTGGCGAGCCTTTCGTGCTAGGCTGGGCATTGATTTGTCTTTTTCCTCCGCATTTCATCCTCAGACAAATGGCCAGACCGAGCGAACTAATCGGACTTTGGAAACTTATTTGAGATGCTTTGTGTCTGCTGATCAGGATGATTGGATGGCTTTCTTGCCTCTGGCCGAGTTTGCCCTTAATAATCGGGCTAGTTCGGCTACCTTGGTTTCACCCTTCTTTTGTAATTTTGGTTTTCATCCTCGTTTTTCTTCAGGGCAGGTTGAGCCTTCTGACTGTCCTGGTGTGGATTCTGTGGTGGACAGGTTGCAGCAGATTTGGGCTCATGTGGTGGACAATTTGGTGTTGTCTCAGGAGGAGGCTCAGCTTTTTGCTAACCGTCGTCGGTGTGTTGGTTCCCGGCTTCGGGTTGGGGATCTGGTCTGGTTGTCTTCCCGTCATGTTCCTATAAAGGTTTCTTCCCCTAAGTTTAAGCCTCGGTTTATTGGTCCTTACAGGATTTCTGAGATTATTAATCCGGTGTCATTTCGATTGGCCCTTGCGGCCTCTTTTGCTATCCATAATGTCTTCCATAGATCTTTATGTGGTGCCCGTTGTTCCCTCTGTTGATCCTCCGGCCCCTGTGTTGGTTGATGGGAAGTTGGAGTATGTGGTTGAGAAGATTTTGGATTCTCGCTTTTCGAGGCGGAGGCTTCAGTACCTTGTCAAATGGAAGGGTTATGGCCAGGAGGATAATTCTTGGGTTTTTGCCTCTGATGTCCATGCTGCCGATTTGGTCTGTGCCTTTCATCTGGCTCGTCCTGATCGGCCTGGGGGCTCTGGTGAGGGTTCGGTGACCCCTCTTCAAGGGGGGGGTACTGTTGTGAATTTTGCTCTTGGGTTCCCTCCGGTGGTTGTTGGTGGTAGCGCAGTTGTCTCTGGGTTGTAATCCAGGGCAGGTGTTTCTGTTTATTGCAGCTCTACTAGGTATTTACAGGGTTTACATCTCTGTCTGGTTTCTTCTGCTCTGCTGCCAATTCAGCCAAGATAAGTGTCTGGTTTATTTCCCTGCAGCGCTTTTCAGTTCAGAACAATTCATTGTTTTTTCTTGTCCAGCTTAGACTTGTTTGGATTTTTTCAGTCATGCTGGATTCTCTGGAGATGCAGATATACATTCTATGTCTTTAGTTAGATGTGGAATTTTTGTATTTTCTGCAGTGGATATTTTCAGGGTTTTAATACTGACCGCTTAGTACTCTGTCCTATCCTTTACTATTTAGCTAGAAGTGCCTCTTTTGCTAAATCCTGTTTTCAGTCTGTGTGTGTCTTTACTCTAATATTCACCGTCAATATTTGTGGGGGGCTGACTATCCTTTGGGGTTTCTGCTCTGAGGCAAGATAGAATTCCCATTTCTATCTATAGGGTTATTTAGTCCTCCGGCTGTGTCGAGGTGTCTAGGATGTGTTAGGTACACCCCACGGCTACTTCTACTTGCGGTGTCAGTTTAGGGTTGCGGTCAGTACAGGTTCCACCTTCTCCAGAGAAGGTCTCATGCGGCTTCTAGGCCACCGGATCATAACAGATATTACTAACACTTGTTTTGCCATCCAGCTTGTCCTATTGCAAGAGGATTGTGAACACCACAGAAGTGTTTTTAATACTTTCCTTCATTAAATAAGATGTGGTTCAGGTGATCACCTAATCTGAAGCACATTAAGTAGAATGAGGTGTACTCTGCTTGGAATTCAACTGACACTGTCAGACATGTAGAGAAGCTGATTTTTATGAAACTGTGCAAGTTGTCTCTAAATTTTTGCCAGAGCTGTAGATAGATTGATAGATAGAAGAAAAGTTGGCAATTATTATGCGGGTACAGTAAAATCACACTGACAGGTTAGAATAGAATAGATATATACACATAGAATAGATGTATATATTCAGTGGGTACGGAAAGTATTCAGACCCCTTTAAATTGTTCACTCTTTGTTTCATTGCAGCCATTTGGTAAATTCAAAAAAAGTCATATTTTTTTCTCATTAATGTACACTCTGCACCCCATCTTGCCTAACAAAACCAGAAATGTAGCATTTTTTTCAAATTTATTAAAAATGAAAAACTGAAATATCACTTGGTCATAAGTATTCAGACCCTTTGCTCAGACACTCATATTTAAGTCACATGCTGTCCATTTCCTTGTGATCTTCCTTGAGATGGTTATACTCCTTCACTGGAGGCCAGCTGTTTTTAATTAACTGATAGGACTTGATTTGGAAAGGCACACACCTGTCTATATAAGACCTCAAAGCTCACAGTGCATGTCAGACCAAATGAGAATCATGAGGTCAAAGGAACTGGCCAAGGAGCTCAGAGACAGAATTGTGGCAAGGCACAGATCTCGCCAAGATTACAAAAGAATTTTTGCAGTACTCAAGGTTCCTAAGAGTACAGTGGCCTCCATAATCCTTAAATAGAAGAAGTTTGGGACCACCAGAAGTCTTCCTAGACCTGGCCATCCAGTCAAACTGAGCAATCGTGGGAGAAGAGCCTTGGTGAGAGAGGTAAAGAAGAACCCCAAGATCACTGTGGCTGAGCTCGAGAGATGCAGTAGGGAGATGGGAGAAAGTTCCACAAAGTCAACTATCACTGCAGCCCTCCACCAGTGGGGCCTTTATGGCAGAGTGGCCCTACAGAAGCCTCTACTCAGTGCAAGACATATGAAAGCTCACATAGAGTTTGCTAGGCAAACAAATGAAAGACTCCCAGACTATGAGAAATAAGATTCTCTGGTCTGATGAGAGGAAGATAAACCTTTTTGGTGATAATTCTAAGCGGTATGTGTGGAGAAAATGAGGCACTGCTCATCACCTGCCCAAAACAATCCCAACAGTGAAACATGGTGCTGGCAGCATCATACTATGGGGGTGTTTTTCAGCTGCAGGGACAGGATGACTGGTTGTCATTGAAGGAAACATGTATGCAGCCAAGTACAGATATTTCCTGGAAGAAAACCTCTTCCAGAGTGCTCTGGACCTCAGACTTGGCCAAAGGTTCACCTTCCAACAAGACAATGACCCTAAGCACACAGCTAAAATAACAAAGTAGTGGCTTCAGAACAACTCTGTGACCATTCTTGACTGGCCCAGCCAGAGCCCTGACCTAAACCCAATTGTTCATCTTTGGAGAGACCTGAAAATGGCTGTCCACCAACGTTCACCATCCAACCGGACAGAATTTGAGAGGATCTGCAAGGAAGAATGGCAGAGGATCCCCAAATCCAAGTGTGAAAAACTTGTTGCATCATTCCCAAGAAGACTCATGGCTGTACTAGCTCAAAAGGGTGCTTCTACTGAATACTGAGCAAAGGGTCTGAATACTTATGACCATGTGATATTTTAGTTTTTCTTTTTTAATAAATTTGCAAAAATTACTACATTTCCATTTTTTTAAGTCAAGATGGGGTGCAGAGTGTACATTAATGAGAATACCAATGAACTTTTTTTAATTTACCAAATGGCTGCAATGAATCAGAGTGAAAAATTTAAAGGGGTCTGAATACTTTCCATACCCACTGTATATACTGTATATATGTTGTCATGACTCAGGACAGGGTGGTTCTTGCTCTGTCGTGGTCAGGTCAGGGTTAAGTTAGTTCGCCTCTCTTTAGCTTCTGGGGTGGCTATTTAATGCTGGTAGTTCCTAGGTCGGGTATACTTCCGTTTACTCGTCTAGTGGTAGATGACCCTGGTTACTCATCTGTAATCGTTGTGCCTCTGCATGTGTGAAGCTTTACTATGTATGACCCGGTTTGTCCCTTAAACTACTGCCTCTGTCTTTCACTCTGTACTGCTCCGTCCTTCCTGGTTCTCTGACCCCTTGCCTATTCTCTGTTTACTCTTCTATCTCGCTCCCGTCTGGCTTCTGACCCTCGGCTCACCTTTGTCTACATTATCATCTTGTGCCCTGTATTCTGCGCCATTGGCTGGCTCCCCGTCCTCTCGCGTGGTAGTTCCGCCCCATCATCTCTCCTGGTATCACATGATCAGTGAGACTCAGGCCCTGTGCGCACGGCGCTCCATGGTCTTTCCACTCCCTGTGTGCAGGCCTGTGTCCCCTGCTAGTGCAGCGCCCCAGAGTCCTGGTCGTTGCAGTACTGTGGCTCCGCCACTAAGGGGAGCTATGGTGCGTCTGATGGCACTGAAGGAGTTCATCTGATCAGGTATCACAGACACCAATACATTTCACAATCGGGCCTCCGGGGGGAGCTAAGGGGTCAGGCAGGAAGTTAGATCAGAAAGCTGACTGGGTTGGAACCAGGCAACACCTTGTGGCAGAGGGTGTTGTGGGGAAGATACAGTAGGGTCTCTGTCAGGGGTGGGATCCTGACAGAGGCTTGGCAACTTGAACGAACGTAACGGGACCGTGCCTGCTCAGGATAGCGGCGGTGCCCAAGGAAGGACCAGAAGCGAGATAGATTGTGCTGAGTGAGAAACGAGATCAAGCAATAGGAGAATACCAGTAGGGGTCGTGCTGTAAGACCGAAGCAACACCCTACTGAGGCGCACTACCGGTGGCCGGAACGCCGAGAGGGTATCTCAACATCCAGCTTCAAGCAATACTCTAAACAGCGGCAGGGCAGTCAGTCTAAGGCGGGCTGTCTAACTTAAATCACCTATGCAGTCTTGGGGGGCAACTTGTGGAGAGGGGCGACTCTAGGGTCCCGGAAGAGCTCCGAGCCTACCCGTCAAACGGGTGCCGTCCCAACCAGAACACCAGGGAGGGACGGAGGATTAGCAGAACATCATCTAATCGAGTTGTGAGGGAACTTAAGAAACAGACACAACAGTTGTGGGGACTTTCTGTAAGCACAGCAGGGAAGGACCGCAACACATAGCGCTAGAAGGAAGGCACAGATTTCCACCTGCTAAGAGAACTCTGGAGGTGCCATTGGACCGGCCGGACTTGCGTAGCCTGGTTATCCGGATTCCGGACTGAGGACCCAGAGATCTTCAGTAAAGAGGTAAAGAGACTGCAACCTGGTGTCCTCGTTATTTACTGCATCGCACCACAGCCTCACCACCACCATCATTCATACTTATCTAGGGACCGCACGCCCCTCGGCAGGGTCACGGACCGGGCCTAGCCACCGTGACAACCCCAGAGCAGAGACTCAGAGGCCCGGTACCGGGTACCCCTCGGCCCTGCGGCAGTGGGGGCGCTGCACTAGCGCCCCTTAGGCTTACCCCCAGTGACACTTTCCCAGTGTCATTACATTACTCCCGACCCAGACATTTTGCGGGGACTTTGTGATTTACTGTGTGTCATAGACCCACTCCGTGCTTTGTCAGATCAGGTGGCTAACCTGACCGAAATGAGGCAGAACCTGTCTGTTGAGCAAAGAGATTTGGTCGCTTCTCACCAACAGGTGCAAAGGGAGTTGGCGCTGATACTGTTAACTCTGTTCGGGGTGCCTCTTTTCTGTCTGGCAATATCGATGGTACTGTGTCAGATGTTTCCTTGTCCTCTCTTTAACTCTCTGTCAAACTTCTGGATACCTTTTCTGTGGATAAAAGTAAATTCCGGCTGTTTAGAGAGAGTTGCAAATTACTGTTTTCCCTGCGCCCTCGGTCCTCGGGTGATGAGAGTCAGAAGGTGGGATTAGTGATATCTCTCTTACGAGAGGGGCCACAGTCTTAGGGTACCTTTACACAGTGCAATTTTGATCGCTACGACGGCACGATTCGTGACGTTGCAGCGTCGTATGATTATCGCTCCAGCGTCGTAGACTGCGGTCACACGTTGCAATACACAGCGCTGGAGCGATAATTTCATGACGTATTTGCGATGTAGAAGCCGTTGGTTACTGTGCGCACATCGTATACAACCTGTGTCACACGATGCAATCATGCCGCCACAGCGGGACACTAGACGACGAAAGAAAGTTTCAAACGATCTGCTACGACGTACGATTCTCAGCGTTGATCCGGATCGCAGTAGCGTGTCAGACACAACGATATCGTAAATGCATCGCTGGAACGTCACAAATCGTGCCGTCGTAGCGATCAAAATTGCACTGTGTAAAGGTACCCTAAGGCTTTCTCCTTACCCCCCACCTCCCCGAGAGATTGTCTGTTGATCGGTTCTTTGCGTCTCTGGGTCTGATTTACGATGAACCCGATCGAGTGAGATTGGCTGAGGACATGATCATGGGTCTCACCCAGGGAAAACTCTCTGCTGAGTGGTACTGTTAGGCGATGGGCACCAGCAGTGTCTTGGAAAGACTCAGCACTCAGAGGGCTTTTCCGTAGGGGTCTATGCAAGCATTTAAAGGATGCATGGCCCTACATCCACCACCCAACTCTCTGGAGGAGGCCATGACACAGGCCACCTGTATGGACTGCAGGGTGTGGGAGAGAGGAGTGATGCAACGTGAGGCTTTGTTGTTGCCAGTTAAACCTGAACCTTCACCATCAGTTGAGCCCATGGAGGTGGGGTCTGTCTCTTTGAAAGAAAGAGAGAGGAGACATCGAAAGGAAAACAAACTCTGCTTTTACTGTGGATCTCTGGGCCATTGGAGAAAGGACTGTCCCTCCTGTCCGCCAGTTTCCAAGGTCTCTGGAAACGCCTAGGTCTGGGTAGCTGCCATGGAGATTACCCAGATCCTCAGGTCCTTTTTTCCTCAGTCTTCAAGTTATTACTAAAAGTGGAAGTTGGTGTGAACAATTGCTTTTTTTCTTCTACTTTTGTGGATTGTGAATCTTCAGTAAATTTGATTGACTCGAAATTGGTGGCCCATTGTGAGATAGGGACAGTCAGGTTGGAGAAACCCATGAAGTTTGTGGCTATTGACTCTACACCTTTTATCAAGGACAGGATCCATTCCGGTACTAAGGAATTCATCCTTAAGGTGGAGCATACAGCCTGCTTCATTCTGGACAACCTCCTTGCCTGGTTGGTTTTGGGATTCCCTTAGTTGCAATGTCATAATCCAGTCATTAAAGAAAATTGGCGCGCACTCAGGATGATGGGGGAGCGAGGTGCAGGTGCAGTGGGCTGTAAGGAGCCCCGTGTACATAGAAGATATAGTACACCGCACACTCTACAAGTATTTTGCAACAGTGGAAATTTTATTTAAAGAAACAACTATGCGATGTGAAAGCGACCAGAAGCAATAATGACGTTTCGGCCCTACCAGAGCCTTAATCATACAATCGCTTATTAACGCAGAGGAGAGAGGATAAGAATCCTTGTAGGAAGAGGTATACACTTAAGTGCCAGATTGCTGAGGGCATACAGAAGTATGTTGAGAGGGTCTTGTGTATAAGGTTGCTGAGCGGCGCTCCCGCGCCCTGCTGTCAGGATCCTGACAGCAGGGCGCGGGAGCGCCGCTCAGCAACCTTATACACAAGACCCTCTCAACAAGGCACCCTATACTTCTGTATGCCCTCAGCAATCTGGCACTTAAGTGTATACCTCTTCCTACAAGGATTCTTATCCTCTCTCCTCTGCGTTAATAAGCGATTGTATGATTAAGGCTCTGGTAGGGCCGAAACGTCATTATTGCTTCTGGTCGCTTTCACATCGCATAGTTGTTTCTTTAAATAAAATTTCCACTGTTGCAAAATACTTGTAGAGTGTGCGGTGTACTATATCTTCTATAATCCAGTCATTGACTGGGAGGCCCGGGAGATTGTCAAATGGAGGCCGAATTGTGAAAATAAATGTCTGATTTCTGCATCTGTGTTGTCCGTTGGTCTGGAAGGTATTCCGGAGTACCTGAAGGACTTTGAGGATGGGTTCTCCGAAAGTCAGGCCAAGGGGTTACCACCGCACCACCCTTTTGATTGTGCCATCGACCTGATTCCAGGGGCCAAATTGCCTAAGGCCCAATTGTTCAACCTGTCTGGTCCTGAGCGGGCCGCTATGAAGGAATATATATTTGAGAGTCTCCACAAGGGACATATCTGCCCTTCTGTGTCTCCTGTTGCTGCAGGATTTTTTTTTGTAAAAAAAAAGACGGTGGTCTCCACCCATGCCTTAACTTTCAGGAACTAAGTAAGATTACCGTAAGAAACACATATTCCCTTCGACTCATTCCCGATTTGTGTAATCAATTGTCTGGGGCCAAATAGTTTTCCAAGCTGGACTTGTGGGGGGCATATAACCTAATCCGCGTACGAGAGGGGGATGAGTGGAAGTCTGCGTTTCTCACCTCTGAAGGGTTGTTCGAAAATCTTGTTATGCCGTTTGGTTTGACCAATGCTCCTGTGGTCTTCCAGAACTTTATCAATTATGTGTTCTCTGATTTCATCGGGTGGTTGTGGTTATATACTTAGATGATATTCTGGTTTATTCATCTGATAAACAAGCCCATATTGGTCATCTTCAGGCAGTTCTCCAGAAACTCAGGGAGAACCAGCTCTTCTCTAATTTAGAGAAATGGTCATTTTTTGTCCAGGATCTGTCTTTTTTGGAGTTCATTGTCTCTGGTGAAGGATTCCTTATGGATCCCAAGAAAGTTCAGGCCATTGGATATTGGGTGCAGCCCCTTGACCTGAAGGGTCTTCAGCTCTTCTTGGGATTCGCCAATAGGTTTATTAAGGGGTTCTCACAAGTGGTCAAGCCCTTCACCGATTTGACGCAAAAAGGGGCTGATGTTAAGAACTTGTCAGCCTCAGTGGTAGCGGCGCTTCTATCTTTGAAAAAATGTTTCATGACTGCCCCGGTTCTGTTTCAACCAGATCCATCTGAACCCTTTGTGGTAGAGGTTGATGCCTCAAAGGTGGGGGTGGGGGCGGTGTTATCCAGAGGCCCGCCACTTTGACTAATCTGAGACCATGTGCCTTCTTCCCTAAGAAGTTCTCACTGGCAGAAAGAAATTATGATGTGGGCAGTCAGGAATTGCTGGCGGTTAAGTTGGGTTTTGAGGAATGGAGGCAATTTTTTGGAGGGGGCGGCTCATCCCATTATGGTGGTTACTGATCACAAGAACCTGGCTTACATTGAGTCTGGTAAAAGGTTGACCCCAAAGCAGGCTAGATGGTCATTTTTTTTTCCCGGTTCCACCAATTCTTGATAACTTTTCTTCCAGGATCTAAGAATGTAAAGGTCAATGCCTTGTCCTGGAGTCTAGATCTGGTTTCTCCCCCTCGAACCTCCATCCTTCATTCTTCAACTTGGGGTGGTGGTGGCTGATGTGTCGTCGGGGTTGGAACGGGAGATTCGAGAAGCTCAGTCTCAAGCTCTCCCATCCAAACCGGTTGATGAACTGTTTGTTCCAATTCAGTTTCGCCTCAGGGTTCATCAGGAGTTCCATGATTTAGCTCTGAGTGGACATCCTGGGATCTCGGCTACTTGTGGGGCCGTCGTGAGGGTTTTCTGGTGGTCTTCGCTTACGTCTGATGTGAAGAGTTTGTGTCTGCTTGTGAAATTTGTGTCTGTGCTAAGAGCTCTCATAACCTGCCGGGGAATTGGTGCCTTTGCCAGTTCCTGATAGACCATGGACACATATGTCAATGGATTTTACCACCAATCTTTCCTCTTCCAAGGATAATACTGTCATATGGTTTGTGGTGGACAGGATAACTAAACAAGCACACTTCGTACCCTTGGCGGCTTTGCCTTCTGTGGAGACCTTGTCCAGGTTGTTTGTACAGCATGGGGTTTGTTTGCATGGTGTGCCCTTGAGTATTATGTCTGATCTTGGAGTGCAGTTTGTGTCCAGGTTTTGGAGGACGTTTTGCAATAAACTGGGTGCTGTATTGTCCTTTTCGTCCGCATACCATCCAGAGACCAATGGTCAGACTGAACGAACCAACCAGTCGTTGGAGCAAATTTTGCACTGTCTTTCCACTTCCAGACAGGATAATTGGTGTTAGACCTTGCCATTAGCAGAGTTTGCATTCAATAACCGTGTTAATCACTCCACAGGCATCTCTCCTTTCTTCTGCAATTTCTGGTTCAATCCACACTTCGGGGAGTTTTCCTGTTTGGACTCCGGTTGCCCTGGGGCTGGGGTAGCAGTACGGCAGTTGGGGGAGTTATGGCGGGAGATCCAGAGGAATATTGGGGAGGCTCAGAGGAAGTTCAAGGCTTTTATGGAAAGGAGACGGGCTGTGGGACTTACTCTCCAGGTTGGGGTTAAAGCATGGCTGTCTACTAGGAACATTAAGCTTAAGGTTCCTTTGGCAAAATTGTGGCCTAAGTTTATTGGCCCTTATGAGATCACGGAAGTAGTTAACCCACTGGCGTTTCGGTTGTGTCTTCCATCGTCTTTTAGGATCCCCAATGTATTCCATAAGGCCCTGTTGAAACCTTTGAGGGTTGTTGAGGACGGGTCATTTGGTTCTTCGCCATCTGTTTTGGTTGATGGTCAGGTGGAGTACGAGGTGGAGCGCATCGTGGATTCTCGGATGGTCTGCCGTACCCTTCAGTATCTTGTGCACTGGAAAGGGTATGGTCCGGAGGACCGATCTTGGGTTCCTGCCCGATCGGTGCATGCCGATTGCCTGGTACGGTCTTTTCCTGCCCGATTTCATGGGAGGTCTGGGGGTCTGGTGGCCCCTGTTGAGAGGAAGGTACTGTCATGACTCAGGACGTGATGGTCCTTGCTCCGTCCTGGTCAGGTCAGGGTTAAGTTAGTTCGCCTCTCTTTGGCTTCAGGGATGGCTATTTAATGCTGATGGTTCCTGGGTCCGATGTCGGTTATACTTCCGTTTACTGGGCTGGTGGCAGCTGATCCTAGTTACTCATCTGTAATTGTTGTGCTTCTGCGTGTGTGAAGCTTTGATGTGTATGACCCGGTTTGTCCCTTAAACTACTGCCTCTGTCTTTCACTCTGTACTGCTCTGTCCTTCCTGGTTCTCTGACTCCTTGGCTAGTCTCTGTTTACTCTTCTGTCTTGCCCCTGGTTACCTTGCTCCTGTCTGGCTTCTGACCCTTGGCTCACCTTTGACTACGTTATCGTCTTGTGCCCTGTGTTCTGCGCCATTGGCCGGCTCCCTGTCCTCTCGCATGGTAGTTCCACCCCCATCGTCTCTCTTGGGATCACGTGATCGGTGAGGCTCAGGTCCTGTGTGCACTGCACTCCACGGTCTCTCCACTCCCTGTATGCAGGACTGTGTCCCCTGCTAGCGCCCCCTAGGCTTACCCCCAGTGTCATTACACATGTCAGTGACACACACATATATATATGTCTTTATATTTCATAGAGAGATAGAAGAATAGCTGGTAATTTATGTCTGCTTCTGTAAAATCACTGCAGGAGCCGACAGGATAGACGACATGGTTTACATCAGGGGTGGATTAAGGGTAACCAGGGCCCCGGGCTGTTCAGACACTGTGGGCCCCCCCCCCCGGTCATGTGACGGGGGTCATGTGACGAGGGTCATGTGACGGGGGTCATGTGATACCTGAACCAGATTATTCCAGAAAAATGGTCGGACCCTACTCTACTGTAACCTATTAAATATTTGTTAAAATATGCAATACAATTTAGGTATATTTTGACCAATATCACATACAAGGAACATATACCACCGCACCATGACCAGACCACAAATTACAACCATAGTGATCAAATAATTTCACATACAAGGAACAAATACCACCGCACCATGTCAAGACCACATATTACCACCACTTGGTGACCAAATAGCACATACAAGGGACAAATACCACAACACCATTTCCAGACCACATATTACCACCATAGTGACTGAATACTACAATACTGATCAGTAATAAAAAAAACCCACAATACTATCACCCTAAGTGCCAGTATTCACAGGAGATCTGTACTTAGTATGCAGTGTCTGTGTAGAGGTAATACAGCGATCACTGGTGACATTGTACACAGGACCTCTGTATATAGTGTATAGGTAATACAGTGATCACTGGTGACATTATATACAGGAGCTCTGTATATAGTATACAGTGTATAGTGTCAGTGTATAGGTAACACTGACTCACCAGTGACGTCTCTAGATGAAGTCCTTCATCTTTCATCCAGCACAGACTGCCCTCACTTCTTCCAGCCAGGACTTGTCTCTGCAGGAAATAACACAGTTATCTTGAGCTCCGCTTGCAGAATACATTACTTAATTTTTCCCAATTTCTACATTACAGCAGAGGTGTCAAACTGCATTCCTTGAGGGCCTCAAACCATGAGTGTTTTCAAGATTTCCTTAGCATTCCACAAGGTGCTGGAATCATTCTGTGCAGGTGATTAAATTATCACCTGTGCAATACAAGGAAATCCTGAAAACATGACCTGTTTGCGGCCCTCGAGGAATGCAGTTTGACACCTCTGCATTACATCACATGAAGAAAAAGAGGCGACATAGCGTCACTCTACACAGTAACAGGACCGCCCCCCCATTTAAAACAATGTCCTCAAAAAATAAAATAAATACATCACTGCAGTAATAATATCCCTTAATTAGCCCCTATGTCCAGCATTTGCCCCCAGACAGTGTGTTCAACAATCTGCCCCAGTATGTCCAGCATATTGCCCCCAGACAGTGTGTCCAGCAATCTGCCCCAGTGTCTCCAGCATTGCCCCCAGTGTCTCCAGCAATCTGCCCCAGTGTCTCCAGCATTGCCCCAGTGTCTCCAGCAATCATCTGCCCCAGTATCCTCCAGCATTGCCCCCAGTGTCTCCAGCAATCTGCCCCAGTGTTTCCAGCAATCTGCCCCAGTGTCTTCAGCATTGCCCCCAGTGTCCAGCAATCTGCCCCAGTGTCTCCAGCATTGCCCCAGTGTCTCCAGCATTGCCCCAGTGTCTCCAGTAATCATCTGCCCCAGTGTGTCCTCCAGCATTGCCCCCAGTGTCTCCAGCATTGCCCCCAGTGTGTTCTCCAGCATTGCCCCCAGTGTGTGCTCCAGCATTGCCCCCAGTGTCTCCAGCATTGCCCCATTGTCTCCAGCATTGCCCCAGTGTCTCCAGCATTGCCCCAGTGTCTCCAGTAATCATATGCCACAGTGTGTCCTCCAGCATTGCCCCCAGTGTCTCCACCATTGCCCCCAGTGTCTCCAGCATTGCCCCCAGTGTCTTCAGCATTGCCCCAGTCTCTCCAGCATTGCCCCCAGTGTCTCCAGCATTGCCCCAGTGTCTCCAGAATTGCCCCCAGTGTCTCCAGCATTGCCCCCAGTGTCTCCAGCATCGCCCCCAGTGTCTCCAGCATTGCCCCAGTGTCTCCAGCATTGCCCCAGTGTCTCCAGCATTGCCCCAGTGTCTCCAGAATTGCCCCCAGTGTCTCCAGCATTGCCCCCAGTGTCTCCAGCATTGCCCCCAGTGTCTCCAGCATCGCCCCCAGTGTCTCCAGCATTGCCCCAATGTCTCCAGCATTGCCCCAGTGTCTCCAGCATTGCCCCCAGTGTCTCCAGCATTGCCCGTGTGTCCAGCAATCTGCCCCAGTGACTCCAGCATTGTCCCGGGCCCCCCGGATTGCCGTTTGCAAAAAAAGCAAACAAAAAAAAGAGTTCTCCTCACCTGACCTGGGCGCTCCAGCGGCGAGCTCCCTCCAGCAGCGCACACTCGCCGGCGACTGACAATGACGTCAGACGCCAGCGACGTGTGAGCTGCGCCTGCGGCCGACTTCAGCTGCCAGCCTCCCAGTGGCTGGTGGCTGTTGTTAACTATTGACGTGCGAGCGCGCGCCCGCACGTCAATAGGAAACCGCCGCAGCGCCGGTAGGGGCCCGGTGAGCAGATGAGACGGGGCCCGATGCGGGCCCCCTCTCTCTGCCCACCGGGCCCATGAATGATACGCCAGTCAGGGCACGGCCAGTAATGCCCTGATGGCGGCGGGCAATCTGTGCGGTAGCCCAGGGCCCCCCCACACCGCTGGGCCCTGGGCTATTGCCCAGATTGACCCTCTTATAATCCGCCCCTGGTTTACATACAGATGCAACTGCCCCAGCTGAAAACTACCCACACTCCAGAGTTCATCACAGTTCAGGCTGTGAGGTAGCGCAGCATCATTGATGTCACCGCTAGTCACTGAAGCTGCACTGCCAGCATCTCCTCATTCACCAGTAGTTTTCAGCTAGGGCGGTTGCATCTTGGCACCGTCCTGGTTGAAAACTGTATATACCCCAGGTATGGATTACGGCGTGGGACACAACGACGAACAGATATGGTATATTCTTGGTTTGTTATTTTTATTTTTATTACAAGAAATTGAGGGCATCGTATGGATTACGAATAATAATAAAATGGGAAAACTGTGTTGTGTTTCATTAAAAGACTTTATTCTGGCTGTGTCTTTAGTCAACATGTAACAACTATAGGACTAGTAATGGATAGGTGTCTTATTACCCCACTTGCCACCGCTACAGAGCAAGTGGGATGAGCAAGGCTAAGTGTCAGAATTGGCGCATCTTAGAGATGCGCCTTTTCTGGGGCGGCTGGGAGCTGATGTTTTTAGCCATGGGGGCCAATATCCTCGGTCCCTTCCTAGGCTATGAATATAAGCCCGCAGCTGTCTGCATAGCCTTTCCTGGTTATTAATTATAGGGGGACCCTATGTCAATTTTTTGGGGGCTCCCCTATTTTAATAGCCAGTAAAGGCTCTGCTGGTTTTGAAAATTGCATGGGAGCCCACGCCATTTTTTCCAGAAAGTTTTTTTTACTAATTAAATACATGTACAGGAATTCGAACATATACTGTACTAATTGTATTTGACACAGACATCTATATAACTACCTATTCTATATGTATTTACTGTATGTAACCCATCTCTTCTATCCTGTCGGCTGCTGCAGTGATTTTATACTACTGTGGGTGCTGAATTACTGGCTTTTCTTCTATCTATCTCTCTATGTAATATAAATACATATATATATGTGTGTGTCACTGACATGTGTATATGTATATATAAATATACATATACCGTATATACTCGAGTATAAGCCGAGATTTTCAGCCCACTTTTTTGGGCTGAAAGTCCCCCTCTCGGCTTATACTCGAGTCATACCCAGGGGTCGGCAGGGGAGGGGGAGCAGAGCTGTGTAATAATACTCACCTGCTCCTGGCACAGTCCCTGCACATCTTATCCCCGGCGCCGGCAACTTCTTCCTGTAGTGAGCGGTCATATGGTACCGCTCATTACAGTAATAAATATGCGGCTCCACCTCCCATAGAGGTGGAGCTGCATATTCATTACTGTAATGAGCGGTACCATGTGACCGCTCACTACAGGAGGAAGCTGCCGGGGAACAGATGTGCAGGGACCGCGCCAGGAGCAGGTGAGTATGATGGGGGGCAGTGCGCGATATTCACCTGCTCCTCCTTCCACCGTCGGCGCCGCTGCGTTTTCCAGAGTGACGCGCTGCCCTCTGCCTGATCGTCGGTGCAGAGGATGGAAGACACAGCGGCGCCCGGCAGCGGTGGAACGCAGAGCAGGTGAAAATAACAAGTGTCGGGGGCCTGAGAGGTGAGTATGTGATTTTTTTTTAATCGCAGCAACAGCATATGGGGCAAATATCTGTATGGGGCATCTTATGTGGCCATGTGCAGCGTTATATGGGGGCAAATATCTGTATGGGGCATCTTATGTGGCCATGTGCACCATTATATGGGGGCAAATATCTGTATGGGGAATCTTATGTGGCCATGTGCAGCGTTATATGGGGGCAAATATCTGTATGGGGCATCTTATGTGGCCATGTGCAGCGTTATATGGGGCAATTATCTGTATGGGGCCATGTGCAGCATTTTATGGGGCAAATATCTGTATGGAGCATCTTATGGGGCCATAATCCACATTTGTGGAGCATTATATGGGGCAAATGTCTGTATGGAGCATCTTATGGGGCCATAATCAACACTTGTGCAGCGTTATATGGGGCATATTTTAATATGGAGCATCTTATGGAGCCCATGATAAACTTTATGGAGCATTATATGGGGCTCCTGATTCAATATGGATATTCAAAAACACTTATGTCTCAATTCATTTTACTTTAATTGGTATCTATTTTTATTTTTGAAATTTACCAGTAGCTGCTGCATTTTCCACCCTAGGCTTATACTCGAGTCATTAAGTTTTCCCAGTTTTTTGTGGCAAAATTAGGGGGGTCGGCTTATACTCGGGTCGGCTTATACTCGAGTATATACGGTATATTCAGGGGTGGGATTCAGCCGGTACGACCCGGTACGGGGCAGCCGTTTACTAAAATTTCTATCTGCCAGCGTTCCGGTAATTGAAAATGCCCCCCACCCCCACCCCCGTCGCCGCTTATGCCTCCTGCTCCCTGTCTCATACTCACCTCACCTGCTCCAGCGGTGCCGGCTGGTCTGCTCTCAGCGACTGCACGACTGCAGCTCGCCCTGTATGAGCGGTCACATGGTGCCGCCTCATTAAGGTGATGAATATTCATGAATATTCATCATCTTAAATGACCGTTACCACCTGACCGCGGCGCTCACACAGGACGAGGAGGACGGTGCAGTGCTGCGCAGGGACAGAGCGAGGTGGAGGATTCCATTCCTCTGCTACGCGGTGTGTGAGCCTGGGTCAGGCACTGGCTCATCTCCCATCCCCCCCCCCTGTATGCGTGGCCCACGCATACGGGGGGGGGGATGGGAGATGAGCCAGTGCCTGAGCCACCCATGCATACAGGGAGGGGGAGATGAGCCACGCATACAGGGGGGATGGGAGATGAGCCAGTGCCTGAGCCACCCATGCATACAGGGAGGGGGAAATGAGCCACGCATACGGGGGGGGATGAGTTACCTATGCATATAGGGAGGGGGAGATGAGCCATGCATACATTATGGGAGGGAGGGCCATTATACAGTATGCATGGAGCATCATATGTGGCCTTTATACAGTATGGAGCATCATGTGTGGCCATTGTACAGTATAGAGCACTATGTGTGGCCATTATACTGTATGGAGCATCATATGTGGCCTTTATACAGTATGGAGCATCATGTGTGGCCATTGTACAGTATGGAGCATCATGTGTGGCCATTGTACAGTATAGAGCACTGTGTGGCCATTATACTGTATGGAGCATCATATGTGGCCTTTATACAGTATGGAGCATCATGTGTGGCCCTTGTACAGTATGGAGCATCATGTGAATTGTGCCACTGGGCGTGGCTTATTAGTATGGGCGGGGTTATTGAAAATGGGCGTGGCCAAAATTCCGGCCGCCGCGACTTAGAGGACCTGTTGTTAAAAATTTGAATCCCACCCCTGGGTATATTCTATGTGTATATGTCTATTCTATCTATTCTAACCTGTCAGTGTGATTTTACTCTACTCGCAAATGAATTGCTGGCTTTTCTTCTATTTATCTACAGCTCTGGCAAAAATTAAGAGACCACTGCAAAATGTTCAGTTTGTCTGACTTTTCTCTTTATAGGTATATTTTTGATTAAAATGTGAATTGTTCTTTTATTCTATAAACTTCTGACAACATGTCTCCAAATTTCCAAGCAATAATTTTTGTATTTTTTTCTGACAAAGAAAAATGGTCAAAATTAAAAACAAAACACAGTGCTTTTAGACCTCAAATAATGCAAAGAAAACAAGTTCATAATCATTTAGAAACAACAATACTAATGTTTTAACTCTGGAAGAATTCAGAAATCAATATTTTGTTGAATAACCATGATTTTTAATCACAGCTTTCATGCGTCTTGGCATGCTTTCCACCAGTCTTTCACACTGCTTCTGGCCAGGGCAGTATTTGCCACTAGGCGCTGGAGGGCACGTGCCTAGGCGCGGCAGGCTGCAGGGGGTGGCACCAAGACAGAGAAGAACTTTTTTTTTTTTTTAACTCCCCCTCCCTCCCATGAAATGGGTTGGATTTTTGGCATTTCCAGGCCTTGTGAGGTCACACTCCTTCCAGTAGCCGCCGCCCATCTTGGATTTCCCTGGTTCTGTACACACACGGTGCTTTCATCTTATCATCCTGTCATCCTTCCTGGCTCCTTGCTGCTTCACTTCCTAACCTACAGCTGCACTCTTCCCCCCCCCCCCCCCATCTCGGATTACAGCTATCCAAACAATCTTGAAGCTTCTTAAAGGTATAGTAACCGAAGTTACTACGTTGTTTCTATTTACACGCTGCATCACCAATGGTAAATAAGGAACATTACTAAGACAGCCCAAAGTTGTTTTTTTTATTACGGTCTTCACTTCAAAAGTGCCAAACTGCATTATTATTATTATTATTATTTATTATTATAGTGTCATTTATTCCATGGTGCTTTAGGCTACTTTCACACTAGCGTCGTACGACGCACGTCGCAATGCGACGTAGCGACGTACCGACGCAAACTGTGATTGGAAACAATGGTGGCAGCGGATGCAGTTTTACAACGCATCCGCTGCCCCATTGTGATGTCCAGGGAGGCGGGGGCGGAGTTCCAGCCGCGCATGCGCGGTCGGAAATGCTGGACACGACGCACCAAAAAACGTTACATGTAACGTTTTTTTGTGCCGACGGTCCGACGCAACACGACGCAACCGTCGCGCGACGGTTGCGACGTGTGCCAATCCGTCGCAATGCGTTGCTAATGCAAGTCTATGGAGAAAAAAACGCATCCTGCAAGCAGTTTTGCAGGATGTGTTTTTTCTACAAAACTACGCATTGTGACGTGCAGTGCATGACGCTAGTGTGAAAGTAGCCTAAGGTTACATGTGCATTGATAAACTGGATTGATAAAATACACTGCTCATAGAGCTGAAGATGGGGGGGAGGCTGGTGACAAGGGAGGCTGGTGCTATATACTAGTGACAAGAGAGGCTGGTGATATATACTGGTGACAAGGGAGGCTGTTGCTATATACTAGTGACAAGGGAGGCTGGTGCTATATACTGGTGACAGGGGAGGCTGGTGCTATATACTGGTGACAAGGGAGGCTGGTGCTATATACTGGTGACAAGAGAGGCTGGTGCTATATACTGGTGACAAGGGAGGCTGGTGCTATATACTGGTGACAGGGCAGGCTGGTGCTTTATACTGGTGGCAGGGGAGGCTGGTGCTATATACTGGTGACAAGGGAGGCTGGTGCTATATACTGGTGACAGGGGAGGCTGGTGCTATATACTTGTGACAAGAGAGGCTGGTGCTATATACTGGTGACAGGGGAGACTGGTGCTATATACTGGTGACAGGGGAGGCTGGTGCTATATACTGGTGACAAGAGAGGCTGGTGCTATATACTGGTGACCAGGTAGGCTGGTGCTATATACTGGTGACAGGGGAGGCTGGTGCTATATACTGGTGACAGGGGAGGCTGGTGCTATATACTGGTGACAAGAGAGGCTGGTGCTATATACTGGTGACCAGGTAGGCTGGTGCTATATACTGGTGACAGGGGAGGCTGGTGCTATATACTTGTGACAAGAGAGGCTGGTGCTATATACTGGTGACAGGGGAGGCTGGTGCTATATACTTGTGACAAGAGAGGCTGGTGCTATATACTGGTGACAGGGGAGGCTGTTGTGAATTCCGTTCTTGGGCTCCATCCTGTGGTCATGAATGGTATTTTTGGGAGTTCTGCTCTTGGGCTCCCTCTGGTGGTTTCAAGTGGAACTTAGCAGCTGCTTTCACTAATCGGTGCCCTGGCCTTGTTATTTAACTGGGCTTTAGGCTGTAGCTGATGCCAGCTGTCAATGTTTCTTCCTGTGGAATCAGTCCTTTCCTGGAAGTTCTCTGTTGGCCAGTCCATTTCAGCTTAAGATAAGTTCTGCTAGTTTTTGGGTGTTTCCCTGCTTATGACCTTCTCTTCCGTTTAAGTTACATAGTTACATACATAGTTACATAGTTATTAAGGTTGAAGGAAGACTAAAGGCCCCGTCTCACTAAGCGATTTACCAACGATCACGACCAGCGATATGACCTGGCCGTGATCGTTGGTAAGTCGCTGTGTGGTCGCTGGGGAGCTGTCACACAGACAGCTCTCCCCAGCGACCAACGATCAGGGGTACGACTTCGGCATTGTTGAAACTGTCTTCAACGATGCCGAAGTCCCCCTGCAGCACCCGGGTATCCATGGTAAACATCGGGTTACTAAGCGCAGGGCCGCGCTTAGTAACCCGATGTTTACCCTGGTTACCAAAAAAAACAAACACTACATACTCGCCTTTCGGTGTCCAGGTCCCTTGCCGTCTGCTTCCTGCTCTGACTGAGCCGCCGTACACTGAGAGCAGAGCGCAGCGGTGACGTCACTGCTGTGCTCTCACTTCTCACTGTACGGCCGGGAGTCAGTGAGAGCAGGAAGCAGACGGCAAGGGACCTGGACACCGAAAGGCGAGTATGTAGTGTTTGTTTTTTTGGTAACCAGGGTAAACATCGGGTTACTAAGCGCGGCCCTGCGCTTAGTAACCCGATGTTTACCCTGGTTACCAGTGAAGACATCGCTGGATCGGTGTCACACACACCGATTCAGCGATGTCAGCGGGGCCTCAACGACCAAAAAAAGGTCCAGGCCATTCTGACACGACCAGCGATCTCGCAGCAGGGGCCTGATCGCTGGTAAGTGTCACACATAGCGAGATCGCTATGGAGGTCGCTGTTGCGTCACAAAACTTGTGACTCAGCAGCGATCTCGCTAGCGATCTCGCTATGTGAGACGGGGCCTTAAGTCCATCTAGTTCAACCCATAGCCTAACCTAACATGCCCTAACATGTTGATCCAGAGGAAGGCAAAAAAAACCCATGTGGCAAAGAGTAACTCCACCATGGGGAAAAAAATTCCTTCCCGACTCCATATACGGCAATCAGACTAGTTCCCTGGATCAACGCCTTATCAAGGAATCTAGTGTATATATATCTGTAACATTATACTTTTCCAGAAAGGTATCCAGTCCCCTCTTAAATTGAAGCAATGAGTCACTCATTACAACATCATACGGCAGAGAGTTCCATAGTCTCACTGCTCTTACAGTAAAGAATCCGCGTCTGTTATTATGCTTAAACCTTCTTTCCTCCAGACGTAGAGGATGCCCCCTTGTCCCTGTCTCAGGTCTATGATTAAAAAGATCATCAGAAAGGTCTTTGTACTGTCCCCTCATATATTTATACATTAAAATAAGATCACCCCTTAGTCTTCGTTTTTCCAAACTAAATAGCCCCAAGTGTAATAACCTATCTTGGTATTGCAGACCCCCCAGTCCTCTAATAACCTTGGTCGCTCTTCTCTGCACCCGCTCCAGTTCAGCTATGTCTTTCTTATACACCGGAGACCAGAACTGTGTACAGTATTCTAAGTGTGGTCGAACTAGTGACTTGTATAGAGGTAAAATTATGTTCTCCTCATGAGCATCTATGCCTCTTTTAATACATCCCATTATTTTATTTGCCTTTGTAGCAGCTGCCTGACACTGGCCACTGAATATGAGTTTGTCATCCACCCATATACCCAGGTCTTTTTCATTGACGGTTTTGCCCAGAGTTTTAGAATTAAGCACATAGTTATACATCTTATTACTTCTGCCCAAGTGCATGACCTTACATTTATCCCCATTAAAGCTCATTTGCCATGTATCAGCCCAAGCTTCTAGTTTACATAAATCATCCTGTAATATAAAATTGTCCTCCCCTGTATTGATTACCCTGCAGAGTTTAGTGTCATCTGCAAATATTGAAATTCTACTCTGAATGCCCCCTACAAGGTCATTAATAAATATGTTAAAAAGAAGAGGGCCCAATACTGACCCCTGTGGTACCCCACTGCTAACCGCAACCCAGTCCGAGTGTGCTCCATTAATAACCACCCTTTGTTTCCTATCCCTGAGCCAGCTCTCAACCCACTTACACATATTTTCCCCTATCCCCATTACTCTCATTTTATGTAACAACCTTTTGTGTGGCACCGTATCAAAAGCTTTGGAAAAGTCCATATACACTACGTCCACTGGGCTCCCTTGGTCCAGTCCGGAACTTACCTCTTCATAGAAGCTGATCAAATTAGTCTGACATGAACGGTCCCTAGTAAACCCGTGCTGATACTGGGTCATAAGGTTATTCCTCTTCAGATACTCCAGTATAGTATCCCTTAGAATGCCCTCCAGGATTTTACCCACAGTAGAGGTTAAGCTTACTGGCCTATAATTACCGAGTTCAGTTTTTGCCCCTTTTTTGAATATTGGCACCACATTTGCTATACGCCAGTCCTGTGGTACAGACCCTGTTATTATGGAGTCTTTAAAGATTAAAAATAATGGTCTATCAATGACTGTACTTAGTTCCTGCAGTACTCGGGGGTGTATCCCATCCGGGCCCGGAGATTTGTCAATTTTAGTTATTTTTAGACGCCGCTGTACTTCCTGCTGGGTTAAGCAGGTGACATTTAATGGGGAATTTTTATCACTAGTCATTTTGTCTGCCATGGGATTTTCTTTTGTAAATACTGATGAAAAAAAGTCATTTAGCATATTGGCTTTTTCCTCATCCTCATCCACCATTTCCCCCAGATTATTTTTAAGGGGGCCAACACTGTCATTTTTTAGTTTCTTACTATTTATATAGTTAAAGAATATTTTGGGATTATTTTTACTCTCTCTGGCAATGTCATGAATCCCCAATGGCTAGGGATAGCACAGGACAAGCAAAGTACAAATAAATAACGGACGAGCTCTAGGGTGATGGAACCTGGGCTGACCGCTGCCCTACGCCTGACAAACGCAACTAGAGATAGCCAGGGAGCGTGCCCACGTTGGTTCTAGACGCCACGCACCAGCCTAAGAGCCAACCAGTACTGCAGAGAAAATAAAGACCTCACCTGCCTCCAGAGGAATGAACCCCAAAAGATACAGTTGCCCCCTCACATGCATTGACGGTGAAATGAGAGGAAGGCACACACACAGAGATGATATATATAGATTCAGCAAATTGAGGCCCGCTGTAAACTAGAAAGCAGAACGACACAAAAGGGGACTGAGCGGTCAGCAAAAAACCCTAATCAAAAAAACCATCCCGAGACTACAAGAACCCATGCGCCAACTCATGGCACATGGGGAGAACCTCAGTCCACTAGAGCCACCAGCTAGCATAGAGACATAATAAGCAAGCTGGACAAAAAAACCAAACAACTGAAAAATCAGCACTTAGCTTATCCTGAAAGATCTGGGAGCAGGTAGGCAGGAACCAAACAGAGCACATCTGAATACATTGATAGCCGGCAAGGGAATGACAGAAAGGCCAGGTAAAATAGGAAACACCCAGCCTCTGATGGACAGGTGGAAACCAAAGGCCGCAACCCACCAAAGTCACCCAGTACCAGCAGTAACCACCAGAGGGAGCCCACAAACAGAATCCACAACAGCACCCCCCCCTTGAGGAGGGGTCACCGAACCCTCACGAGAACCCCCAGGGCGATCAGGGTGAGCTCTATGGAAGGCGCGGACCAAATCAGTCGCATGAACATCGGAGGCGACCACCCAGGAATTATCCTCCTGACCATAACCCTTCCACTTAACCAAATACTGGAGTTTGCGTCTGGAAACACGAGAATCCAAGATCTTCTCAACAACATACTCCAATTCTCCCTCCACCAGCACCGGAGCAGGAGGCTCAACCGAAGGAACAACGGGCACCTCATACCTCCGCAACAACGACCGATGGAACACATTATGAATAGCAAACGATGCTGGGAGATCCAAACGAAAAGATACAGGGTTAAGAATCTCCGAGATCCTATAAGGACCGATGAACCGAGGCTTGAACTTAGGAGAAGAGACCTTCATAGGGACAAAACGAGAAGACAACCACACCAAATCCCCAACAAGAAGTCGGGGACCCACGCGGTGACGGCGATTAGCAAACTGCTGAGTCTTCTCCTGAGATAACTTCAAATTGTCCACCACCTGATTCCAAATCTGATGTAGCCTGTCCACCACCATGTCCACTCCAGGACAATCCGAAGACTCCACCTGACCAGAGGAAAAACGAGGATGAAACCCCGAATTACAAAAAAAAGGAGAGACCAACGTGGCAGAACTAGCCCGATTATTAAGAGCAAATTCGGCCAGTGGCAAAAAAGCAACCCAGTCATCTTGGTCAGCAGAAACAAAACACCTCAAATAAGTTTCCAAGGTCTGATTAGTTCGCTCCGTCTGGCCATTCGTCTGAGGATGGAATGCAGACGAGAAAGACAAATCAATGCCCATCTTGGCACAAAACGTCCGCCAAAATCTAGACACAAACTGGGATCCCCTGTCAGAAACGATATTCTCCGGAATCCCATGCAAACGAACCATGTTCTGAAAAAATAAAGGGACCAACTCAGAGGAGGAAGGCAACTTAGGCAAGGGCACCAAATGAACCATCTTAGAAAAGCGGTCACACACAACCCAGATAACGGACATTTTCTGTGAAACCGGGAGATCAGAAATAAAATCCATGGAAATGTGCGTCCAAGGCCTCTTCGGGATGGGCAAGGATAACAACAACCCACTGGCCCGAGAACAGCAAGGCTTAGCTCGAGCACACACTTCACAAGACTGCACAAAGGTACGCACATCCCTAGACAAGGAAGGCCACCAAAAAGACCTGGCCACCAAGTCTCTAGTACCAAATATTCCAGGATGACCAGCCAACACAGAAGAATGGACCTCGGAGATGACTCTACTGGTCCAATCATCCGGAACAAACAGTCTTTCTGGTGGACAACGATCCGGTTTATCCACCTGAAACTCCTGCAATGCACGTCGCAAGTCTGGGGATTCGGCGGACAATATTACCCCATCCCTAAGGATACCAGTAGGCCCAGAGTCTCCAGGAGAGTCAGGCACAAAACTCCTGGAAAGAGCATCTGCCTTCACATTCTTTGAACCTGGCAGGTATGAAACCACGAAATTGAAACGAGAAAAAAACAATGACCAACGAGCCTGTCTAGGATTCAAACGCCTGGCAGACTCAAGGTAAATGAGATTCTTGTGATCAGTCAAGACCACCACACGATGTTTAGCACCCTCAAGCCAATGACGCCACTCCTCAAATGCCCACTTCATGGCCAAAAGCTCCCGATTACCCACATCATAATTGCGCTCGGCGGGCGAGAATTTTCTAGAGAAGAATGCACATGGCTTCATCACCGAGCCATCAGAACTTCTCTGTGACAAAACCGCCCCCGCTCCAATCTCGGAAGCATCAACCTCAACCTGAAAAGGAAGCGAAACATCTGGTTGACACAACACAGGAGCAGAAGAAAACCGGCGCTTAAGTTCCTGAAAGGCCCCCACAGCCGCAGGAGACCAATTAGCAACATCAGCACCCTTTTTAGTTAAATCAGTCAAAGGTTTAACAATACTGGAAAAATTTGCAATGAACCGACGATAAAAATTAGCAAACCCCAAGAACTTCTGTAGGCTCTTAACAGATGTAGGTTGTGTCCAGTCACAAATTGCCTGAACCTTAACGGGATCCATCTCAATAGTAGAAGGAGAAAAAATGTACCCCAAAAAAGAAATCTTCTGGACTCCGAAGAGACACTTTGAGCCCTTCACAAACAGAGAATTGGCCCGCAAAACCTGAAACACCTTCCTGACCTGTAGAACATGAGACTCCCAGTCATCAGAAAACACCAAAATATCATCCAAATACACAATCATAAACTTATCCAGATATTCACGGAAAATATTGTGCATAAAGGACTGAAAGACTGACGGAGCATTGGAGAGTCCAAAAGGCATTACCAAATACTCAAAATGGCCCTCAGGCGTATTAAATGCGGTTTTCCACTCATCACCTTGTTTTATCCGCACCAGATTATACGCACCGCGAAGATCTATCTTAGTGAACCACCTAGCCCCCTTAATGCGAGCAAACAAGTCAGTCAATAATGGCAATGGATACTGATATTTGACTGTAATCTTATTCAGAAGGCGATAATCTATACAAGGCCTCAGGGAACCATCTTTTTTTGCCACGAAAAAAAAACCTGCTCCCAGAGGGGACGAAGATGGACGAATATGTCCCTTTTCCAAGGACTCCTTAATATAATTCCGCATAGCAGTATGCTCTGGCAGTGACAGATTAAATAAACGACCCTTAGGGAACTTACTGCCAGGAATCAATTCTATAGCACAGTCACAATCTCTATGAGGAGGGAGCGAATTGAGCTTAGGCTCCTCAAAAACATCCCTATAGTCAGACAAAAACTCAGGGATCTCAGAAGGAGTAGATGAAGCGATAGAAATCGGAGGTGCATCATCATGAACCCCCTGACATCCCCAGCTTAACACAGACATTGTTTTCCAGTCCAGGACAGGATTATGAGTCTGTAACCATGGCAGACCCAGCACTAGTACATCATGTAAATTATACAGTACAAGGAAGCGAATCACCTCCTGATGAACGGGAGTCATGCGCATGGTCACTTGTGTCCAATACTGCGGTTTATTCATAGCCAATGGTGTAGAGTCAATTCCCTTCAGAGGAATAGGGACTTCCAGAGGCTCCAGACTAAAACCGCAGCGTTTAGCAAATGACCAATCCATAAGACTCAGGGCAGCGCCCGAATCCACATAGGCATCAACGGAAATGGAAGACAGTGAAAAAATCAGAGTCACAGACAAAATGAACTTAGGCTGCAGAGTACCAATGGCAAAAGATTTATCAAGCTTTTTTGTGCGTTTAGAGCATGCTGATATAACATGAGCTGAATCACCACAATAAAAACACAATCCATTTTTCCGCCTATAATTTTGCCGTTCACTTCTGGACTGAATTCTATCACATTGCATAGTCTCAGGTGCCTGTTCAGAAGACACCGCCAACTGGTGCACGGGTTTGCGCTCCCGCAAACGCCGATCAATCTGAATGGCCATAGCCATAGACTCATTCAGACCTGTAGGCGTAGGGAACCCCACCATAATATCCTTAATGGCCTCAGAAAGACCATTTCTGAAGTTTGCAGCCAGGGCGCACTCATTCCACTGAGTAAGCACCGACCATTTCCGAAATTTTTGACAATATATTTCCGCTTCATCATGCCCCTGAGAGAGGGCTAATAAAGCCTTTTCAACCTGAATCTCCAGGTTGGGTTCCTCATAGAGCAATCCCAATGCCAGAAAAAACGCATCCACACTGAGCAATGCAGGATCCCCTGGTGCCAATGCAAATGCCCAATTCTGAGGGTCGCCCCGCAGGAAAGATATTACAATCCTGACCTGTTGAGCAGGGTCTCCAGAGGAGCGAGATTTTAAAGAAAGAAACAATTTACAATTGTTCCTGAAATTCAGGAAGGTAGATCTATCTCCAGAGAAGAACTCTGGAATAGGAATTCTAGGTTCAGACATGGGAGTGTGAACAACAAAATCCTGTATGTTTTGAACTTTTGCCGCGGGATTACTCAGGCTGGAAGCCAAACTCTGGACATCCATGTTAAACAGCTAAGATCAGAGCCATTCAAGGGTTAAGAGGAGGTAAGAAGCAGCTAGACAGCAATTAAGGGCTAAGCAGCAAAACTCTGAAGGGAAAAAAAAAAATAAAAAATTTCCCTTAAACACTTCTTTTTCTCCTGCTTCAGCCCAAACAATTAACACTTTGTGGGCCGGCTATACTGTCATGAATCCCCAATGGCTAGGGATAGCACAGGACAAGCAAAGTACAAATAAATAACGGACGAGCTCTAGGGTGATGGAACCTGGGCTGACCGCTGCCCTACGCCTGACAAACGCAACTAGAGATAGCCAGGGAGCGTGCCCACGTTGGTTCTAGACGCCACGCACCAGCCTAAGAGCCAACCAGTACTGCAGAGAAAATAAAGACCTCACCTGCCTCCAGAGGAATGAACCCCAAAAGATACAGTTGCCCCCTCACATGCATTGACGGTGAAATGAGAGGAAGGCACACACACAGAGATGATATATATAGATTCAGCAAATTGAGGCCCGCTGTAAACTAGAAAGCAGAACGACACAAAAGGGGACTGAGCGGTCAGCAAAAAACCCTAATCAAAAAAACCATCCCGAGACTACAAGAACCCATGCGCCAACTCATGGCACATGGGGAGAACCTCAGTCCACTAGAGCCACCAGCTAGCATAGAGACATAATAAGCAAGCTGGACAAAAAAACCAAACAACTGAAAAATCAGCACTTAGCTTATCCTGAAAGATCTGGGAGCAGGTAGGCAGGAACCAAACAGAGCACATCTGAATACATTGATAGCCGGCAAGGGAATGACAGAAAGGCCAGGTAAAATAGGAAACACCCAGCCTCTGATGGACAGGTGGAAACCAAAGGCCGCAACCCACCAAAGTCACCCAGTACCAGCAGTAACCACCAGAGGGAGCCCACAAACAGAATCCACAACAGCACCCCCCCCTTGAGGAGGGGTCACCGAACCCTCACGAGAACCCCCAGGGCGATCAGGGTGAGCTCTATGGAAGGCGCGGACCAAATCAGTCGCATGAACATCGGAGGCGACCACCCAGGAATTATCCTCCTGACCATAACCCTTCCACTTAACCAAATACTGGAGTTTGCGTCTGGAAACACGAGAATCCAAGATCTTCTCAACAACATACTCCAATTCTCCCTCCACCAGCACCGGAGCAGGAGGCTCAACCGAAGGAACAACGGGCACCTCATACCTCCGCAACAACGACCGATGGAACACATTATGAATAGCAAACGATGCTGGGAGATCCAAACGAAAAGATACAGGGTTAAGAATCTCCGAGATCCTATAAGGACCGATGAACCGAGGCTTGAACTTAGGAGAAGAGACCTTCATAGGGACAAAACGAGAAGACAACCACACCAAATCCCCAACAAGAAGTCGGGGACCCACGCGGTGACGGCGATTAGCAAACTGCTGAGTCTTCTCCTGAGATAACTTCAAATTGTCCACCACCTGATTCCAAATCTGATGTAGCCTGTCCACCACCATGTCCACTCCAGGACAATCCGAAGACTCCACCTGACCAGAGGAAAAACGAGGATGAAACCCCGAATTACAAAAAAAAGGAGAGACCAACGTGGCAGAACTAGCCCGATTATTAAGAGCAAATTCGGCCAGTGGCAAAAAAGCAACCCAGTCATCTTGGTCAGCAGAAACAAAACACCTCAAATAAGTTTCCAAGGTCTGATTAGTTCGCTCCGTCTGGCCATTCGTCTGAGGATGGAATGCAGACGAGAAAGACAAATCAATGCCCATCTTGGCACAAAACGTCCGCCAAAATCTAGACACAAACTGGGATCCCCTGTCAGAAACGATATTCTCCGGAATCCCATGCAAACGAACCATGTTCTGAAAAAATAAAGGGACCAACTCAGAGGAGGAAGGCAACTTAGGCAAGGGCACCAAATGAACCATCTTAGAAAAGCGGTCACACACAACCCAGATAACGGACATTTTCTGTGAAACCGGGAGATCAGAAATAAAATCCATGGAAATGTGCGTCCAAGGCCTCTTCGGGATGGGCAAGGATAACAACAACCCACTGGCCCGAGAACAGCAAGGCTTAGCTCGAGCACACACTTCACAAGACTGCACAAAGGTACGCACATCCCTAGACAAGGAAGGCCACCAAAAAGACCTGGCCACCAAGTCTCTAGTACCAAATATTCCAGGATGACCAGCCAACACAGAAGAATGGACCTCGGAGATGACTCTACTGGTCCAATCATCCGGAACAAACAGTCTTTCTGGTGGACAACGATCCGGTTTATCCACCTGAAACTCCTGCAATGCACGTCGCAAGTCTGGGGATTCGGCAGACAATATTACCCCATCCCTAAGGATACCAGTAGGCCCAGAGTCTCCAGGAGAGTCAGGCACAAAACTCCTGGAAAGAGCATCTGCCTTCACATTCTTTGAACCTGGCAGGTATGAAACCACGAAATTGAAACGAGAAAAAAACAATGACCAACGAGCCTGTCTAGGATTCAAACGCCTGGCAGACTCAAGGTAAATGAGATTCTTGTGATCAGTCAAGACCACCACACGATGTTTAGCACCCTCAAGCCAATGACGCCACTCCTCAAATGCCCACTTCATGGCCAAAAGCTCCCGATTACCCACATCATAATTGCGCTCGGCGGGCGAGAATTTTCTAGAGAAGAATGCACATGGCTTCATCACCGAGCCATCAGAACTTCTCTGTGACAAAACCGCCCCCGCTCCAATCTCGGAAGCATCAACCTCAACCTGAAAAGGAAGCGAAACATCTGGTTGACACAACACAGGAGCAGAAGAAAACCGGCGCTTAAGTTCCTGAAAGGCCCCCACAGCCGCAGGAGACCAATTAGCAACATCAGCACCCTTTTTAGTTAAATCAGTCAAAGGTTTAACAATACTGGAAAAATTTGCAATGAACCGACGATAAAAATTAGCAAACCCCAAGAACTTCTGTAGGCTCTTAACAGATGTAGGTTGTGTCCAGTCACAAATTGCCTGAACCTTAACGGGATCCATCTCAATAGTAGAAGGAGAAAAAATGTACCCCAAAAAAGAAATCTTCTGGACTCCGAAGAGACACTTTGAGCCCTTCACAAACAGAGAATTGGCCCGCAAAACCTGAAACACCTTCCTGACCTGTAGAACATGAGACTCCCAGTCATCAGAAAACACCAAAATATCATCCAAATACACAATCATAAACTTATCCAGATATTCACGGAAAATATTGTGCATAAAGGACTGAAAGACTGACGGAGCATTGGAGAGTCCAAAAGGCATTACCAAATACTCAAAATGGCCCTCAGGCGTATTAAATGCGGTTTTCCACTCATCACCTTGTTTTATCCGCACCAGATTATACGCACCGCGAAGATCTATCTTAGTGAACCACCTAGCCCCCTTAATGCGAGCAAACAAGTCAGTCAATAATGGCAATGGATACTGATATTTGACTGTAATCTTATTCAGAAGGCGATAATCTATACAAGGCCTCAGGGAACCATCTTTTTTTGCCACGAAAAAAAAACCTGCTCCCAGAGGGGACGAAGATGGACGAATATGTCCCTTTTCCAAGGACTCCTTAATATAATTCCGCATAGCAGTATGCTCTGGCAGTGACAGATTAAATAAACGACCCTTAGGGAACTTACTGCCAGGAATCAATTCTATAGCACAGTCACAATCTCTATGAGGAGGGAGCGAATTGAGCTTAGGCTCCTCAAAAACATCCCTATAGTCAGACAAAAACTCAGGGATCTCAGAAGGAGTAGATGAAGCGATAGAAATCGGAGGTGCATCATCATGAACCCCCTGACATCCCCAGCTTAACACAGACATTGTTTTCCAGTCCAGGACAGGATTATGAGTCTGTAACCATGGCAGACCCAGCACTAGTACATCATGTAAATTATACAGTACAAGGAAGCGAATCACCTCCTGATGAACGGGAGTCATGCGCATGGTCACTTGTGTCCAATACTGCGGTTTATTCATAGCCAATGGTGTAGAGTCAATTCCCTTCAGAGGAATAGGGACTTCCAGAGGCTCCAGACTAAAACCGCAGCGTTTAGCAAATGACCAATCCATAAGACTCAGGGCAGCGCCCGAATCCACATAGGCATCAACGGAAATGGAAGACAGTGAAAAAATCAGAGTCACAGACAAAATGAACTTAGGCTGCAGAGTACCAATGGCAAAAGATTTATCAAGCTTTTTTGTGCGTTTAGAGCATGCTGATATAACATGAGCTGAATCACCACAATAAAAACACAATCCATTTTTCCGCCTATAATTTTGCCGTTCACTTCTGGACTGAATTCTATCACATTGCATAGTCTCAGGTGCCTGTTCAGAAGACACCGCCAACTGGTGCACGGGTTTGCGCTCCCGCAAACGCCGATCAATCTGAATGGCCATAGCCATAGACTCATTCAGACCTGTAGGCGTAGGGAACCCCACCATAATATCCTTAATGGCCTCAGAAAGACCATTTCTGAAGTTTGCAGCCAGGGCGCACTCATTCCACTGAGTAAGCACCGACCATTTCCGAAATTTTTGACAATATATTTCCGCTTCATCATGCCCCTGAGAGAGGGCTAATAAAGCCTTTTCAACCTGAATCTCCAGGTTGGGTTCCTCATAGAGCAATCCCAATGCCAGAAAAAACGCATCCACACTGAGCAATGCAGGATCCCCTGGTGCCAATGCAAATGCCCAATTCTGAGGGTCGCCCCGCAGGAAAGATATTACAATCCTGACCTGTTGAGCAGGGTCTCCAGAGGAGCGAGATTTTAAAGAAAGAAACAATTTACAATTGTTCCTGAAATTCAGGAAGGTAGATCTATCTCCAGAGAAGAACTCTGGAATAGGAATTCTAGGTTCAGACATGGGAGTGTGAACAACAAAATCCTGTATGTTTTGAACTTTTGCCGCGGGATTACTCAGGCTGGAAGCCAAACTCTGGACATCCATGTTAAACAGCTAAGATCAGAGCCATTCAAGGGTTAAGAGGAGGTAAGAAGCAGCTAGACAGCAATTAAGGGCTAAGCAGCAAAACTCTGAAGGGAAAAAAAAAAAAAAAAAATTTCCCTTAAACACTTCTTTTTCTCCTGCTTCAGCCCAAACAATTAACACTTTGTGGGCCGGCTATACTGTCATGAATCCCCAATGGCTAGGGATAGCACAGGACAAGCAAAGTACAAATAAATAACGGACGAGCTCTAGGGTGATGGAACCTGGGCTGACCGCTGCCCTACGCCTGACAAACGCAACTAGAGATAGCCAGGGAGCGTGCCCACGTTGGTTCTAGACGCCACGCACCAGCCTAAGAGCCAACCAGTACTGCAGAGAAAATAAAGACCTCACCTGCCTCCAGAGGAATGAACCCCAAAAGATACAGTTGCCCCCTCACATGCATTGACGGTGAAATGAGAGGAAGGCACACACACAGAGATGATATATATAGATTCAGCAAATTGAGGCCCGCTGTAAACTAGAAAGCAGAACGACACAAAAGGGGACTGAGCTGTCAGCAAAAAACCCTAATCAAAAAAACCATCCCGAGACTACAAGAACCCATGCGCCAACTCATTGCACATGGGGAGAACCTCAGTCCACTAGAGCCACCAGCTAGCATAGAGACATAATAAGCAAGCTGGACAAAAAAACCAAACAACTGAAAAATCAGCACTTAGCTTATCCTGAAAGATCTGGGAGCAGGTAGGCAGGAACCAAACAGAGCACATCTGAATACATTGATAGCCGGCAAGGGAATGACAGAAAGGCCAGGTAAAATAGGAAACACCCAGCCTCTGATGGACAGGTGGAAACCAAAGGCCGCAACCCACCAAAGTCACCCAGTACCAGCAGTAACCACCAGAGGGAGCCCACAAACAGAATCCACAACAGGCAATGAGTCTCTCTGTCTCAATCTTTGCTGCCTTGATTTGCTTTTTACAGAATTTATTTAATTTTCTGTATTTATTTAATGCCTCCTCACTACCTACTTCCTTTAATTCTCTAAATGCTTTCTTTTTGTCCCTTATTGCGCCCCTTACAGCTCTATTTAGCCATATTGGTTTCCTCCTATTTCTAGTATGTTTATTCCCATACGGTATATACTGTGCACAGGTCCTATCCAGGATGCTAATAAACGTCTCCCATTTTCTTTGTGTATTTTTGTGTCTCAGGATATCGTCCCAGTTAATTGCACCAAGATCCTCTCATCCGTTGGAAATTTGCCCTCCTGAAGTTTAGTGTCCTTGTCACCCCCCTACTACCCATCTTATTAAAGGTTACATGAAAACTTATTATTTTGTGATCACTATTCCCCAAGTGACCCCCAACCCTTATATTTGATATGCGGTCTGGCCTGTTGGTTAATATTAGGTCTAGCAGTGCCCCCCTCCTTGTTGGGTCCTGAACCAGTTGTGAAAGGTAATTGTCTCTCATAGTTGTCAAAAACCGATTACCTTTGCTGGAACTGCAGGTTTCTGTTCCCCAATCTATTTCAGGGTAGTTGAAGTCCCCCATAATAATGACTTCTCCTTGAGTCGCAGCTTCATCTATTTGCTTTACGAGGATATTCTCCATTGCTTCCATTATTTTTGGAGATTTATAACAAATCCCTATCAGTAATTTATTTTTTCCCCCTCCCCTTATCTCCACCCACAGGGACTCTACATTTTCATTAAATTCACCTATATTATCACGCAGGATGGGTTTTAAGGAAGATTTTACATATAGACACACCCCTCCCCCTCACTTATCTGTACGGTCATTTCTGAACAGGCTATAGCCCTGCAAGTTAACAGCCCAGTCATGGCTCTCATCCAGCCACGTCTCAGATATCCCCACCATGTCATAATTATGCCTCAACAACATTAGTTCTAATTCATCCATTTTGTTGGTGAGGCTTCTGGCATTAGTATACATGCACTTGTATGTCTCTTTTGTCCAGCTTGTCATTATGAATTATTCCGGCTGAGTCGGTGTGGAGGTTATTTTTTTGTAAACTCTGCGTGGACTTTTAGTTTTTATACTGACCGCACAGTAGCCTTTTCTATCTCTGTCTATTTAGATAGTTTTGGCCTCCTTTGCTAAATCTAGTTTCATTTCTGAGTTTGTTATTTCCCTCTCCACTCACCGTCAATATTTGTGGGGGGCTATCTTTCCTTTGGGGGTTTCTCTGAGACGAGATAGTTTTCCGTTTCCATCTTCAGGGGTAGCTAGTTCTTAGGCTGTGAAGAGGTGTCTAGGCAGAGATAGGTACGCTCCACGGCTATTTCTAGTGTTGGTGTTAGGAGTAGGGATTGCGGTCAGTAAAGCTACCACCTCCCCAGAGCTTGTACTTTATTTGTTTTACCCACCAGGTCTTTTCAGTTCTGCTCCGTAATCACTAGGTCATAACAGTGATTGCTGTCGGTGGAGCTGCCACCTCCGCTGAGCTTGTCCATGATTGGCTTTACCCACCAGGTCATCTCAGTACTGCTCCGTAACCACCAGGCCATAACAGTACAGCTGGCCCACAATGTGTTAAATGCATCTCAAAAGAGGGAAAAGAAAGTTCTGAGTCATTGTTTTTGTTCTTTTTTCTTGTTGCCTGTTTTGTCTTTTTTTTCCCCTTGATTTTTGGATGGTGCGGGAGCTTGGTGCTGATATGGAGGTTCAGGATCTGTCTGCGCGTGTTGATCATCTCGCTGCAAGGGTACAGAGTATCCAAGACTATGTTGTTCAAACTCCTGTTTCTGAGCCTAGAATTCCTATCCCTGATTTGTTTTCTGGGGATAGATCTAAGTTTTTGAACTTTAAAAATAATTGCAGATTGTTTTTTTGCTCTGAGACCCCGTTCCTCTGGTGACCCCATTCAGCAGGTGAAGATTGTTATTTCTCTGCTGCATGGCGACCCGCAGGACTGGGCATTCTCCCTTGAGCCAGGGAATCCTGCATTGCTCAATGTAGATTCATTTTTTCAAGCACTTGGACTGCTTTATGACGAACCTAATTCTGTGGATCAGGTAGAAATTTTTTTACTGGCTCTGTGTCAGGATCAGGAAGCAGCAGAGATATATTGTCAGAAATTTAGAAAGTGGTCTGTGCTTACAAAATGGAATGAGGATGCCCTGGCAGCTATTTTCAGAAAGGGTCTTTCTGAAGCCCTTAAAGATGTTATGGTGGGGTTTCCCACGCCTGCTGGTTTGAATGAATCAATGTCTCTGGCCATTCAGATTGATCGGCGCCTACCTGAACGTAAGATGGTGCACCATATGGCGGTGTCCTCTGGGCAGAGTTCTGAGCCTATGCAATGTGATAGGATTTTGACGAGAGCAGAACGGCAGGAGTTCAGACGTCAGAATAGGCTGTGTTTTTACTGTGGTGACGCTACTCATGCTATCTTTGACTGCCCGAAGCGAACTAAGAGGGTTGCTAGGTCGGTTACCATCAGTACTGTACAGCCTAAATTTCTCTTGTCTATTACCCTGATTTGCTCATTGTCGTCCTTTTCTGTAATGGCATTTGTGGATTCTGGCGCTGTCCTGAACTTAATGGACCTAGAATTTGCCAAGCGCTGTGGTTTTTCCTTGGAGCCTTTGCAGAGCCCTATTCCCTTGAGGGGGATTGATGCTACGCCATTGGCCAAGAATAAACCTCAGTACTGGACACAGTTAGCCATGAACATGGCTCCAGCACATCAGGAAAATATTCGCTTTTTGGTGTTGCATAATTTGCATGATGTGGTTGTGCTGGGGTTTCCATGGTTACAGGTACATAATTCAGTGCTGGATTGGAAATCTATGTCTGTGACTAGTTGGGGTTGTCAGGGGATACATAGTGACATCCCCCTGATGTCAATTTCCTCATCCCCTTCTTCTGAAGTTCCTGAGTTTTTGTCGGATTTCCAGGATATATTTGAGGAGCCTAAATCCAGTCCTCTGCCTCCTCATAGGGACTGTGATTGCGCTATTAATTTGATTCCTGGCTGTAAGTTCCCTAAGGGTCGACTTTTCAATCTGTCTGTGCCAGAGCATGCCGCTATGCGGAGTTATGTAAAGGAGTCCTTGGAGAAGGGGCATATTCGCCCGTCTTCGTCACCGTTGGGAACGGGGTTCTTTTTTGTTGCCAAGAAGGATGGCTCCTTGAGGCCCTGTATAGATTATCGCCTTCTCAATAAGATCACGGTCAAATTCTAGTACCCTTTGCCTTTGCTCTCTGATTTGTTTGCTCGGATTAAAGGGGCTAGCTGGTTTACCAAGATTGACCTTCGAGGGGCGTATAATCTTGTTCGCATCAAACAGGGTGATGAATGGAAAACAGCATTTAATACGCCCGAAGGCCATTTTGAATATCTTGTGATGCCTTTCGGGCTCTCTAATGCTCCATCTGTGTTTCAGTCCTTTATGCATGATATTTTCCGGGAGTATCTGGATAAATTCATGATTGTATATTCGGATGATATTTTGTTTTTTTCCGATGATTGGGAGTCTCATGTGAAGCAGGTCAGGATGGTATTTCAGATTCTCCGTGCTAATACACTGTTTGTGAAGGGGTCTAAGTGCCTTTTTGGAGTTCAGAAGGTTTCTTTTCTGGGGTTCATTTTTTCTCCCTCGGCTATTGAAATGGACCCTGTTAAGGTCCAGGCTATTTATGATTGGACTCAACCCACATCTGTGAAGAGCCTTCAGAAATTTTTGGGCTTTGCTAATTTTTATCGCCGCTTCATTGCTAATTTTTCTACTGTGGTTAAACCTCTGACCGATTTGACCAAGAAAGGTGCTGATGTGGTGAATTGGTCCTCTGCGGCTGTGGAGGCCTTTCAGGAGCTTAAGCGTTGTTTTACTTCTGCCCCTGTGTTGCATCAGCCAGATGTTTCTCTCCCTTTTCAGGTTGAGGTTGACGCTTCTGAGATTGGGGCAGGAGCTGTTCTGTCTCAGAGAAGTTCTGATGGCTCTGTGTTGAAACCGTGTGCTTTCTTCTCCAGAAAGTTTTCGCCTGCTGAGCGTAATTATGATGTCGGCAATCGGGAGTTGTTGGCTATGAAGTGGGCATTTGAGGAGTGGCGACATTGGCTTGAGGGAGCTAAGCATCGTGTTGTGGTCTTGACCGATCATAAGAATCTGATTTACCTTGAGTCTGCCAAGCGGTTGAATCCTAGACAGGCTCGGTGGTCTTTGTTTTTCTCCCGTTTTGATTTTTTGGTCTCGTATCTTCCGGGATCTAAGAATGTGAAGGCTGATGCCCTGTCTAGGAGTTTTTTGCCTGATTCTCCGGGAGTCCGTGAGCCGGCTGGTATTCTCAAGGAGGGGGTGATTCTTTCTGCTATCTCCCCTGATTTGCGGCGGGTGCTTCAGGAGTTTCAGGCTGATAGACCTGACCGCTGTCCTGTGGGGAAATTGTTTGTTCCTGATAGATGGACTAGTAAGGTGATTTCTGAGATTCATTGTTCGGTGTTGGCCGGTCATCGTGGGATCTTTGGTACCAGAGATTTGGTTGCCAGGTCCTTTTGGTGGCCTTCTTTGTCACGGGATGTGCGTTCCTTCGTGCAGTCCTGTGGGACCTGTGCCCGGGCTAAGCCCTGCTGTTCTCGTGCTAGTAGGTTGCTTTTGCCTTTGCCTATCCCTGAGAGGCCCTGGACGCATATTTCCATGGATTTTATTTCTGATCTTCCTGTTTCTCAGAAGATGTCTGTCATCTGGGTGGTTTGTGACCGGTTTTCTAAAATGGTCCACTTGGTACCTTTGCCTAAGTTGCCTTCCTCCTCTGATTTGGTTCCTTTGTTTTTCCAGCATGTGGTTCGTTTGCATGGTATTCCGGAGAATATTGTGTCTGACAGAGGTACCCAGTTTGTTTCTAGGTTTTGGCGTTCCTTTTGTGTTAGAATGGGCATTAATTTGTCTTTTTCTTCGGCATTTTACCCTCAGACAAATGGACAGACGGAGCGAACCAATCAGACCTTGGAAACCTATTTGAGATGCTTTGTGTCTGCTGATCAGGATGATTGGGTTACCTTCTTGCCGTTGGCCGAGTTTGCCCTTAATAATCGGGCTAGTTCGGCTACTTTGGTTTCGCCTTTTTTTTGTAACTTCGGTTTTCATCCTCGTTTTTCTTCAGGGCAGGTTGAGCCTTCGGACTGTCCTGGGGTAGATTCTGTGGTGGACAGGTTGCAGCGGATTTGGACTCATGTGGTGGACAATTTAACATTGTCTCAGGAAAAGGCTCAACGTTTTGCTAACCGCCGTCGGTGCGTTGGTCCCCGGCGGTTGTCTTCTCGTCATGTTCCTATGAAGGTCTCTTCCCCTAAGTTCAAGCCTCGTTTTATTGGTCCTTATAGGATTTCGGAAATTATCAATCCGGTGTCTTTTCGTTTGGCCCTTCCAGCTTCTTTTTCCATTCATAATGTGTTCCATAGATCTTTGTTGCGGAGATATGTGGTGCCCATGGTTCCCTCTGTTGACCCTCCTGCTCCGATGTTGGTTGAGGGGGAGCTGGAATATGTGGTGGAGAAGATTTTGGATTCTCGTCTTTCAAGGCGGAAACTTCAGTATCTGGTCAAGTGGAAGGGTTATGGCCAGGAGGATAACTCTTGGGTTTTTGCCTCCGATGTCCATGCTGCCGATTTGGTACGTGCTTTTCATTTGGCTCGTCCCGATCGGCCTGGGGGCTCTGGTGAGGGTTCGGTGACCCCTCCTCAAGAGGGGGGGGTACTGTTGTGAATTCCGTTCTTGGGCTCCATCCTGTGGTCATGAATGGTATTTTTGGGAGTTCTGCTCTTAGGCTCCCTCTGTTGGTTTCAAGTGAAACTTAGCAGCTGCTTTCACTAATCGGTGCCCTGGCCTTGTTATTTAACTGGGCTTTAGGCTGTAGCTGATGCCAGCTGTCAATGTTTCTTCCTGTGGATTCAGTCCTTTCCTGGAAGTTCTCTGTTGGCCAGTCCATTTCAGCTTAAGATAAGTTCTGCTAGTTTTTGGGTGTTTCCCTGCTTATGACCTTCTGTTCAGTTTAAGTTATGTCTCTTTTGTCCAGCTTGTCATTATGAATTATTCCGGCTAGTTGGAAGCTCTGGGGTCGCAGATTTGCTCCTCCACACCGTGAGTCGGTGTGGAGGTTATTTTTTGTAAACTCTGCGTGGACTTTTAGTTTTTATACTGACCGCACAGTAGCCTTTTCTATCTCTGTCTATTTAGATAGTTTTGGCCTCCTTTGCTAAATCTAGTTTCATTTCTGAGTTTGTCATTTCCCTCTCCACTCACCGTCAATATTTGTGGGGGGCTATCTTTCCTTTGAGGGTTTCTCTGAGGCGAGATAGTTTTCCGTTTCCATCTTCAGGGGTAGCTAGTTCTTAGGCTGTGAAGAGGCGTCTAGGCAGAGATAGGTACGTGTTATGATCCTTAGTGGCTGAGGATCACAGAATGAACTAGCTAAGTTACTGAACATAGAACGAGCTCTAGGGAGGTGGTAACTGGACTGACCGCAAAACCTGATCCTAACAAACACACTAAAGGTAGTGAACGTGCCTAAATTCCTGGACGTCTCGACGCAGCCTGAGAAACTTGCTACCCCTATAGAGAAAGTAAGACCTCACTTGCCTCAGAGAAATGACCCCAAAGATATAGAAAGCCCCCAACAAATAATAACGGTGAGGTAAGGGGAAAATACAAAATGTAGAAATGAAAACAGATTCAGCAAATGAGGCCTACTAATACTAGATAGCAGAAGACAGGCAGGGAACTGTGTGGTCAGTAAAAAACCCTATACAAAATATCCACGCTGAGAATACAAGAACCCCCACACCAACTAACGGTGTGAGGGGAGAAACTCAGCCCCCTAGAGCTACCAGCAAGCAAGGAAATCACATATTAGTAAGCTGGACAAGGACAAATAAATAACCAAGAAACAAATTTAACACTGATGAGCAAAAAATAACCAAACAGAAACTTAGCTTCTCTTGGCGAGACTGATAACGAAGGGATTCAGGAGAGATAAAAATAGCACTGAATACATCGACAGCAGGCAACCACTGAAAGTCCAGGTGAGCTAAATAGGAAACCAGCTAACAGATAACGAGACAGCTGAACCAGCCTCAGACCTGCAGAATGACACAAAGAGCCACCAGAGGGAGCCCAAAGACAGAGTTCACAACAGTACCCCCCCCCTTGAGGAGGGGTCACCGAACCCTCACCAAAACCCCCAGGGCGATCAGGATGAGCCACATGGAAGGCACGAACCAAATCGGCCGCATGAACATCAGAGGCGACAACCCAGGAATTATCCTCCTGACCATAGCCCTTCCACTTAACCAAATACTGAAGCCTCCGTCTAGAAACACGAGAATCCAAGATCTTCTCCACCACGTACTCCAATTCGCCCTCAACCAGCACCAGGGCAGGGGGCTCAACAGAAGGAACCACAGGCACCACATACCTCCGCAACAAAGACCTATGGAACACGTTATGAATGGCAAACGATGCTGGGAGGTCCAAACGAAATGACACCGGGTTAAGGATTTCCAAAATCTTATAAGGACCGATGAAGCGAGACTTGAATTTAGGAGAGGAGACCTTCATAGGAACATACCGAGAAGACAGTCATACCAAATCCCCAACACGAAGTCGGGGACCCTGTTATGACCCCAATGGCAGAGGGTCTCAAAAGTACATACCAAGTCTGCAAACACAAAAAACCAGCTCATAGGGCAGTGGTAACTGGGCTGACCATATAGCTAATCCTAGCACCACAAATAGCAGCAGCTGGGGAACGTGCCTACATTGGTTCTAGACGTCTCGCGCCAGCCGGAGAACTAACTGACCCTAGAAGGGAAAAGATAGACCTTTCTTGCCTCCAGAGAAAGCCCCCAAAAGTTGGATACAAGCCCCCAACAAATAATAACGGTGAGGTAAGGAGAAAAGACAAACGTAAGAATGAACTAGATATTTAGCAAAGAGAGGCCCACTGACTAATAGCAGAATATAGTAAGATGACTTATATGGTCAGCAAAAACCCTATCAAAATTTCCACGCTGGATATTCAAGAACCCCCGAACCGTCTAACGACCCGGGGGGAGAACACCAGCCCCCTAGAGCTTCCAGCAAAATCAGGAATCACATTTAGTACAAGCTGGACAAAAAATAAGAGCTAAGCAAATAACCAAAAAACAAGGAAGCAGGACTTAGCTTAATTTTGCAAGATCCAAGACCAGCAGACAGGAGCAAACAGAAAGGAACTGATTACAACGATGCCAGGCACTGGACTGAGAAACCAGGAAGTTTATATAGCAACACCCCTGGACTAACGACCCAGGTGGGTGCCAAACTGAGGAAAGACAATCCCAGAGTCATATCACTAGTGACCACAAGAGGGAGCCAAAAAAGTCTAATTCACAACAGTAACCCCCTTTAAGGAGGGGTCACCGAACCCTCACCAAGACCACCAGGGCGATCAGGATGAGCAGCGTGAAAGGCACGAACTAAATCAGCCGCATGCACATCAGAGGCAACCACCCAGGAATTATCCTCCTGACCATAGCCCTTCCACTTGACCAGATACTGAAGCCTCCGCCTGGAGAGACGAAAATACAAGATCTTCTCCACCACGTACTCCAACTCGCCCTCAACCAACACCGGAGCAGGAGGCTCAACAGAAGGAACCACAGGTACAACGTACCGCCGCAACAAAGACCTATGGAACACGTTGTGAATGGCAAACGACACCGGAAGATCCAAGCGAAAGGACACAGGATTAAGGATTTCCAATATCTTGTAAGGACCGATGAAGCAAGGCTTAAATTTAGGAGAGGAGACCTTCATAGGAACAAATCGAGAAGACAGCCATACCAAATCCCCAACACGAAGTCGGGGACCCACACCGCGGCGGCGGTTGGCAAAACGCTGAGCCTTCTCCTGTGACAACTTCAAGTTGTCCACCACATGATTCCTGATCCGCTGCAACCTATCCACCACGGAATCTACCCCAGGACAGTCAGAAGGCTCCACATGTCCCGAGGAAAAACGAGGATGGAAACCAGAGTTGCAAAAAAAAGGCGAAACCAAAGTAGCGGAACTAGCCCGATTATTAAGGGCAAACTTTTCAGCCAACGGCAAGAAGGTCACCCAATCATCCTGATCTGCAGAAACAAAACACCTCAAATAAGCCTCCAGAGTCTGATTAGTTCGCTCCGTTTGTCCATTAGTCTGAGGATGAAAGGCAGACGAAAACAACAAATCAATGCCCATCTTAGCACAAAAGGATCGCCAGAACCTGGAAACAAACTGGGATCCTCTGTCAGACACAATATTCTCAGGAATGCCGTGTAAACGAACCACATTCTGAAAGAACAAAGGAACCAGATCGGAAGAGGAAGGCAGCTTAGGCAAAGATACCAAATGGACCATCTTGGAAAAGCGATCACATACCACCCAGATGACAGACATGCCCTGAGACACCGTAAGATCTGAAAGAAATCCATGGAAATGTGTGTCCAAGGCCTCTTCGGGACAGGCAAGGGCAAGAGCAACCCGCTGGCACGAGAACAGCAAGGCTTAGCTCGAGCACAAGTCCCACAGGACTGCACAAATGACCGCACATCCCGTGACAAGGAAGGCCACCAAAAGGACCTAGCCACCAGATCTCTGGTGCCAAAAATTCCCGGATGCCCTGCCAACACCGAGGAATGAACCTCGGAAATGACTCTGCTGGTCCACTTATCAGGAACAAACAGTCTGTCAGGTGGACAAGAGTCAGGTCTACCAGCCTGAAATCTCTGCAACACACGTCGCAAATCCGGAGAAATGGCTGACAGGATAACTCCCTCTTTGAGAATACCAACTGGTTCTGCGACTCCAGGAGAGTCAGGCACAAAGCTCCTTGAAAGAGCATCAGCCTTCACATTCTTTGAACCTGGTAAATACGAGACCACAAAGTCGAAACGGGAGAAAAACAATGACCAGCGGGCCTGTCTAGGATTCAGGCGTTTAGCAGACTCGAGATACATCAGATTTTTGTGATCAGTCAAGACCACCACACGATGCTTAGCACCCTCGAGCCAATGACGCCACTCCTCAAATGCCCACTTCATGGCTAACAACTCCCGATTGCCAACATCATAATTCCGCTCAGCAGGCGAAAACTTCCTAGAGAAAAAAGCACATGGTCTCATTACAGAGCAACCAGGGCCTCTCTGCGACAAAATGGCCCCTGCCCCAATCTCAGAAGCATCCACTTCAACCTGAAAGGGAAGTGAGACATCAGGCTGGCACAAAACAGGCGCCGAAGTAAACCGGCGCTTCAACTCTTGAAAGGCTTCCACGGCTGCAGGAGCCCAGTTAGCAACATCAGAACCTTTCTTGGTCATATCCGTCAAAGGTTTAACAACGCTAGAAAAATTAGCGATAGAACGACGGTAGAAGTTAGCAAAACCCAAGAACTTCTGAAGACTCTTAACTGACGTGGGTTGAGTCCAATCATGAATAGCTCGGACCTTGACTGGGTCCATCTCCACCGCAGAAGGGGAAAAAATAAAACCCAAAAAGGGAACCTTCTGTACTCCAAAGAGACACTTTGAGCCCTTAACAAACAAAGCATTCTCACGCAAAACCTGAAACACCATCCTGACCTGCTCTACATGCGAGTCCCAATCATCAGAAAAAAACAGAATATCATCCAGATAAACAATCATAAATTTATCCAGATACTTCCGGAAAATATCATGCATAAAGGACTGAAACACTGAAGGAGCATTAAATCAGGTGTTTGGTCAGACAACACCACCAGAGGATTCGCGGCTTTGCGCTCCCGCAAACGCCGGTCAATTTGAATAGCCAGCGCCATGGAATCATTCAGACCTGTAGGAATGGAGAAACCCACCATCACATTCTTAATGGCTTCAGAAAGGCCATTTCTGAAATTTGCGGCCAGAGCACACTCATTCCACTGAGTAAGCACGGACAATTTCCGAAATTTTTGGCAATACACTTCAGCTTCATCCTGACCCTGAGAAATAGCCAGCAAGGCTTTTTCTGCCTGAATTTCAAGATTGGGTTCCTCGTAAAGCAATCCGAGCGCCAGAAAAAACGCATCAATATTTGCCAATGCCGGATCTCCTGGCGCTAGCGAGAAGGCCCAATCCTGAGGGTCGCCCCGTAAGAAAGAGATAACAATTTTTACTTGCTGAGCTGAGTCTCCAGATGAACGGGGTCTCAGAGATAGAAACAATTTACAATTATTCCTGAAATTCCTAAACTTAAATCGGTCTCCAGAGAACAGTTCAGGAATAGGTATTTTAGGTTCAGACATTGGACTACTGGTAACAAAATCTTGTATGCCCTGCACACGAGCAGCAAGCTAATCCACACTTGTAATCAAAGTCTGGACATTCATGTCTGCAGCAAGCACAAGCCACTCAGAGGTAAAGGGGAGGAAAAAAAAGAGAGGAAAGGAAAAAAAAAAAAAAACAAACTCAGACTTTCCTTTCTTGTAATCCCACTTCTGCAATGCATTAAACATTCAACCTTGGCCTGGCATACTGTTATGACCCCAATGGCAGAGGGTCTCAAAAGTACATACCAAGTCTGCAAACACAAAAAACCAGCTCATAGGGCAGTGGTAACTGGGCTGACCATATATCTAATCCTAGCACCACAAATAGCAGCAGCCGGGGAACGTGCCTACGTTGGTTCTAGACGTCTCGCGCCAGCCGGAGAACTAACTGACCCTAGAAGGGAAAAGATAGACCTTTCTTGCCTCCAGAGAAAGCCCCCAAAAGTTGGATACAAGCCCCCAACAAATAATAACGGTGAGGTAAGGAGAAAAGACAAACGTAAGAATGAACTAGATATTTAGCAAAGAGAGGCCCACTGACTAATAGCAGAATATAGTAAGATGACTTATATGGTCAGCAAAAACCCTATCAAAATTTCCACGCTGGATATTCAAGAACCCCCGAACCGTCTAACGGCCCGGGGGGAGAACACCAGCCCCCTAGAGCTTCCAGCAAAATCAGGAATCACATTTAGTACAAGCTGGACAAAAAATAAGAGCTAAGCAAATAACCAAAAAACAAGGAAGCAGGACTTAGCTTAATTTTGCAAGATCCAAGACCACTCGATATTAATAAATACCGCGCTCCAAGGGTTTAAAAATAGTTGGAAATAAACCAAAAGTTAGATGCTAATTCACTTTGGACCGGTAAATTTAGCAGCATATAGGGGGAGTGTACAGCACTATTGTCAAAACAGCCGTTGGCTACAACCAATATAACCAACAGTTTGAAGTAGCTTACAGTTAATACGTGCCTTAAATACAATTAGAATAATTGGCTGATAACCCACATACCATACTGGTTTCGCTGCTTGCTTAAGGTGAAAAATGGTCCCAGATGTGTAAGGTGCTCTACCGCGGTGGACCGAGGGAGGTGGTCAGGGAACCCTGAGGAAGGAGTGCGGTACACTCCGAAACGCGTTGGTTTGCTTTGTGTCCCAAACGAGACTCCGTAGGCCTGTGACGTCACACGCTGCCTAGCAGCGCCGGCCATTATTCCAGTACAACCAGGATCGTCTCCGGCCGGGACGGTTCCTGGCTCTGTACTGTGCATCGGTACCCGGTCTTCTCGCTGGATAAGCGGTATCGGCGTGCTCCCTGCTTATCGCCACCGCTCCCAAAGGACCACCTCCCTCGGTCCACCGCGGTAGAGCACCTTACACATCTGGGACCATTTTTCACCTTAAGCAAGCAGCGAAACCAGTATGGTATGTGGGTTATCAGCCGATTATTCTAATTGTATTTAAGGCACGTATTAACTGTAAGCTACTTCAAACTGTTGGTTATATTGGTTGTAGCCAACGGCTGTTTTGACAATAGTGCTGTACACTCCCCCTATATGCTGCTAAATTTACCGGTCCAAAGTGAATTAGCATCTAACTTTTGGTTTATTTCCAACTATTTTTAAACCCTTGGAGCGCGGTATTTATTAATATCGAGTGGTTTATTTGCTGTGGCAGAGTGTGCACAGATCTGCCTTAATACCTGCAGCACTTGGGTTGGTCTTCTTAGTAGCGCCAGTGTGCTTTATTGTTGTGTTTCTTAAGATCCAAGACCAGCAGACAGGAGCAAACAGAAAGGAACTGATTACAATGATGCCAGGCACTGGACTGAGAAACCAGGAAGTTTATATAGCAACACCCCTGGACTAACGACCCAGGTGGGTGCCAAACTGAGGAAAGACAATCCCAGAGTCATATCACTAGTGACCACAAGAGGGAGCCAAAAAAGTCTAATTCACAACAGGACCCACACCGCGACGGCGGTTGGCAAAGCGCTGAGCCTTCTCCTGTGACAACTTCAAATTGTCCACCACATGGTTCCAAATCTGCTGCAACCTATCCACCACAGAATCCACCCCAGGACAGTCAGAAGGCTCGACCTGACCCGAGGAGAAACGAGGATGAAAACCAGAATTGCAGAAAAAAGGCGAAACCAAAGTAGCAGAACTAGCCCGATTATTAAGGGCAAACTCGGCCAATGGCAAAAAAGTCACCCAATCATCCTGATCAGCAGAAAAAAAACATCTTAAATAAGTTTCCAAGGTCTGATTAGTTCGCTCGGTTTGGCCATTCGTCTGAGGATGGAAGGCCGACGAAAAAGACAAATCAATGCCCATCTTAGCACAAAAGATCCGCCAAAATCTGGACACAAACTGGGATCCTCTGTCAGACACAATATTTTCAGGGATGCCATGCAAGCGAACCACATTCTGAAAAAATAGAGGAACCAAATCGGAGGAGGAAGGCAACTTAGGCAAGGGCACCAAATGGACCATTTTGGAAAAACGATCACACACCACCCAGATGACAGACATTCTCTGAGAGACTGGAAGATCCGAAATAAAATCCATGGAAATATGCGTCCAAGGCCTCTTCGGGACAGGCAAAGGCAAAAGCAAACCGCTGGCACGAGAACAGCAAGGCTTAGCCCGAGCACAAATCCTACAGGACTGCACAAAGAAACGCACATCCCGAGACAAGGAAGGCCACCAGAAGGACCTAGCCACCAAATCTCTGGTACCAAAAATCCCAGGATGGCCTGCCAACACCGAAGAATGAACCTCGGAAATAACTCTGCTGGTCCATCTATCTGGGACAAACAGTCTCTCTGGTGGGCAACGGTCAGGTCTATCCGCCTGAAATTTCTGCAGCACTCATCACAAATATGGGGAAATGGCAGACAAAATCACTCCCTCTCTGAGGATACCAGCCGGCTCTGAAACTCCCGGAGAGTCAGGCACAAAACTCCTAGAAAGAGCATCAGCCTTCACGTTCTTCGAACCAGGCAGGTACGAGACCATGAAATCAAAACGGGAGAAAAACAACGACCAACGAGCCTGTCTAGGATTCAGCCGCTTGGCAGACTCGAGATAAATCAGATTTTTGTGATCAGTTAAGACCACCACACGATGCTTAGCTCCCTCGAGCCAATGTCGCCACTCCTCAAATGCCCACTTCATAGCCAACAACTCCCGATTACCAACATCATAATTCCGCTCGGCAGGCGAAAACTTTCTTGAAAAGAAAGCACAAGGTTTCATCACAGAGCAATCAGAGCTTCTCTGCGACAAAACAGCCCCTGCTCCAATCTCAGAAGCATTAACCTCGACCTGAAAAGGAAGAGAGACATCAGGCTGACACAAAACTGGAGCCGAAGAAAACCGGCGCTTCAGCTCCCGAAAGGCTTCCACGGCCGCAGGAGACCAATTAGTCACATCAGAACCCTTCTTGGTCAGATCTGCCAAGGGTTTAACCACGCCAGAAAAATTAGCAATGAAGCGACGGTAAAAATTAGCAAAACCCAAGAACTTCTGAAGACTCTTAACAGATGTAGGCTGAGTCCAGTCATGAATAGCCTGGACCTTGACTGGGTCCATCTCAATAGTAGAAGGAGAAAAAATAAAACCCAAAAAGGAAACCTTCTGTACTCCGAAGAGACATTTTGAGCCCTTCACAAATAAGGCATTAGCACGCAGGACCTGAAATACCATCCTGACCTGCTTCACATGGGACTCCCAGTCCTCAGAAAAGACCAAAATGTCATCCAGATACACAATCATAAATTTATCCAGATATTCTCGGAAGATGTCATGCATGAAGGACTGGAACACAGAAGGAGCATTAGAGAGTCCAAAAGGCATCCCCAAGTACTCAAAATGGCCTTCGGGCGAATTAAATGCTGTTTTCCATTCATCTCCCTGCTTTATGCGCACAAGGTTATACGCACCACGAAGATCTATCTTGGTGAACCAACTGGATCCCTTAATCCGAGCAAACAGATCAGATAATAATGGCAAAGGATACTGAAATTTGACCGTGATTTTATTTAGAAGACGATAATCTATACAAGGTCTCAGAGAACCATCCTTCTTGCCACAAAAAAGAATTCTGCACCAAGAGGGGAGGAGGACGGGCGAATATGTCCCTTCTCTAAAGACTCCTTTATATAACTCCGCATCACGGCATGTTCTGGTACAGACAAATTAAAAAGTCGTCCCCTAGGGAACTTACTACCAGGAATCAAATTTATAGCACAATCACAATCCCTGTGAGGAGGCAGGGCACCGGATCTGGGCTCATCAAATACATCCTGGTAGTCCGACAAAAACTCAGGGACCTCAGAAGGAGTGGAAAAAGCAATTGACACCAAAGGAGCATCGCCATGAATCCCCTGGCAACCCCAACTTGAAACAGACATAGCTTTCCAATCCAAAACTGGATTATGAGCCTGCAGCCATGGCAGACCCAAAACGACAACATCATGCAAATTTTGTAGCACAAGAAAGCGAATCACCTCCTGATGTACAGGAGTCATGCACATGGTCACTTGAGTCCAATACTGAGGCTTATTCTCAGCCAATGGTGTAGCATCAATTCCCCTCAGTGAAATAGGGAATTCCAAAGGCTCCAGGACAAAACCACAGCGCCTGGCAAACGACAAATCCATCAGGTTCAGGGCAGCACCTGAATCCACAAAAGCCATAACCGAATAGGAAGACAAAGAACAAATTAAAGTAACAGACAAAATGAATTTAGGCTGTATAGTACCAACGGTGACAGATTTAGCAATTTTTTTTACGCGCTTAGAGCATGCTGAGATAACATGAGTTGAATCACCACAGTAAAAGCACAACCCATTTTGACGTCTATGATCTTGCCGCTCAATTCTGGTCAGAATTCGGTCGCATTGCATAGACTCAGGTCTCTGTTCAGAAAACACCGCCAGATGGTGCGCAGATTTGCGCTCCCGCAAACGCCGATCAGTCTGAATGGCCAAAGCCATTGAGTCATTCAGACTTGCAGGCGTGGGGAACCCCACCATAACATTCTTAATGGCTTCAGAAAGACCTTCTCTGAAATTTGCAGCCAGGGCACACTCATTCCATTGAGTAAGCACCGACCATTTCTGAAATTTTTGACAATACACCTCAGCTTCATCCTGGCCCTGAGAGAGAGCCAGCAAGGCCTTTTCAGCCTGGTTCTCAAGATTAGGTTCCTCATAAAGCAATCCAAGCGCCAGAAAAAACGCATCCACATTTAGCAATGCAGGATCTCCTGGCGCCAGGGAGAAAGCCCAATCTTGAGGGTCGCCACGTAACAGGGAGATAACAATTCTAACTTGCTGAGCGGAATCACCAGAGGAACGAGGTCTCAAAGAAAGAAATAATTTACAATTATTCTTAAAATTCAGAAACCTAGATCTATCTCCAGAAAACAACTCAGGAATAGGTACTTTTGGCTCAGACATAGGACTGTGAACAACAAAATCCTGAATGCTTTGCACCCTTGCAGCAAGATGATCCACACTAGAAGTCAGACTCTGAATATCCATGTCTGCAGCTGAACTCAAAGCCACCCAGAGATTAAGGGGATGAGAGAAGCTGGACAGACTGCAGCAAAGGGAGAGGAAAAAAAAATTGTACTCAGGACTTCTCTTATCCCACTTCTGCGATGCATTAAACACTCTGGTGGCCTGCTGTACTGTTATGATCCTTAGTGGCTGAGGATCACAGAATGAACTAGCTAAGTTACTGAACATAGAACGAGCTCTAGGGAGGTGGTAACTGGACTGACTGCAAAACCTGATCCTAACAAACACACTAAAGGTAGCCGGTGAACGTGCCTAAATTCCTGGACGTCTCGACGCAGCCTGAGAAACTTGCTACCCCTATAGAGAAAGTAAGACCTCACTTGCCTCAGAGAAATGACCCCAAAGATATAGAAAGCCCCCAACAAATAATAACGGTGAGGTAAGGGGAAAATACAAAACGTAGAAATGAAAACAGATTCAGCAAATGAGGCCCACTAATACTAGATAGCAGAAGACAGGCAGGGAACTGTGCGGTCAGTAAAAAACCCTATACAAAATATCCACGCTGAGAATACAAGAACCCCCACACCAACTAACGGTGTGAGGGGAGAAACTCAGCCCCCTAGAGCTACCAGCAAGCAAGGAAATCACATATTAGTAAGCTGGACAAGGACAAATAAATAACCAAGAAACAAATTTAACACTGATGAGCAAAAAATAACCAAACAGAAACTTATCTTCTCTTGGCGAGACTGATAACGAAGGGATTCAGGAGAGATAAAAATAGCACTGAATACATCGACAGCAGGCAACCACTGAAAGTCCAGGTGAGCTAAATAGGAAACCAGCTAACAGATAACGAGACAGCTGAACCAGCCTCAGACCTGCAGAATGACACAAAGAGCCACCAGAGGGAGCCCAAAGACAGAGTTCACAACAGGTACGCTCCACGGCTATTTCTAGTGTTGGTGTTAGGAGTAGGGATTGCGGTCAGTAAAGCTACCACCTCCCCAGAGCTTGTACTTTATTTGTTTTACCCACCAGGTCTTTTCAGTTCTGCTCCGTAATCACTAGGTCATAACAGTGATTGCTGTCGATGGAGCTGCCACCTCCGTTGAGCTTGTCCATGATTGGTTTTACCCACCAGGTCATCTCAGTACTGCTCCGTAACCACCAGGCCATAACAGGAGGCTGGTGCTATATACTGGTGACAGGGGAGGCTGGTGCTATATACTGTTGACAGGGGAGGCTGGTGCTATATACTGGTGACAAGAGAGGCTGGTGCTATATACTGGTGACCAGGTAGGCTGGTGCTATATACTGGTGACAGGGGAGGCTGGTGCTATATACTGGTGACAATAGAGGCTGGTGCTATATACTGGTGACCAGGTAGGCTGGTGCTATATACTGGTGACAGGGGAGGCTGGTGCTATATACTGGTGACAAGAGAGGCTGGTGCTATATACTGGTGACGGGAGGTTGGTGCTGCTATTTACTGGTGAAAAGAGGAGGCTGGTGCTGCTTTATACTGGGGAACAGGGGAGGCTGGTTTTGCTATATACTGGGAAACAGGGGAGGCTGAAGCTGCTATATACTGGGGACCCGGGGAGGCTGGTGCTGCTATTTACTGGGGAACAGGGGACGTTGGAGCTGCTATATACTGGGGAACAGGGGAGGCTGGAGCTGCTATATACTGGGGAACAGAGGAGGCTGGAGCTGCTATATACTGGGGAACAGGGGAGGCTGGAGCTGCTATATACTGGGGAACGGGAGGCTGGTGCTGCTATATACTGGGGAACAGGGGAGGCTGGTGCTGCTATATACTGAGGAGGCTGGAGCTGTTGTATACTGGGGAACAGGGGAGGCTGACAGTGATGCATTTTCCCCCCTGGGCCAGTCACCAGGCAGCTGTTCAGGGCCGCCGGAGTATCGGCACTGTACTGTTATGACCCCAATGGCGAGGGTCTCAGAGGTACGTGGAAGTCTGCAGAATACAAAAATCCAGCTCATAGGGCAGTGGTAACTGGGTTGACCATATATCTACTCCTAACGCCAACACTAGAAGTAGCCGGGGATCATTCCTACGTTGATTCTAGATGACACGCTCCAGCCGGAGAATCTAGCTACCCCTAGTAGAGGAAAACAAAAGACCTTTCTTGCCTCCAGAGAAGGGGACCCCAAAGCTGGATAGAAGCCCCCCACAAATAATAACGGTGAGGTAAGAGGAAATGACAAACACAGAAATGAACCAGGTTTAGCACAGAGAGGCCCGCTTACTGATAGCAGAATAAAGAAAGGTAACTTATATGGTCAACAAAAACCCTATCAAAATCCACACTGGAAATTCAAGAACCCCCGAACCGTCTAACGGTCCGGGGGGAGAACACCAGCCCCCTAGAGCTTCCAGCAAAGGTCAGGATATAGATTTGGAACAAGCTGGACAAAAATACAAAACCAAAACAAATAGCAAAAAGCAAAAGGCAGACTTAGCTGATATAACTGGAACCAGGATCAGTAGACAAGAGCACAGCAGACTAGCTCTGATAACTACGTTGCCAGGCATTGAACTGAAGGTCTAGGGAGCTTATATAGCAACACCCCTAACTAACGACCCAGGTGCGGATAAAAGGAATGACAGAAAAACCAGAGTCAAAAAACTAGTAACCACTAGAGGGAGCAAAAAGCAAATTCACAACAGTACCCCCCCCTTAGTGAGGGGTCACCGAACCCTCACCACGACCACCAGGGCGATCAGGATGAGCGGCATGAAAGGCACGAACTAAATCGGCCGCATGAACATCAGAGGCGACCACCCAGGAATTATCCTCCTGACCATAGCCCTTCCACTTGACCAGGTACTGAAGCCTCCGCCTGGAGAGGCGAGAATCCAAGATCTTCTCCACCACGTACTCCAACTCGCCCTCAACCAACACCGGAGCAGGAGGCTCAGCAGAAGGAACTACAGGCACAATGTACCGCCGCAACAAGGACCTATGAAATACATTGTGAATAGCAAACGACACAGGAAGATCCAGACGAAAAGATACAGGATTAAGGATTTCCAATATCTTGTAAGGCCCAATAAAACGAGGTTTAAATTTGGGAGAGGAGACCTTCATAGGAACAAAGCGGGAAGAAAGCCATACCAAATCCCCAACGCGTAGTCGGGGACCCACACCGCGGCGGCGGTTGGCAAAGCGCTGAGCCCTCTCCTGTGACAACTTCAAGTTGTCCACCACATGATTCCAGATCCGCTGCAACCTATCTACCACAGAATCCACCCCAGGACAGTCAGAAGGCTCCACATGACCCGAAGAAAAGCGAGGATGGAAACCAGAGTTGCAGAAAAAAGGCGAAACCAAGGTGGCGGAACTAGCCCGATTATTAAGGGCAAACTCAGCCAACGGCAAGAATGTCACCCAATCGTCCTGATCAGCAGAGACAAAACACCTCAAATAAGCCTCCAAAGTCTGATTGGTTCGCTCCGTCTGTCCATTAGTCTGAGGATGGAAAGCAGACGAAAACGACAAATCAATGCCCATCCTACTACAAAAGGATCGCCAGAACCTAGAAACGAACTGGGATCCTCTGTCTGACACAATATTCTCAGGGATGCCGTGCAAACGAACCACGTTCTGGAAAAACACAGGAACCAGATCGGAAGAGGAAGGCAGCTTAGGCAAAGGAACCAAATGGACCATCTTGGAGAAGCGATCACATATCACCCAGATAACGGACATGCCCTGAGATAGCGGAAGATCAGAAATGAAATCCATGGAGATATGTGTCCAAGGTCTCTTCGGGACAGGCAAGGGCAAGAGCAAACCGCTGGCACGAGAACAGCAAGGCTTAGCTCGAGCACAAGTCCCACAGGACTGCACAAATGACCGCACATCCCTTGACAAGGAAGGCCACCAAAAGGACCTGGCCACCAGACCTCTGGTGCCAAAAATTCCCGGGTGACCTGCCAACACTGAGGAATGAACCTCGGAAATGACTCTGCTGGTCCATTTATCCGGGACAAACAGTCTGTCAGGTGGACAAGACTCAGGCCTATCAGCCTGAAATCTCTGCAACACACGTCGCAGATCCGGAGAAATAGCTGACAAGATAACTCCATCTTTAAGAATACCAACAGGATCAGCGACTCCAGGAGCATCAGGCACAAAGCTCCTAGAAAGAGCATCGGCCTTCACATTCTTTGAACCTGGTAAATACGAGACAACAAAATCAAAGCGGGAGAAAAACAATGACCAGCGGGCCTGTCTCGGATTAAGGCGTTTAGCAGACTCGAGATACATCAAGTTTTTGTGATCAGTCAAGACCACCACACGATGCTTAGCACCCTCGAGCCTGCCTCCAGAGAAGGGGACCCCAAAGCTGGATAGAAGCCCCCCACAAATAATAACGGTGAGGTAAGAGGAAATGACAAACACAGAAATGAACCAGGTTTAGCACAGAGAGGCCCGCTTACTGATAGCAGAATAAAGAAAGGTAACTTATATGGTCAACAAAAACCCTATCAAAATCCACACTGGAAATTCAAGAACCCCCGAACCGTCTAACGGTCCGGGGGGAGAACACCAGCCCCCTAGAGCTTCCAGCAAAGGTCAGGATATAGATTTGGAACAAGCTGGACAAAAATACAAAACCAAAACAAATAGCAAAAAGCAAAAGGCAGACTTAGCTGATATAACTGGAACCAGGATCAGTAGACAAGAGCACAGCAGACTAGCTCTGATAACTACGTTGCCAGGCATTGAACTGAAGGTCTAGGGAGCTTATATAGCAACACCCCTAACTAACGACCCAGGTGCGGATAAAAGGAATGACAGAAAAACCAGAGTCAAAAAACTAGTAACCACTAGAGGGAGCAAAAAGCAAATTCACAACACTGTACTTTTGATTGCGGCCGCCAAAACTTAATTTGAGCGTGGCTGGCAGACTTCTTCCGTCTCTTGGAGACGCGAATACATTTGAATGCATGATATCTGGAACAGAGCAGAGCAGAGCAGTTGGTCCCGTGCCACGGGTTGATGAGATAACGGATGCGGTGTCCACCGCTAGACACACTGGACTAGCGGTGGACACCGCGTCCGTTATCTCTTCCGTTGGTGCCGAAAGACTGTCTTCTTACTACAAATGTGGTTATTCTACCCTTTGTGACCCATAAAACCCATAAGCTCTAAGAGAGGTACATTGATGAAGGTCTAATTTCGACCGAAACGTCTACTGTATGTACTCTTCTCTATAAAATTTTCACTGCATTTCACAACGTGTATGCCAAGTTTATTTCTAAAGAAGATTAGGGATCTGTCATTTGCTGTGTATAGGGAATGGCCCATTGTGTTAGTAGTCCACGAGGGCAGCCGCATGGCATTGTGTGTGTGTGTCTATATGAGTGTGTGTCTATATGAGCGTGTGTCTGTGTGTATGTGTCTGTGTGTGTAGGAGCGTGTGTGTGTATGAGTGTGTAAGGGCTCATACAGTACTCACATGCGAGAAACTCGGGCAAGTCTCACACGTCAATACCCGGCACTGCACCCGCCAATCAGATTGGAGCGTTAGAAATACATGCAGCTGAATGCTCAGATCTGAGTGACGGGTGCAGTGCTGGGTATTGACGTGCGAGACTCCGTCCGAGTTTCTCGCATGTGAGTATGAGCCCTAAGAGTGTGTGTGTGTGTATGAGAGTGTGTGGGTACGTTCCCACGTTCAGTACTCGCTGCGGGTTGGACGCTGCGTACACCAGCTGCGTCCAGATGTTACAGCATAGTGAATGGGATTTCATGAAATCCCATCTCCACTATGCATGCAATGATGCCTCCGGCTTCCCTGCGGAAACACATGTGCAGATAGTCTTTTACGGACTGCAGCATGTCTATTTATCTTGTGGAGATGCTCCATCTCCGCAAGATGAATGTCACCCGTACAATACAGTACAGACCAAAAGTTATCACACACCTTCTCATTTAAAGATTTTTCTGTATTTTCATTAATATGAAAATTGTACATTCACACTGAAGGCATCAAAACCATGAATTAATACATGTGGAATTATATACTTAACAAAAAAGTGTGAAACAACTGAAAATGTGTCTTATATTCTAGGTTCTTCAAAGTAGCCACCTTTTGCTTTGACTGCCTTGCACACTCTTGGCATTCTCTTGATGAGCAAGAATGCATACTCTTGGCATTCTCTTGATGAGCATCAAGAGGTAGTCACCTGGAATGGTTTTCACTTCACAGGTGTGCTCTATCAGGTTTAATAAGTGGGATTTCTTGCCTTATAAATGGGGTTGGGACCATCAGTTGTGTTGTGCAGAAGTCTGGTGGATACACAGACTTAGAATTTGTATTATGGCAAGAAAAAAGCAGCTAAGAAAAGAAAAACGAGACGCCATCATTACTTTAAGAATTGAAGGTCAGTCAGTCCGAAAAATTGGGAAAACTTTGAAAGTGTCCCCAAGTGCAATTGCAAAAACCATCAAGCGCTACAAAGAAACTGGCTCACATGAGGACCGCCCCAGGAAAGGAGGACCAAGAGTCACCTCTGCCTCTGAGGATAAGTTTATCCAAGTCACCAGGCTCAGAAATTACAGGTTAACCCCTTCCCGACCTATGACGCCACGTAGGCGTCATGAAAGTCGGTGCCAATCCGACCCATGACGCTTATGTGGCGTGTTATGGTTTCCAATGGCAAGGAAACATCAGAAGCATAGAATAAACGGACAAGCTCTCGGGTGATGGAAACTAGAGCTGACCGCGATGCTAAACCTACACACCACACTAGAAGTAGCCAGGGGGCATTCCTGCGTTGTCTCTAGATGCCGCGCGCCAGCAGAAGAACTAACTACCCCTGGTAGAAGAAAACACAGTCCTGGCTTGCCTCCAGAGAATGTCCCCACAGGAGATAGCAGCCCCCCACATATAATAACGGTGAGAGCAGATGAAAAGACACACGTAGTATGAAAGCAGATTTTGCACAGAGAGGCCCGCTAACTAAATAGCAGAAAGATACAACAGAGGACTTCGCGGTCAGCTGCAAAACCCTTCAAAACACCATGCTGAAATTACCTTAACTCATGTGACAACTCATGCCACTGGAGTGGTAATTTCAGCCCAACAAGAGCTTCCAGCTGCAGAGATTCACATAAGTGCAAACTGGACAAAACATACAAAAATAGACTTAAGGACTAAAGTGTCCAACTTAGCTGAGCAGAAAACTGGGAGCAGGAACATGCAACAGAATCACTCTGGATACATTGATGGCCAGCATTAGAATGACTGAGGAGCAAGGTTAAATAGGATACTCCCACATCCTAATAGGAACAGGTGAACTGAGAAGGCAAAGCTTGCAGGACACCAGTACCACAAGAGACCACCGGGGGAGCCCACGAACCGAATCACAACAGTACCCCCCCCTTAAGGAGGGGGCACCGAACCCTCACAAGAACCACCAGGGCGATCTGGATGAGCCCTATGAAAGGCACGGACCAAATCAGAAGCATGAACATCAGAAGCTGTAACCCAAGAATTATCCTCTTGACCGTAGCCCTTCCATTTCACCAGATATTGAAGTCTCCGTCTGGAAACACGGGAGTCCAAGATTTTCTCCACCACGTACTCCAATTCACCCTCAACCAGCACAGGAGCAGGAGGCTCAACAGAAGGCACAAGTGGTACCTCATACCTCCGCAATAATGACCGATGGAAGACATTATGGATAATGAGGAGCAAGGTTAAATAGGATACTCCCACATCCTAATAGGAACAGGTGAACTGAGAAGGCAAAGCTTGCAGGACACCAGTACCACAAGAGACCACCGGGGGAGCCCACGAACCGAATCACAACAGTGGCGTCATGGAATGATCGTGTCCCTGCAGATCGGGTGAAAGGGTTAATTCCAATTTCACCCGATCTGCAGGGACAGAGGGAGTGGTACGTTAGCCCAGGGGGGGTGGCTTTGCCCCCACGAGGCTACGATCGCTCTGATTGGCTGTTGAAAGTGAAACTGCCAATCAGAGCGATTTGTAATATTTCACCTAAAAAACTGGTGAAATATTACAATCCAGCCATGGCTGATGCTGCAATATCATCGGCCATGGCTGGAAACACTTATGTACCCCCCCACCACCACCACCACAGATCTCCTCCCCGGTCCTCCGTCCGGTGCTCCGCTCCCCTCCGTTGTCCTGTCTGCTCCCCCGTCCTCCTGCCCGCTCCCCCGTGCTCCGATGCCACCCCCCATCCTCCGATCCACCCCCCATGCTCAGATCCCCCCCCCTCATACTTACCGAGCCTCCCGGTGTCCGTCCGCCTTCTCCATGGGCCCCGCCATCTTCCAAAATGGCGGGCGCATGCGCAGTGCGCCCGCCGAATCTGCCGGCCGGCAGATTCGTTACAGGTATATTTTGATCACTGTGATATAACCTATCACAGTGATCAAAATAAAAAAAATAGTAAATGACCCCCCCCTTTATCACCCCCATAGGTAGGGACAATAATAAAAAAAATAAAATATTTTTTTTTTCTTTTTCCACTAGGGTTAGGGTTAGAACTAGGGTTAGGGGTCGGGTTAGGGGTAGGGTTAGGGGTAGGGTTAGGGTTAGGGCATGTGCACACGGTGCGGATTTGGCTGCGGATCCGCAGCGGATTGGCCGCGGATCCGCAGCGGATTGGCCACGGATCCGCAGCGGATTGACCGCTGCGAATTCGTAGCAGTTTTCCATTAGATTTACAGTACCATGTACACCTATGGAAAACCAAATCCGCTGTGCCCATGGTGCGGAAAATACTGTGTGGAAACGCTGCGTTGTATTTTCCGCAGCATGTCAATTTTGTGCGGATTCCGCAGCGTTTTACACCTGTTCCTCAATAGGAATCCGCAGGTGAAATCCGCACAAAAAAACACTGTAAATCAGCTGTAACTCCGCAGGTAAAACGCAGTGCCTTTTACCTGCGGATTTTTCAAAAATCGTGCGGAATAATCTCACACGAATCCGCAACGTGGGCACATAGCCTTAGGGTTAGGGTTGGAATTAGAGTTAGGGTTGGAATTAGGGCTAGGGTTGGAAATAGGGTTAAGATTAGGCTTGTGGTTAGAGTTACAGATAGGGTTAGGGGTTTGTTGGGGTTACAGTTTTGGTTAGGGTTGGGATTAGGGTTAGGGTTTGGATTAGGGTTAGGATTAGGGTTACGGGTGTGTTGGGGTTAGGGTTGTGGTTAGGGGTGTGTTGGGGTTAGGGTTGTGATTAAGGTTATGGCTACAGTTGGGATTAGGGTTAGGGGTGTGTTGGGGTTAGTGTTGAAGTTAGAATTGAGGGGTTTCCACTGTTTAGGCACATCAGGGGTCTCCAAACGCAACATGGCGCCACCATTGATTCCAGCCAATCTTGCGTTCAAAAAGTCAAATGTTGCTCCCTCCCTTCCAAGCCCCGACATGCGCCCAAACAGTGGTTTACCCCCACATATGGGGTACCAGCGTACTCAGGATAAACTGGGCAACAACTATTGGGGTCCAATTTCTCTGGTTACCCTTGCGAAAATAAAAAATTACTTGCTAAAACATCATTTTTGAGGAAAGAACAATTATTTTTTATTTTCACAACTCTGCGTTATAAACTTCTGTGAAGCACTTGGGGGCTGAACGTGCTCACCACACATCTAGATAAGTTACTTGGGGGGTCTAGTTTCCAAAATGGGGTCACTTGTGGGGGGTTTCTACTGTTTAGGCACATCAGGGGCTCTGCAAATGCAACGTGACGCCCGCAGACCATTCCATCAAAACCTGCATTTCAAAACGTCACTACTTCCCTTCCAAGCCCTGACGTGTGCCCAAGCAGTGGTTTACCCCCACATATGGGGTATCAGCATACTCAGGACAAACTGGGAAACAACTATTGGGGTCTAATTTCTTTTGTTACCCTTGTGAAAATAAAAAATTGCTTGCTAAAACATCATTTTTGAGGAAAGAAAAATGATTTTTTATTTTTAAGGCTCTGCGTTGTAAACTTCTGTGAAGCACTTGGGGGTTGAACGTACTCACCACACATCTAGATAAGTTCCTTGGGGGGTCTAGTTTCCAAAATGGGGTCACTTGTGGGGGGTTTCTACTGTTTAGGCACATCAGAGGCTCTGCAAATGCAACGTGACGCCCGCAGACCATTCCATCAGTCTGCATTTCAAAACGTCACTACTTCCCTTCCAAGCCCTGACGTGTGCCCAAGCAGTGGTTTACCCCCACATATGGGGCATCAGCGTACTCAGAACAAACTGGACAACAACATTTGGGGTCCAATTTCTCCTGTTACTCTTGTGAAAATAAAAAATTACAGGCTAAAAAATAATTTTTGAGGAAAGAAAAATGATTTTTTATTTTCATGGCTCTGCATTATAAACTTCTATGAAGCACTTGGGGGTTTAAAGTGGTCACTGCACATCTAGATTAGTTCCATGGGAGGTCTAGTTTCCAAAATGGGGTCACATGTGGGGGAGCTCCAATGTTTAGGCACACAGGGGCTCTCCAAACGCGACATGGTGTCCGCTAATGATTGGAGCTAATTTTTCATTCAAAAAGTCAAATGACACTCCTTCCCTTCCGATCCCTGCCGCGTGCCCAAACAGTGGTTTACCCCCACATGTGAGGTATCAGTGTACTCAGGAGAAATAGCCTAATAAATTTTAGGATTCATTTTATCCTGTTGCCCATGTGGAAATGAACAAATTGAGGCTAAATGAAATTTTTTGTGAAAAAAAAAGTACTTTTTCATTTTTTTTCGAATCAATTTGTGAAGCACCTGGGGGTTCAAAGTGTTCACTATGCATCTAGATAAGTTCCTTGGGGGGTCTAGTTTCGAAAATAGGGTCACATGTGGGGGAGGTACAATGTTTAGGCGCACAGGGGCTCTCCAAACGCGACATGGTGTCCGCTAACGATTGGAGCTAATTTTTCATTCAAAAGTCAAATGGCGCTCCTTCCCTTCCGAGCCTTGCCGTGTGCACAAACAGTGGTTTGTGACCACATATGAGGTAACGGTGTACTCAGGAGAAATTGTCCAACACATTTTAGGATCCATTTTATCCTGTTGCCCATGTGAAAATGAAAAAATTGAGACTAAAATAAATTTTTTGTGAAAAAAAAGTACTTTTTCATTTTTACGGATCAATTTGTGAAGCACCTGGGGGTTCAAAGTCCTCACTATGCATCTATATAAGCTCCTTGGGGGGTCTAGTTTCCAAAATGGGGTCACTTGTGTGGAAGCTCCAATGTTTAGGCACGCAGGGGCTCTCCAAATGCGACATGGTGTCCGCTAAAGATTGGAGCCAATTTTTCATTGAAAAAGTCAAATGGCGCTCCTTCCCTTCAGAGCCCTGTCGTGCGCCCAGACAGTAGTTCCCCCCACATATGAGGTATTGGCGTATTCAGGACAAATTGTACAATAACTTTTGGGGTCCAGTTTCTCTTTTTACCCTTCGGAAAATAAAAAAATTGTTGCTAAAACATCATTTTTGTGACTAACAAGTTAAATGTTCATTTTTTTATTCCATGTTGCTTCTGCTGCTGTGAAGCACCTGAAGGGTTAATAAACTTCTTGAATGTGGTTTTGAGTACCTTGAGGGGTGCAGTTTTTAGAATGGTGTGACTTTTGGGTATTTTCAGCCATATAGACCCCTCAAACTGACTTCAAATGTGAGGTGGTCCCTAAAAAAATGGTTTTGTAAATTTTGTTGTAAAAATGAGAAATCGCTGGTCAAATTTTAACCCTTATAACTTCCTAGCAAAAAAAAAATTTGTTTCCAAAATTGTGCTGATGTAAAGTAGACATGTGGGTAATGTTATTTATTAACTATTTTGTGTCACATAACTCTCTGGTTTAACAGAATAAAAATTCAAAATTTGAAAATTGCTAAATTTTCAAAATTCTAGCCAAATTTCCATTTTTTTCACAAATAAACGCAAAAATTATTGACCTAAATTTACCACTAACATGAAGCCCAATATGTCACGAAAAAAACAATCTCAGAACCGCTAGGATCCGTTGAAGCGTTACTGAGTTATTACCTCATAAAGGGACACTGGTCAGAATTGCAAAAAACGGGCAGGTCATTAAGGTCAAAATAGGCTGGGTCATGAAGGGGTTAACAGCAGCTCAGATTAGAGAACAGGTCAATGCCACAGAGTTCTAGCAGCAGACACATCTCTACTACAACTGTTAAGAGGAGACTTTGTGCAGCAGGCCTTCATGGTAAAATAGCTGCTAGGAAACCATTGCTAAGGACAGGCAACAAGCAGAAGAGCCTTGTTTGGGCTAAAGAACACAAGAAATGGACATTAGACCAGTGGAAATCTGTGTGCTTTGGTCTGATGAGTCCAAATTTGAGATCTTTGGTTTTCTGCGACAGGCAGAAAAAGTGAATGGATGGACTCTACATGCCTGGTTCCCACCGTGAAGCATGGAGGAGGAGGTGTGATGGTGTGGGGGTGCTATGCTGGTGACACTGTTGGGGATTTTTTCAAAATTGAAGGCATACCGAACTAGCATGGCTACCACAGCATCTTTCAGCGCCATGCTATTCCATCCGGTTTGCGTTTAGTTGGACCATCATTTATTTTTCAACAGGATAATGACCCCAAACACACCTCCAGGCTGTGTAAGGGCTATTTGACCAAAAAGGAGAGTGATGGGGTGCTACGCCAGATGACCTGGCCTTCACAGTCACCAGACCTGAACCCAATCGAGATGGTTTGGGGTAAGCTGGACCGCAGAGTGAAGGCAAAAGGGCCAACAAGTGCTAAGCATCTCTGGGAACACCTTCAAGATTGTTGGAAGACCATTCCCGGTGACTACCTCTTGAAGCTCATCAAGAGAATGCCAAGAGTGTGCAAAGCAGTCATCAAAGCAAAAGGTGGCTACTCTGAAGAACCTGGAATATAAGACATATTTTCAGTAGTTTCACACCTTTTTGTTAAGTATATAATTCCACATGTGTTAATTCATAGTTTTGATGCCTTCAGTGTGAATTTACAATTTTCATAATCATGAAAATACAGAAATATCTTTAAATGAGGTATGTCCAAACTTTTGGTCTATACTGTATATATATATTGTAAGATTGCACTTACTAAGTGTATTGGGGGACACTCACTTGGCACGGGATTCGAGCACGCGGGCACGGTTTTTCACAAAAACAGTCAATGCGGTTTATTAAAGTGTCATAAACCGGGTTATGCACAGTTCATTATAAACATTTCATAGAACACAATAGGCACCAACTGGTGATATTAACTTGCAGCTTTATCTTAGACACTTCATATACGGCTTTGTGTCACAGACACTAAACATGCTGGACCTCTCACTTCGTCCAGTTACCATGGGTGTCCGTACGCCGAACAGTTCACCAATGTCTCTAGTCATATAGCGCCCATGACATTGGGCCATGGTCTCTAAACACGCTGAACCTCACTTCGTTCGGTTACCGTGGGAGACCACACAGTTCATAGACTATCACAAGCACCAACAGTCAATGGTACCTTACAGTCCTGCTCCACCTGCTGACTCCTCGTCAGTCCTCTCTCCTGGGGAAACTGCCTTGCGGGGTTCACCAACTTGCCTGGCTGGCACACATCAGTCAGTCCAGAGCCACCGAAGGACGGTAGCTTCCCCAACACAGACCATCCAGAACCATAGTCTTACTGTGCGCTATTCAGGACGTCCATCCAACATGGGACCGTCCAACACACTGGCATGTGCTCTTCAGGATTCCTACTCCCAGGAGATCCAACACAGATTGTGCTCTTCAGGAAGCCTACTCCCAGGTCCTCCAACACAGGTTGCTCAGTGTGCTTTTCAGGACGTCCATCCCACATGGGACCGTCCAACACACAGGCATGTGACCTGTCCGGGTGCTATTCAGGACGTCTCCAACACCCCAGGCCACCAGGTCCAAAGCCCCACCATGTGCTCTTCAGGATTCCTACTCCCAGGAGATCCAACACATAGGCTCTCCAGGACCTTCCAGTATAGACCATTCAGGTCCACACTCAGCGGCCATACAGGAACCACACAGGAACCATGTGACCCACACCCTGGTCACATTATACACCTGTAACCACTCCCACAGGTGGGAGTGTGTGGGTGTGGCTAGTTTGACCCACCCATCTCTCATAACTAGCCTAGTAAGTCTCCCTTCATAACTATAAAAACTCTTGAGGGACTACAGGTCCCAGAACAAAAATATTTCATCAGACTTACCACGCAGACTCCCTCTGCGACACATATCGGCCACTCACAATTTTGCCAGTCACTGTTTCATCACCATTATAACAACAGACATGCCTCCATGCATATCCCGAGGAGCACACACAGCGCCCTCTAGCTGCCCTCTAGCTGTGTGTGTGTATATATATATATATAGATATATACATGTGTGTGTTTTGAAGAATATTTTGTTTGAAAACAATGTGCAAATGACATAGAGAAGGTAATCTTCTCTGATGAGTCTTATTTTCAGCTTTTCCCAACACCTGGTCATCTAATGGTTAGATGGAGACCTGGAGAGGCGTACAAGCCACGGTGTTTTGCACCCACTGTGGAATTTGGTGGGGGATTGGTGATGATCTGGTGATGCTTCAGCAAGGCTGGAATTGGGCAGACTAATCTTTGCGAAGGACATATGAATTAAGTTGCATACAAGATTATCCTGGAAAAACAGCTGATTCCTTCTGCTCATTCAATGTTCCCCAACTCTGAGGACTGTTTTTTCCAGCAGGACAATGCGCCATACCACACAGCTAGGTCAATGAAGGTGTGGATGAATGACCACCACATCAAATCCTGTCATGGCAGCCCAAT